>NC_044922.1:15433787-15464039 GCF_003576645.1 Ipomoea triloba | reverse complement strand
CCCCCCCCCCCCCCCCCAAAAAAAAAAACCCACCTGTAACACCACCACTCAAACCGCCGCAAACAAACCCACAACACCCATCGCCGCACCACGCCGTAACACACCACACACTCACCATCGCACCCCCCACTCTGTCCAAAGCCAAAAAGGGACCAAAACCCTCACCAAAAAATAAAAAACACCTCCCAAACAACATATAAACAAATACAAAACAACACAAAACCAAGTAAAAATTAGAATACCTGGACCACCACCAACGAACTCCTCCTTATGTCGCTTGGATCGCCTGGAAGAAGAACCAACCATGGAGCTTGTTGGCATGCACAGACTGAAGGCGTATGGTTTCGCAAGGAGAAATAAAGCCGGAGACGATTGGGATTCGCAGAGAGGAGAGAAACGGGAGACATAAACGGATGTGTAGAGCAATCACATAAGGAAACAACTTAAAAAAGAACACCTAATTTAAAATGGTAATAAATTAACAAAATTACAAAAAGACTTAACAGTCCCTCTCTATACCATAGTTACACAAAATGAACTAAAAACCCACATCAAATCTAAACCATTAAAAACAAACAATTGATGGCCACGATTTAATCTCACAATCTCATCTAAATGACGTGATCTCACTGGATCCAAATCCTAATAATTAATATAATATTTAAATATGTAAGTTTATATATATATATATATATATATAAAGAATATGTATTATTTTCAATATAATTAAAACGAGTATTTTCAGCTTGTGATAAAAATAGTAGTAAAGGTAAGTATTGTTATAAATAGTTATAATCAAAAAAAAATTGTACTAACAATTTTTATATTAAAATAAATTAAGTCTTATAAATGCGATATAAATGATGACTATTGATAAGTCAATAAAACTTAACTTAATTTTTTGGGGTTAAAAGTAACATAATTATAATAAGCTTCCTATGTTTAAACAAAAAACAAAAAAACTTACTGATGTTGTCGTATGTATTAATGTGATATAAATGACTATTGATAAGTATGTAGAACTTTTAACTCTTTTTTTTGTTAAAAGCTAAATAATATAATTATAATAAGCTTACTGTGTTCCAAAAAAAAAAAACTTAGTAATGTTGTCAAAAATAAAATATAGAGTTATGCAATAAATTTATAACATACAAATTCATAGGATATTCTTGTATATATGATTGAGATATCAATTATAGTTATATGTAAAATATCAATCTTGCAAACTCTTATTGATATTTTGAAATATTAATTTTTTCCCTATAAGATTGATTAGATCATGAAATTTTTTGCACTAAAATTCTTAAAGTACAGAGAATTTTACCACATACATAATAGATCAACTTATAATCTAATTAAATCATATAATTTTGGAATAAAACATTATAATTTGTGCTACGACAAATAAGGTTTGATTTAAGTAGAGATAAGATAATGTCTTCTTAGAATAATTATACTATAAAATTCATATTACGATTCAAAAGCATGATATCTTTCACTTTTTTTATATGGTTGAAACTTGAAAGAAACAAGGCAAACTAATGAAGCATTATTGTATTTTACTTCCTATTTATTAGGGAGTACCACAAAGAAGAAAATAGTTTTAATTTTAAAAAAAAAAGTCTCAAACATATTTTCTTGACCTATTGGAGCACAAAAAGTCACTATCACCTACACTAAGACTCAAACTAATAACCTCCCATATGGGAAAACAACTATTTCGCCATTTGAGCACAAGGTGCTTGATTGTGTAAACTAATATAAGAGTTAAATCATTTTTTGGTCCTAGACTTATAGTGCATTAGACAATTTTAGTCTGGATTTATTAATTTGACCACATTTTTCCATGACTTTGTTAAAAGTGGACAATTTTAGTCCAACGTTAGTCAACCCGTTTGTCAGCCGTGAAATGGAGGGGTATTTCCGTCCTTTTAGGTCCATGGCTTAATCAGCGTACGTTTGTTGGTCTCTTTAGTCAAAGCGAACACTGCCCACAGCCTTAGACAAACGAACAACACTCTCCGACCAAATCCACGAAACCATACCCAAATGTCGAAGCAATCCGAACCAAAATCAAACAAATTCGAATCGTAGGACGAAGTTAAACACCATTGTTGATCGTTGAAAGCTAGGGCTAAGGGCGTAAGGAAGATGGATCCTCTAGGAGAAGGCGACTACAATACCCTAGGTAAAATTCAATATTTGTTAAAGTTAAAGTTGTACCTTATGTCTTGAACATTCCCAGTACCTCCTACCCGGGTTTTCATTTGTCCAAGATGTTCTCAAAACCATTTCTTGACCGCATCCACAAACTTCAACCGAAATGCATTCTCCATACAAATAGCACTTCCTCCCAACAGTTGAAGAACCAGAACAGTTTGAGGATGCACCAAGAGAGCCTTCCATTGAATCTGCGAATGGTGAAGAAGATTGTTGCCTCTGATCTTTGCTTTGAGTGTTTTTTTGTAATGTGAGTCTGCAAATGGTGAAGGAGTTCGTTGCTCAGCTTTATTATACTGTTTGATTAAGCCATGGACCTAAAAGGACGAAAATACCCCTCCATTTCACGGCTGACAAACGGGTTGACTAACGTTGGACTAAAACTGTCCACTTTTAACAAAGTCAGGGCAAAATGTGGTCAAATTAATAAATCCGGACTAAAATTGTCTAATGCACTATAAATCTAGGACCAAAAAAGGATTTTACTCCTAATATAATTATTATAATAATAATTAAAAAAATACTTACTAATATTATCATCATCATTGTTGTTGTTGTTGAAAAGGCTATACAATTTTTTGTAATGAGTGGAGTTAAGAACAATAATAAGTTAAAACGAATAATCGTTTTCAAAGATGGTACATAAAGAGAAAAGCGAAAAATATAAGATAGTAACCTTGAAAATATTTTATTATTGTACAAGAAAGAAATAAAAATATACAAGTTATCAATGCATATAATTACACCAACATGTTTTATATTCACATTAGAACCTTACTAACATTGACTCTTATATATATATATAAAATATTAATAATAGATAATTAATAATTTAATCATATTTATTTTAATTCACATATAATTTTTTGGGATAAGGGCCAAATAAGCCCTTAAACCATTCCTGAAAGTGTAATTAAATCCTTGAATTAGAAAACGCTCCAATTAGATACATGAACTTCTTTTTTTTTTTTGAAAAAAGATACATGAACTTAGAAAAATGTAATTAACCTAATTTGACATGTTACGTTATTGTAGGTAAGTAGGTAACCTTCAAGTTAAAGGCAATTAGAATGACATATCTATATGTTTTGCTGATTTGGATGCCCAACCTTACTATAATAAAGCCACAACATTTTGGTAATTAAAATTATAAAATGTTTCCCACCCAATAAAAACGGCGTTGTTATCTCGTGCCTCGGCGGCGCTCGAGACATCGACGATGTCTCGCGGGCAAGTAACGCCCGAGAGAAGTGAACTCTCAAAGGAAGCTGGTCGCGCGGGACGATGTCTCGCGAACCTCTCTCACGACTTTCACGAGTGATGTCTCGTGGCTTTCAGGGATAGTGACATCTCACAGCGACGTTTCACTTCCACTGCGATAGTTCATAAGAATGACCTTTGGCATTATGGAATTAATCTAATTAACTCCTGTCATTATTTCTTATTAGTATTTTCCCCGTGCGGTGCACGGCTACAATTTAAAAAACTATTTTTATAATTAAATTTTTAATAAGGAAAAATGTATTATCAAAAGCCTAAAAATATATTAATAATAATAGTGTTATTTCTAATTATATTATTAACACTTTTGGAGAATAATATCAATAATAATTTTTTTATCAAAAAAACTAAGACAGAGCTAGCACACCCCTACCTAAGGGATTCTCCTATGAAAGCTAACGCCAATCCGATCACCATGAAGCACATCATGCAACTCCTTCGGGGCCTCAGACAAGATAGTGAACTCATTAAGATTCGAAAGGCTTTGCTTCGCAAGGGCATCAGCAAGCCTATTTTGTTCCCTGTACACGTACATGATTTGAACATTGGGGAAGCCCGCCTTTTTCCCGAAACATTTGGTGAGGATGTTGTTGTTATGACCTTGGACGTTAGAGTGACTCCGCAAAAGATCCACCGCCAACTTGCTAGAGTCGCAATCAATAATAAGATTGAGAATCCCCCTTCTAGACGCCATACCACATGCCTTGGAGCACCCCCCAAGCCTTAGTGTCTTGAATAGAGCACTGGCCGATATGATGCATGAAGCCTTCAATCTTTCGCGTCTCTCAATATGCCTCCATAGCCAGCGAGACCAGTGGTCTTGTATGAGTAAAAATTGTTAATCACCAGAAAATTCTTGTAAAGATAACTTTCAAAATGAAAAAAATACCTGAGAATTATGGAAAACTACTACTTTATACTTGATGACATCGCTCCCTTTCTTTTCAGGAACATCATATGTGTGAACTACTCCTAACATTGTAAGGTGAAATCTCATTACCAAGAAGTAGAGTGGATACATTTTGATGTGAGATTGGATGAAAATTGTGTATGCTGAAAACTAGTGGTGTTTGAGTATTAAACCAATACATGTATTTATATTTACGCAAACATCTTTATTCGAAATGTTTGCGTCCATGGGATAAACCATGTATATTTAATGAACCTGTTATATTTCCCTATTCTGAACTTCGTATGATCGTGGATACTTTGGAATTGCAAAGCAGATATATTTAAAGATTCATAATTACTGCAATTTAATTGCCAAAAATAATTATCTGTACGTAGGAACACCGATAGAATATATATGGCCCAAATATTACAAAGTTGATAAACGAAAAGGTTTGGCTTTTATATATAGGGATTAATGGACTGTTAGTGGGAAGTAAATAGGCGCTTAGTGGGTGGAGGTTACATATGGAGAATGAATGCTATATTCAATGCTATTTATCTTTTTCCTCTACTATATATTTCCAGGATGGGCATGAGCATTTTGTGACGTACAAGTGTCAAGGACATGAACCAAAAATCACTACGCAAAAGTGAATTTTCCACCTCGAAACTCCGCTCATCCTTCCTTTCTAGCCACCTGTGTTTATCCCACGTTCTCGTTCGCCGGGTCCCAAGTTTGTGTGCTCAAACGCAGGGATCGTAGTACGTTTTATCCTGGGAAACCTAGGCCGCAACGCTCCAGCACCCCGGGAGGCGGTAAATAAGGTTTTAAGGAGAGTGGCAACACGACTCGTGCTTACAACTACCCCAAAGACCATCATGTTCGTCCCCAAGAAGTTTCCAGGTTTATTTAACCTTGTGTGGTTTTATTTTCCTAGATTCATTTCTTTCTTATTTATTGTGGATTTTCTATTTTCTCCATTTTCTTGGGTTTTTTGAGAATTATTTCCAACATGTTTATTTTTAAATAAGTATTTCAAAGCCAAGCACATTGTGCTTAGATGACATGTATTGACTCTCACATATGGGAGCTTATGAGATCAAGCCTCAGTACGTTTGCAATTTTGTAAAAACGACAGTCTAAATACCTAGTCTAAAAATGATCGTTAATATAAATAAATACTACTTTTGGTAATAAATATTTATACATTTTAAATCATATTACTAAAGAAATACGATTTACCTTTAAAGTGAACAATTGTGATGTAGTCCAAAAAATGTTACGGGGTAGTTCCCGCTTCAATTTATTGGGTCATTTAAATGTATTATTTGTCAACAAATCCTCTCCAAGTAGTTAATATGATTTGAATGTAAGGAATCTTTGCATTGTAGAAAATAAAAGACAATATAACCAATGAAATTATATCTCTTTTTAAATTTGTTTATAATGAATAATTTTTATTGTAGAAAATAAAGACATATAACTAATGAAATTATATCTCTTTTTGATAATGAATAGTTTTTATTATAGAAAATAAATACAATATAACTAATTACATTATATCTCTTTTTAAATTTTTTGATAATAATGAATAATTTTTTTTAAATAAAGGCATGGTAAACATTGAATTCTAAATTAAAGAAATGCATATGTATTATTTTTTTGTTGTAGTTACTAATTTATTTCTATATATATATATATATATATATATATATACTAGTTTTATACGCGCATTGCGCGAATGGGTTAATGCCAATGTTTATATTTAAATAAATATTTGAAAGTATATCAATGCAAGATTATACAGGAAAAATTTATACATGGGTAATTGAATGTCGAATTTTTTTATTTAAATATCTAACTCAAAGTATATGAATCCAAGATAATATAGAAAATTCATTATAATTATTACTAAAATAAATGTTTGCAACCTTGTAAAATCGATAGTCTAAATATTTGGTCTAAAAATGATAATCTAAATAAATACTACTTTTAATTTGAATTTTTCTAAGTGGTTCTTAATTCTCTTTTGAGTAACATTGTCATTGTCTTCATCTTTACTATTTGTTCTCTTCCTTTTTGTTAGTTGTGTGCTTTTTGCAATTTGGATATTGTTGATAGTATAGATGACAACGTCATGAAATGAGATTATGATATAGGAGCTATGGACTTTCCTTTAGGTGTTTTGCTTGGGTTCATTTGGTTCAACCATTATTGTTGAATGAGTTATTGTGGATAAAGAAATCTTTAGTTTAAGGAAAAAAAATTAAATAAATTAATAAAATTTTGAAAATTTAAAATATTATGTATTCTAAAGATATTTAAAGGTAGTTTCTCGTTTCAATTTGCTGGGTAATGGGTTATTTGAGTACTTTCATTGTCAATAAATCCCTCAAGTAGTTAATATGATTGGTTTCAAACTATTCTTTTTTATTTTTTTTTCATAGTATTAAAGAAATACATATGTATCATTTTTTGGTGTAACTACTAATTTATTTAATTGAATAAGAGTAAAATAGAGTGATTCCGCTTCAATTTGTTGGGTTATTATTTGAGTACTCTCTTTGTCAAGTGTCAACCAATCCCCAAGTAGTTAATATAATTAGCTTCAAATTATTTTAAATTTCTTTTTCATAGTATTAATAAAATACTTGGTAAATAAATATATAACATTATTTTGTACTATAACTTTGATATTTAATTACAAGATATTGTAAAAATAAGATAATGGACAATTTAATGAATATCAATTGATAAATTTGAATGTAAAGAATCTTTGCATGAGAGAAAATAAAGACAATATAACTAATGAAATTATTTCTCTTATTTAATTTAATTTTTTGATAATGAATAATTTTTTCAAATGAAGATATTGTATACACATAATTCTAAATTAAAGAAATACATATTTATCATTTTTTGTTGTAGCTACTAATTTATTTAATTTAATAAGAGTAAAATAGAGTGAGAAACTTAATTATGTCAAATTTGATTGAGATGATGTTCGAACCTAAGACCTTTCTTATAGAAATTAATGGGTAAGTTAAAAGTTAACGGAATATTAACGCAGAAGAGAATATTTAACGGAAAACATAACGGATAATTTCCATGGTCGGGCTTCGAAGACGATTGGGCGAAGACCTATTCTCTTGGGTCACACTATTTTCGGGGAGTTGGTTAGGCTTACTACTTTAAATAAGCATTATTTGTTCTAGGGCTGTCAAAGTGGACCAAAGCCCGCGGGCTAGCCCGCACCCGCCCTGCGATTGGGCGGGTTAGGGTCATGAAAAAAATAGACCCGCAAAAATGCGGGCCTAATGGGACGGGCCAAAATTGACCCGCGGCCCGCAATAAAATATATATATATATATATATATTTAAAAAATAATATATATATATTCAAATGAAATATTGTTTTGTGGCCTGCAAACCCACCATATTTTTTAAATATATATATTATTTTTTAAATATATATATATATATATATATATATATATATATATATATATATATATATATATATATTCTCACAGTGTGAATATATATATATTCACACACTGTGAATATATATATATTACATTGTATTACTGTGAATATATATATTCATAGTAATACACTGTGAATGTATATTAAAAGAAAAAAAAAAAAGAAGAAGATGAAAAGCCCGCGGGGTGGGTTAGGATTACACAAATTCTGACCCGCGGGCCTAACGGGTCAGCCTGCAAAAGCCCGCTTGAAATTTGGCCCGCGGTGGGGCGGCCCGGCCCGCTTTGACACTACTAATTTGTTCTCATTGAGGACATCTTCATTTTCATCTTGTCTTATCACTATCTATCTTATAAGCACATTACATAAGTCATTAATACAAAACATTATCTTTCCTACTCAATATCTTGTCTTTACTATTTATTTCTTAATTATTGGTTTTAGTTAATTCGGGTCACCTGGGCTAATTAACTCCATCATTGATGCTTTCATTGAGAGCTTGACAAACAAGCTCGAACGTGCTTATAGAAATTAATGGGTAAGTTAAAAGTTAACGGAATATTAACGCAGAAGAGAATATTTAACGGAAAACATAACGGATAATCATAGAAGTAAAGTTAAATTAGGTAATCTCTATATAACGAAACAAAAAGAGTTCCAAAAAATCACAATGGACAAAAAGAAAAAGCACAAATAGCCTAAAAAATTCAGGAAAAATATAAAGAGAAAGAACACAAGAACACTTGAATAATGCTATAAAATTAAAGAGAAGGAGATTAAATACTTCAAAAGTACTCCTTAGGAAATTAAAGAATTCACTATTCATAATAAAAATACCTTTAAAATTATATATGATCTTTGGGATGCAAAATGAAAGCTAACAAAAAAAAAAAAACCTATAAAAAAGGGGTAATTAATGCACAGAAAAAATACACAAATATAACGAAACAAAAAGAACTCCATGGTATTCAAGAACACATTCAAACAAAAACGCAACGGACAAATATAACGAAACAAAAATAAACCAAAACTACACAAGAATACTTTGAAAAGAATTCACTATTCCTAATTGAAATTTACCTTTAAAAGTTGTTTATTGAATTTCAAACGATGAACGATAAAAAGAGAAAATTAATATATGGGGGAAAAACACACAAATATATCGAAACAAAAAGAACTCAAATACATTCAGGAACACATTAAAAGAAAAACAGAACGAACAAAATCAAAAGCAAAAATATAACGAAGCGTAAATAACCCGTAAATGCAGGGGAAAACATAAAAAGAAAAAACTAAAAACTACACAATAGCACTCGAAAAATGCTATAAATTAAAACAAATTAACTAAATATTTCATAAATACTCCTTAGAAAATAAAAACACATTGGGGAAAAATACACACGAATATAACGAAACGAAAAGAACTCCATGACATTCAAGAACACATTCAAATAAAACACACAAATATAACGAAACAAAAAGAACTCCAAAAAATTCAAAAACACATTGAATGAAAAACACAACGGACAAAAAGAAAAGGCACAAATATATAAAACAAAATTAACCCAAAAAAAAGCAGGAACATAAAGAGAAAGAACCAAAACCTACACAAGAACACTTGAATAATGCTATAAAATTAAATAAAGTCAACAATTCAAACTAAAAATATGCAAAAAGAAATCTAACAAAAAAATTACCTGTAAAATTGGGGTAATTAATGCATGCAAAAAATTTTTAAAAAAAATACACAAATATAACAAAATAAAAACAACTCCAAGATATTCAAGAATAAATTCAAAGAATACACACAAATATAACGAAACATAAAGAATTCCTACAAATTCAGGAACACATTGAATAAAAACACAACAAAAAGAAAATGCACAAATATATCAAAACAAAAATAACCCAAAAAATTCAGGGAAGACATAAAGAGAAAGAACTAAAAATTACACAAGAACACTTGAGTGCTATAAAATTAAATAAAACAGACTAAAATAAGCAAAACGAAACCTAATAAAAAAAAATAACCGGTATAAAATGGATAATTCATGCATGAGAAAAAATAAAAAATGCACAAATATAACAAAAACAAAACTCCAAAAGGAGTTATAGAGTTAAATGATGATAGCCCTATACATCAAATTCACACTTCAATGCATATAAAAAATCGCAATTGATCAAATTCACACTTCAATGCATATAAAACATCACAATTGATCAAATTCACAAAAGCATAGCTTTTTCTTTCTATTTACTATAATCAGCATTATAACAAAAAGCTATATACACATTTGAAGGTATGTTCTCATTGAGTTCAAAATAAATGGGTGATCTAACCTTATTTGCTCACACAAAAGTTCTTGTCCTTCTTGATTAATTTTTAATTTAAACTGTACGCAAGAGCAACATCCCATAGAAAGAGTCACCATGCCCAAACTTCTCCTACTAAGGAACCGCAAGAGCAACATCCCATAGAAAGAGTCACCATGCCCAAACTTCTCCTACTAAGGAACCACTATAGTGTTGATGTGGTAAAAATATCAAAAACTAAAAATATTATAGGAAAATATACTTTCTCTTTTTTTTTTTTAATTTGACAAAATCGAATCCATCCCTTCAATTTTGTCAAATTAAAATATCTTATGACTGTCATGAAAGATTATTTCTTAATAATTTTTAAGAAAAAATCTATCATGTGAATCGTAACAATGTTATATGCTTAAAATTGTAAGGGATGTGGTACATTTTATAATCTAACAAAATTGAAGGAATGGGTTCAATTTTGTCAAATTATATAATATATCACATCTCTTATAATTTTTAGTGTTCAACATTATAACGATGACTATGGAAGTGTCTTCCTAGTATTTAATATTAATAAAGAAAAAAAAAGAGTTATCTTAAATGATTATGGCCGCTATGTATTGCCATGTATATGGAGCCTGTAACAATATACAAATTCACACTTCAATGCATATGCATATAAAACATCACAATTTATCAAATTCACACAAGCATAGCTTTCTCTTTCTATTTACTATAATGCAGCGTCATAAGAAAAAGCTATATGCACATTTGAAGGTATGTTCTCATTGAGTTCAAAAAGAATAGGTGAACTAACCTTATTTGCTCACAAAAGGTCTCATCCTTCTTGATCTATCTTTAATTTAACTGTACGCAAGAACAACATCCAATAGAAAGAGTAACCATGCCCAAACTTCTCCTACTAAGGAACCACTTTAGTGTTGATATAAAAATATCAAAAACTAAAAATATAATAGGAAAATATACTCTCTTTTTTGTTAATTAGACAAAATCGAACCCATCCCTTCAATTTTGTCAAATTAAAATATCTTATGACTGTCATGAAAGATTATTTCTTAATAATTTTTAAGAAAAAATATATCATGTGAATCGTAACAAAGTTTGATGCTTAAAATTGTAAGGGATGTGTAAATTTTATAATCTAACAAAATTGAAGGAATGGGTTCAATTTTGTCAAATTATATAATATACCACATCTCTTATAATTTTTAGTGTTCAACATTGTTACGATGGCTATAAAAGTGTCTACCTAGTATTTAATATTAATAACAAAAAAACAAAAAAGAAGTGATATCTTAAATGATTATGGCCCTTATGTAAATGGAGCTTGCAACAATATACAAATTCACACTTCGATGCATATGCATATAAAACATCACAATTTATCAAATTCACAAAAGCATAGCTTTCTCTTTCTATTTACTACAGTGCAGCGTTATAACAAAAAGCTCTCATTGAGTTCAATAGGAATGAGTGAACTAACCTTATTTGCTCACAAAAGTTCTCGTTCTTCTTGATCAATCTTTAATTTAAAGTGTACGCAAGGCCAACATCCAATAGAAAGAGTCCCAATGCCCAAACTTCTCCTACTCAGGAACCACTTCAGTGTTGATGATAAAAATATGATAGGAAAAATATACTTTCTTTTTTTTTTCTTTTAATTTGACAAAATCGAACCCATCCCTTCAATTTTGTCAAATTAAAATATATCAATAATTTCTTATGACTGTCATGATAGATTATTTCTTAATAATTTTTAAGAAAAAATCTATCATGTGAATCGTAACAATGGTAGATGCTTAAAATTGTAAGGGATGCGGTACATTTTATAATCTAACAAAATTGAAAGAATGGGTTCAATTTTGTCAAATTATATAATATGCCACATCTCTTATAATTTTTAGTGTTCAACATTGTTACGATGGCTATGAAAATGTCTTCCTAGTATTTAATACTAATAACAAAAAAAAAACAAAAAAAAAAAAGAGTTATCTTAAATGATGATGGCCTTATCTTAAATGATGATGGCCCTATGTATTACCATGTGTAACCTGTATTAATAAGAAGGAACACATTACTGCCAAATTTATAAATTATAACATTTAGAAAGATATGACTTATGGAACAAGTCAAACCTCTGTCAGTTTGTCAAAATCAAAGTATCGATTTATAGAGCCTCTGCTTCCAACAAGCTAAGATGGTTGTGATTCAATTGGAACCCCCTGCAAGATAAGAAGCAGGAATTACCTGCAGATGTGTATGAGCAAGTACATGCCCTCCTGCAGGCTTCTTTGGATCTGATATGAAGACACCACCTCCTGGATCAGCAATTAGTGCACTCACAAATTAAAATGCATGTTTTAGCAATGTCTTGCAATTCTATTGCAGGATAACAAAGGAATGTGATCAAATGTTCTATTAGTAACATAAAAAATAAGGCTATGTCCTGATGAAAACTTAAACTGTGTCAGTTACTAAATTGGCATGCTCAAAATTTGCTTCAGACTAAATGGCTTACCTTGGTTGGTCATGTAAACAGCAACATTAAATTCCTCAGCAATTTTTGTCAATCTGGAGAGCATCTGAGCCAACTTTTGCTGGAAACAAAACATATCCAAACAGGCATCATACTCTGAAAGGATACAACATATAAAGATGCTACTGAATCATCTTAAGTTATATCTTTAGTACCTGGCGTTCTGCAAGTTCTCCTCTTCCTGTGAAATCTGAAAGGAGATAGTATGAGAAAAGATGACTTGGGAAAAACAACAAAAAAACAACGAAGGATAAAGAGGTATTTTAGGAGGTTGTAAATTCGAGTCGTGTGTTATCCACACTATCCTTAAAACCTTATTTGCTACCTTCCAAAAGTGCTAGGAGCGTTGTAGCCTAGGTTTCCCAGGATAAAACGAATTTCGATCTAATTATTGAGCACTCAATAAAATAGACCCGGCGAACTAGAAACAAAGGTAGAACACAATTTTATGTAGAGTATGGCTAAACAATACTCCTAAAATAAGAGTTGTCAGGAATTGGACAAAGAATAGTAATAATAGAATAAACCCAAGTAAGATTGTTTATTTCTATTATACTAACTATGCCTACTGCCGAAATGGAAAGGGGGGAACAAATGGTTTAAAGCTTTGGTTTTGAATTCTCTTTCTGTTGTGTGCTAATCTCCACGAATTGCACTCCCTTATATAGGGAAAGAAAGTCAGGCAAAACAAGGATTAGTGCACTAACCTAACTTACCCATTACAAACAATAATAATAAAAAAATTGAATATGGGCTGCTAACCAAACATAATGGGGCGGTAAATAATATATAAAAATAATAATATAACATTATTAAGATGAACAATAGGTACATTTTGAGAATCAATTTCTCATTCACCCATTTTCTACTTTATGAATACAAAATATTAATTTCTCCTANCCTACTCAGGAACCACTTCAGTGTTGATGATAAAAATATGATAGGAAAAATATACTTTCTTTTTTTTTTCTTTTAATTTGACAAAATCGAACCCATCCCTTCAATTTTGTCAAATTAAAATATATCAATAATTTCTTATGACTGTCATGATAGATTATTTCTTAATAATTTTTAAGAAAAAATCTATCATGTGAATCGTAACAATGGTAGATGCTTAAAATTGTAAGGGATGCGGTACATTTTATAATCTAACAAAATTGAAAGAATGGGTTCAATTTTGTCAAATTATATAATATGCCACATCTCTTATAATTTTTAGTGTTCAACATTGTTACGATGGCTATGAAAATGTCTTCCTAGTATTTAATACTAATAACAAAAAAAAAACAAAAAAAAAAAAGAGTTATCTTAAATGATGATGGCCTTATCTTAAATGATGATGGCCCTATGTATTACCATGTGTAACCTGTATTAATAAGAAGGAACACATTACTGCCAAATTTATAAATTATAACATTTAGAAAGATATGACTTATGGAACAAGTCAAACCTCTGTCAGTTTGTCAAAATCAAAGTATCGATT
Organism: Ipomoea triloba; assembly: GCF_003576645.1. Taxonomy (NCBI): domain Eukaryota; kingdom Viridiplantae; phylum Streptophyta; class Magnoliopsida; order Solanales; family Convolvulaceae; genus Ipomoea; species Ipomoea triloba. Next base: position 15,449,813 of record NC_044922.1, on the reverse strand, counting down.
TATAGAGCCTCTGCTTCCAACAAGCTAAGATGGTTGTGATTCAATTGGAACCCCCTGCAAGATAAGAAGCAGGAATTACCTGCAGATGTGTATGAGCAAGTACATGCCCTCCTGCAGGCTTCTTTGGATCTGATATGAAGACACCACCTCCTGGATCAGCAATTAGTGCACTCACAAATTAAAATGCATGTTTTAGCAATGTCTTGCAATTCTATTGCAGGATAACAAAGGAATGTGATCAAATGTTCTATTAGTAACATAAAAAATAAGGCTATGTCCTGATGAAAACTTAAACTGTGTCAGTTACTAAATTGGCATGCTCAAAATTTGCTTCAGACTAAATGGCTTACCTTGGTTGGTCATGTAAACAGCAACATTAAATTCCTCAGCAATTTTTGTCAATCTGGAGAGCATCTGAGCCAACTTTTGCTGGAAACAAAACATATCCAAACAGGCATCATACTCTGAAAGGATACAACATATAAAGATGCTACTGAATCATCTTAAGTTATATCTTTAGTACCTGGCGTTCTGCAAGTTCTCCTCTTCCTGTGAAATCTGAAAGGAGATAGTATGAGAAAAGATGACTTGGGAAAAACAACAAAAAAACAACGAAGGATAAAGAGGTATTTTAGGAGGTTGTAAATTCGAGTCGTGTGTTATCCACACTATCCTTAAAACCTTATTTGCTACCTTCCAAAAGTGCTAGGAGCGTTGTAGCCTAGGTTTCCCAGGATAAAACGAATTTCGATCTAATTATTGAGCACTCAATAAAATAGACCCGGCGAACTAGAAACAAAGGTAGAACACAATTTTATGTAGAGTATGGCTAAACAATACTCCTAAAATAAGAGTTGTCAGGAATTGGACAAAGAATAGTAATAATAGAATAAACCCAAGTAAGATTGTTTATTTCTATTATACTAACTATGCCTACTGCCGAAATGGAAAGGGGGGAACAAATGGTTTAAAGCTTTGGTTTTGAATTCTCTTTCTGTTGTGTGCTAATCTCCACGAATTGCACTCCCTTATATAGGGAAAGAAAGTCAGGCAAAACAAGGATTAGTGCACTAACCTAACTTACCCATTACAAACAATAATAATAAAAAAATTGAATATGGGCTGCTAACCAAACATAATGGGGCGGTAAATAATATATAAAAATAATAATATAACATTATTAAGATGAACAATAGGTACATTTTGAGAATCAATTTCTCATTCACCCATTTTCTACTTTATGAATACAAAATATTAATTTCTCCTACGGAGTCAAATCCACTTTAACCCAATTAAATTGGAAGTGAATTTCCATATTTTATACCATAAAATAGTCACTTAAAATGCAATATTATCCAACAAAATCCACTTGAAACAATGCAATTACCGAATCAACAATCTGCATTTTCATTTGAAACGTATGAGCCAGCTATTACCAGTAATTACCTACATTAATGAAAATTTGAAAATTTTGACATCACCAGAAGCCTGAAAGGTTCTTCAGCCATTTTTGCTGCCAGACCAAGGAGTAGGTTGTATTGGTGCTCATATGTGTATGCACGAGCATAAATGATCTTGATGTATCATGGGAAATAAGATTGAATAACAAGAAAAGAATTCAGTATTGAAACCAATTTAGTTGGTGCAGAAGTAGATGAAGTTGTCAAACACGATTAGACAATAAAATAAACACAATAATTTGCTTTACATTGTCAAGAACAGCTCCGGCATCCATGCCAAATCTTTCAGCAATTGGCAGAATACGATCAGGTCGGCTACAAGTGCATATAGTTGAGGAAGGAGAAAATACTAAATGTACCATCTTAACTTTAATACCAAAAGAGACAAGTACAGAAACAATCAACCAGGATACAAAGTTTCTAAATCAAATAAAGATTTACATTTTAAGACACAAGCTGAGACTTCAATTTTGCTAGAAACTGCTAATGACTAAGAATGTTTATCAAAGCAAGAAACTAATACACACTAGAGGAGTGCTCAAAAATGGCCTTACATAGGTGTAGAGTGAGTAGAGAGTGCCTCCATTGAACCCATCTGGGGATGTTTCCTTCACAATAACACAGGTACACCTTCCTATATCAGCAGGCAAAGGCCTACAAAGCAATGACCTGAGGAAACAAAAAACACCCAATTTGTACATTTCCCACACATACAGAAAACTTGTCAATCTAGCTACAAAAAGAAAGAATCTCCTGTCCTATTAGGTAGACTAGGCCAAGAAGAAGCCGGGGCGGCCTCTGAAACAGAGAATGAGTCTCAATCAACCTTGCTTCGAGAATGAATCTTCAGCTGCTGCCTTTCTGCGGAGGCTGTTCTTTTCCTTCACCTCTTCTTTAGTGTCAGGGCTGATTACAATCACAGCTTCAGGCTTGATTGGCTTCACAGTAGCTCTCTTCTGAGCAGGACGCTTTCTAGGCACCTCCATTTGCAGCATCAAATCCACATTCACAGAACCAATACATTTCTGCAGCAAATCAAGAGATTAAGGCAGGGGACAAGTTCTTTAGAACTTCAGATTTACAGCAACAAAGCATGATGATGGGGTGGGGGGCATGGCATACAATAATTAATAATGGATCCTAAGCATCATTTAACACTATTAAATAGGGAAAGTATAGCCACCAATCTTGTTCTTGTAAGCTGCNCAATTAAATTGGAAGTGAATTTCCATATTTTATACCATAAAATAGTCACTTAAAATGCAATATTATCCAACAAAATCCACTTGAAACAATGCAATTACCGAATCAACAATCTGCATTTTCATTTGAAACGTATGAGCCAGCTATTACCAGTAATTACCTACATTAATGAAAATTTGAAAATTTTGACATCACCAGAAGCCTGAAAGGTTCTTCAGCCATTTTTGCTGCCAGACCAAGGAGTAGGTTGTATTGGTGCTCATATGTGTATGCACGAGCATAAATGATCTTGATGTATCATGGGAAATAAGATTGAATAACAAGAAAAGAATTCAGTATTGAAACCAATTTAGTTGGTGCAGAAGTAGATGAAGTTGTCAAACACGATTAGACAATAAAATAAACACAATAATTTGCTTTACATTGTCAAGAACAGCTCCGGCATCCATGCCAAATCTTTCAGCAATTGGCAGAATACGATCAGGTCGGCTACAAGTGCATATAGTTGAGGAAGGAGAAAATACTAAATGTACCATCTTAACTTTAATACCAAAAGAGACAAGTACAGAAACAATCAACCAGGATACAAAGTTTCTAAATCAAATAAAGATTTACATTTTAAGACACAAGCTGAGACTTCAATTTTGCTAGAAACTGCTAATGACTAAGAATGTTTATCAAAGCAAGAAACTAATACACACTAGAGGAGTGCTCAAAAATGGCCTTACATAGGTGTAGAGTGAGTAGAGAGTGCCTCCATTGAACCCATCTGGGGATGTTTCCTTCACAATAACACAGGTACACCTTCCTATATCAGCAGGCAAAGGCCTACAAAGCAATGACCTGAGGAAACAAAAAACACCCAATTTGTACATTTCCCACACATACAGAAAACTTGTCAATCTAGCTACAAAAAGAAAGAATCTCCTGTCCTATTAGGTAGACTAGGCCAAGAAGAAGCCGGGGCGGCCTCTGAAACAGAGAATGAGTCTCAATCAACCTTGCTTCGAGAATGAATCTTCAGCTGCTGCCTTTCTGCGGAGGCTGTTCTTTTCCTTCACCTCTTCTTTAGTGTCAGGGCTGATTACAATCACAGCTTCAGGCTTGATTGGCTTCACAGTAGCTCTCTTCTGAGCAGGACGCTTTCTAGGCACCTCCATTTGCAGCATCAAATCCACATTCACAGAACCAATACATTTCTGCAGCAAATCAAGAGATTAAGGCAGGGGACAAGTTCTTTAGAACTTCAGATTTACAGCAACAAAGCATGATGATGGGGTGGGGGGCATGGCATACAATAATTAATAATGGATCCTAAGCATCATTTAACACTATTAAATAGGGAAAGTATAGCCACCAATCTTGTTCTTGTAAGCTGCNTGTTTCTGAATTCTGATCTATAAGGACAAGAGTCTCTTATGAATTTTATCTTGATTACTCAAAATCAAATAAATTTACATCAAATTTGACTTCTAACAATCTTAGTTTTCATACATCAACTCAGAAACACAGTAGTAACTCATGAAAAGAAAGATTGAAAGAAACCCAATCAAGACACCAGTATGAAATAAATCAGACAAATTGAAAGAAACTCATTCCATTAGGTAACAAACACCAAAAATAAGAAGCTTTTTAACACAGAAAGTTTCTGATCTATAAGGACAAGAGTCCCTTATGAATTTTATCTTAAATTATTACTCCAAATCAAATAAATTTATGAATTTTATCTTAAATTATTACTCCAAATCAAATAAATTTACATAATTTATCTTAAATTATTACTCCAAATCAAATAAATTTACATAAAATTTGACTTCTAACAATCTTAGTTCAAATAAATTTACATAAAATTTGACTTCTAACAATCTTAGTTCTCATACATCAACTCAGAAACACATTAGTAACGCATGAAAAGAAAGATTGAAAGAACCCCAAAAATCGGAAAGGCAAGAAACGAGTCCCCAGCCCTGGATTAGGTGAAACGAGTCCAAAAATCGGAAAGGCAAGAAAATCAAGACGCAGAAATAACCTTTCTGGGTATCTAGCAGTCCCTCTCTCTCTCTCTGAGATCTTTCTCAATATGTAGGAACAAATGAACAAGCCCGATCAGATCCTCCTCCTTTCTCTGAGATCTTTCTCAATATGTAGGAACAAATGAACAAGCCCGATTAGATCCTCCTCCTTTCTCTGAGATCTTTCTCAATATGTAGAAACCCTCCTCCTGGTCCTCCTCTCTTTCAGATCTTTCTCAATTTGTAGAAACAAATGAACAAGCCGTTTAGAAAAGTTGAGATGGCGTCCCTTTTAAAGCTGTGAAATAGCACTTCAACGGTATGTTTTTGAAATCACAACCATCTAAGTTGTTATAACATGGACCAGGGTCCACCTTGCAAGGTGGACCCTTGTCCTAAACTTTTTTTTTTTTTTTGAAGATTGTCATAACTATTTTTTGTTTTTGTTTTTTTTTTCTTTTTTCAAATGCCTTAATTTCCTTTCTTTACCATTAGTTTACTTTCGGATATTTTAAAATTTGTTTATATGTAATTTTAGTTTTCATTGAATTTTTTCATTTGTGATTTTGTACTTATATTTTTTTAAATAACTTTTAGAGGTATTTTTTTAAAATATACCATTCTTTTACAATTTACATAGGTGTATTTTTTGAGTTTTTAGTCTTTTTTTTCCATTTATCAATTTAAATAGGTGTATTCTTTTATAATTTACATAGGTGTGGACCATAAATAAAAAGCACGGAGTACATTATTTATGTATTTAAAGTACATTATTTGATTACTAAAAGTACATTATTTTACATATTATCAAATAATGTATTTTTAATATATTAAAAATGTATATTGTATTCCTAGTTCATAACAAATTGTGCCCCCATTTATGGTGTGTGGTTGTAGGCTTTTAAAATTTATTGAATACATTTGTGTGTTTTATCATTTTAAGTGTTATTTTTACATTGTAAAATGATTTTCTGCATCATTTTTACTTCTTTTTTTTTTTTTACATTTTGATTTTTTTATGCTTGTTTATTTACCTGGTGTAATTTGTTATTTTTTACCGTTCTTCTTCTTCTTTTTTAACATTCTTTCTACGAACATTTTTATACGTAATTTTAATTTGAAATATTTATTTTTATTTCTTTATGAGTACTTTGTGTGTCATGTATTTCGTGTGTATTTCACTGGTGGATTTAAAAAATTAATCTCCTGATTTGACTTGGGTTACAAGTGATTTTGGTTGTATTGACTGCATCTTTTGGCGTATATACAATATATGCACCACTTCTAGGTGAGAAAATATGCAATTCGGCACCCTGCATCTTGGTTGTAATGTCATATTTTCTTTATGGGATTTCTTATAACTTTTAATTTTGGCTATTCGTATAATTGTACGTGTTTAATAAAATTGTTAATATAATTTCAAATATATATAAAATTTATCTATGTATGACATATAAAATGGGATAAATGGATGACAAAAATAAATGTGACGTCTTTATAGTTTGTATGTATAAATATTTTAATTATCATCATTTGTTTGTTAATGGTCTAGTTTCTTTTTTAATACCAACAATAATATAATTATAATTATATCTCTACAAGAAAACACAAAAATGACTACAAAAATTTGTGTAGGTAAATTATTAAAAATCCTTATAATTACACATATGTTCATAACATTCATTGATGTATGGTTCTCTTTGTACTTAATATCTAAATTAGCATTGCATTGAATTTAGTAAATTATTGAATTTCAAATATGTTCAAGATGACTACCGACGGCAAATGAATATAGAGTAATATACTTAGGGTTAATTAATACTTTTTATATAATAAGAATAAGGGTCAAATAGGTCATCTAACTACACACCAAATTGCAATTAGGCCACTGAACTAAAAACAATTATAATTTGATCCTTGAAGGCACCAAACCAAGGACACCATACTTATTACAGAACAAAGCACGTTGTAATTATTATTTTATTTTTACAATGACACAAGGAAGCACATTGTCGTTCTAGAAGTAAATGAGTATTATGTGTGTTTATCTTAGGTGCAAAATTTGTTGAACATGTATAGACCTTCAATGGAGTATGGTTATGATAGTTTTACTCTTATGAGGTTGAAAATTTTTAAGGAGATGATAATAATTGGTAACATTCGAGCTAAAGAATTTTACAGTGTTGATAGCGTTGCAAAATGAATCAATTATAAAGAAGTTGGCAAGCAGCTGATAGGCAGTGCTTCTTAAATATGAGAGAGGCTAAACTATGGGTCGATAATGCAAACATGGCACAACATACATGAAAAAAGCACAAAGGCTGAAAACATCAACACACATCCTCTTTCTATTAAAGAGTAATTTTCTTATATGATGAAGAACTCATTGAGTGTATCAAATAGTTTAGGCAAGTGTACTCCCAAGCAATGACATTAAGGAAGCCATCTCAAACTGCAAGAAGGGAATTCTAAAGCAATTCCTATGCAGAAACCATACAGGGGTTACTATTTGATGAAATTAGGAAAATGATAAATAGCCTCTTAAGTCACTTAGCCAGAAATCCTTATGCACAAATAAAGTCATAGATGAATACTTTAATAGGAATAAGAAGGAAAGATCTTTTGTAAATCTATAATACTGATCGATTATCAACATGCTTTGTATTCAATTCTTGTGTTTTTATTATCGGAATGCACATAATTTAATCAGTCAAATCTCACAATCAATTAGAGGAGTGCAATCGTTTGATATAAATTGGAGTAAAACTCTACATGTGATAAGATGTTGGTGTAATTACTTCTATTGAGTTAACATTTTTAGATTGTATATGAATATGTCATATTGTTTAACTACAATAACCTTGTATATGAATATGTCATATTGTTTAACTATATTCTAAGCTCTTACGAGTAAAGAAAATATCATTTTCTCAAAGAATTCAAAATTTTAAAATTCATTCAACTCTTATTCTAATAGGAAAAAAAGTACTTTACATGCGTTCATAAAATTTAACTCTTCCGGTACACATAGAAGTATGTACTCTACATATTTAACTCATTTGATACATAGAAAAGTACTTTAATTAGATGTTTGGATGTTGATAAGTGTCAAATTAAAACGCTATGTTTTGTGGGGTACTTTGATGGCATTTTGTGCTTAAATTGTAGTCCTTTGAGCTTATTATATGCTTAGAATAAATTAATTTGCTTAAAGATAAGAATAAGGACTTATTGTGGTGGCATTTGTGCATTTTAAGAAAATAAGGGTTTTTTTGGTGATGTTTCGGTATTATTTTATCATATCTCAACCTAGGAATGTCAAAATGGGGTGATTCAAGTTGCATTGGAATACCATTGTTGATCGTTGAAAGCTAGGGCTAAGGGCGCAAGGAAGATGGATCCTCTAGGAGAAGGCGACTACAATACCCTAGGTAAAATTCAATATTTGTTAAAGTTAAAGTTGTACCTTATGTCTTGAACATTCCCAGTACCTCCTACCCTGGTTTCATTTGTCCAAGATGTTCTCAAAACCATTTCTTGACCGCATCCACAAACTTCAACCGAAATGCATTCTCCATACAAATAGCACTTCCTCCCAACAGTTGAAGAACCAGAACAGTTTGAGGATGCACCAAGAGAGCCTTCCATTGAATCTGCGAATGGTGAAGAAGATTGTTGCCTCTGATCTTTGCTTTTAGTGTTTTTTTGTAATGTGAGTCTGCAAATGGTGAAGGAGTTCGTTGCTCAGCTTTATTATACTGTTTGATTAAGCCATGGACCTAAAAGGACGGAAATACCCCTCCATTTCACGGCTGACAAACGGGTTGACTAACGTTGGACTAAAATTGTCCACTTTTAACAAAGTCAGGGCAAAATGTGGTCAAATTAATAAATTCGGACTAAAATTGTCCAATGCACTATAAGTCTAGAACCAAAAAAATGATTTTACTCCCAATATAATTATTATAATAATAATTAAAAAAAATACTTACTAATATTATCATCATCATTGTTGTTGTTGTTGAAAAGGCTATACAATTTTTTGTAATGAGTGGAGTTAAGAACAATAATAAGTTAAAACGAATAATCGTTTTCAAAGATGGTACATAAAGAGAAAAGCGAAAAATATAAGATAGTAACCTTGAAAATATTTTATTATTGTACAAGAAAGAAATAAAAATATACAAGTTATCAATGCATATAATTACACCAACATGTTTTATATTCACATTAGAACCTTACTAACATTGACTCTTATATTATATATATATATATATATATATATATATATATATATATATTATAATATTAATAATAGATAATTAATAATTTAATCATATTTATTTTAATTCACATATAATTTTTTGGGATAAGGGCCAAATAAGCCCTTAAACCATTCCTGAAAGTGTAATTAAATCCTTGAATTAGAAAACGCTCCAATTAGATACATGAACTTAGAAAAATGTAATTAACCCAATTTGACATGTTACGTTGTTGTAGGTAAGTAGGTAACCTTCAAGTTAAAGGCAATTAGAATGACATATCTATATGTTTTGCTGATTTGGATGCCCAACCTTACTATAATAAAGCCACAACATTAAATTATAAAATGTTTCCCACCCAATAAAAACGGTGTTGCTATCTCGTGCCTCGGCAGCGCTCGAGACATCGACGATGTCTCGCGGGCAAGTAACGCCCGAGAGAAGTGATCTCTCGAAGGAAGCTGGTCGCGCGGGACGATGTCTCGCGAACCTCTCTCACGAGCAGTGTTGCAAAAATCCCGCCTAGGCGCTAGGCGCTGGTCGACCGCCTAGCATATCACATTAAATGGTGGTTTAGGCGGCTGGCCGGCTAGGCGACCGCCTAGGCCGCCTAAGCTCCGCCTAGGCGTCGACTAGACCGACTAGGCCTTCTAGTCGGTCGATTAACTATTGTTCTTTTTTTTAATGGGTTATTTCACTCAAAACAACATCGTTTTGAGCGAAATAATCCTAAATTGTACTAACTTTAGATATTTCCAAGATGGGCATGAGCATTTTGTGACGTACAATTGTCAAGGACATGAACCAAAAATCACTCTGCAAAAGTGAATTTTCCACCTCGAAACTCTGCTCATCCTTCCTTTCTAGCCACCTGTGTTTATCCCACGTTCTCGTTCGCCGGGTCCCAAGTTTGTGTGCTCAAACGCAGGGATCGTAGTACGTTTTATCCTGGGAAACCTAGGCCGCAACGCTCCAGCACCCCGAGAGGCGGTAAATAAGGTTTTAAGGAGAGTGGCAACACGACTCGTGCTTACAACTACCCCAAAGACCATCATGTTCGTCCCCAAGCAATTTCCAGGTTTATTTAACCTTGTGTGGTTTTATTTTCCTGGATTCATTTCTTTCTTATTTATTGTGGATTTTCTATTTTCTCCATTTTCTTGGGTTTTTTGAGAATTATTTCCAACATGTTTATTTTAAAATAAGTATTTCAAAGCCAAGCACCTTGTGCTCAGATGACATGTATTGACTCTCACATATGGGAGGTTATGAGATCAAGCCTCAGTACGTTTGCAATTTTGTAAAAACGACAGTCTAAATACCTAGTCTAAAAATGATCGTTAATATAAATAAATACTACTTTCCTAGTCTAAAAATGATCGTTAATATAAATAAATACTACTTTTGGTAATAAATATTTATACATTTTAAATCATATTACTAAAGAAATACGATTTACCTTTAAAGTGAACAATTGTGATGTAGTCCAAAAAATGTTACGGGGTAGTTCCCGCTTCAATTTATTGGGTCATTTAAATGTATTATTTGTCAACAAATCCTCTCCAAGTAGTTAATATGATTTGAATGTAAGGAATCTTTGCATTGTAGAAAATAAAAGACAATATAACCAATGAAATTATATCTCTTTTTAAATTTGTTTATAATGAATAATTTTTATTGTAGAAAATAAAGACATATAACTAATGAAATTATATCTCTTTTTGATAATGAATAGTTTTTATTATAGAAAATAAATACAATATAACTAATTACATTATATCTCTTTTTAAATTTTTTGATAATAATGAATAATTTTTTTTAAATAAAGGCATGGTAAACATTGAATTCTAAATTAAAGAAATGCATATGTATTATTTTTTTGTTGTAGTTACTAATTTATTTCTATATATATATATATATATATATATATATACTAGTTTTATACGCGCATTGCGCGAATGAGTTAATGCCCAATGTTTATATTTAAATAAATATTTGAAAGTATATCAATGCAAGATTATAGAGGAGAAGTTTATACATGGGTAATTGAATGTCGAATTTTTTATTTAAATATCTAACTCAAAGTATATGAATCCAAGATAATATAGAAAATTCATTATAATTATTACTAAAATAAATGTTTGCAACCTTGTAAAATCGATAGTCTAAATATTTGGTCTAAAAATGATAATCTAAATAATACTACTTTTAATTTGAATTTTTCTAAGTGGTTCTTAATTCTCTTTTGAGTAACATTGTCATTGTAAATTTGAGTACTTCATTGTCAATAAATCCCCCAAGTAGTGGTAATGGGTTATTTGAGTACTCAAATAACCCATTAGCCAGCAAATTGAAGCGGAAACTACCTTTAATATCTTTGGAATACATAATATTTTAATTTTCAAAATTTTATTAATTTGTTTAATCTTTTTTAACTGGGGATTTCTTTATCCACAATAACTCATTCAACAATAATGGTTACGTTGAACCAAATGAACTCCAAGCATACACCTAAAGGAAAGTTCATAACTCCTATATCATAATTTCATTGCATGACGTTGTCATCTATGCTACCAAGAATAACCGAATTGCAAATTACACACTATCAACTATCATTTTTAGACCAAATATTTAGACTATCGATTTTACAAGGTTGCAAACATTTATTTTAGTAATAATTATAATGAATTTTCTATATTATCTTGGATTCATATACTTTGAGTTAAATATTTAAATAAAAAAATTCGACATTCAATTACCCACGTATAAACTTCTCCTATATAATCATATACTTTCAAATATTTATTTAAATATAAACATTGGGCATTAATCCATTCGCGCAATGCACGTATAAAACTAGTAATTTAATAAGAGTAATAGAGTGAAGTATTCACTTTTCAATAATATATTCTAACATATTCGTAGTATATGTTTAACAATTATGCAACTCTGATTGGGATGAGGTTCGAACCTAGGACATTTCTTATAGAAATTAATGGGTAAGTTAAAAGTTAACGGAATGTTTCGTTACCAAATTTTATACTAACGGAATGTGAGGTTATTTAAGGGAATAAAATTATATAATAGAGGGTAAAGAAGGAAATTAAAATCATAAAAATTTACTAAAATCAAAATAATATGGACCATTCGTTTAAGTAAATAATTGCCACCAACATTTTTTTTCTTCTTCGTCAGAGCTTTAACTTTATTGGCTCTTATTAAGATTGTATATTGTATGTATTGTATATGTATGTATGTATTGTATGTATTGTGTGTATGTATATATGCATGTATAGATAGATGTAGATTATGGCGTATTTTTGTATGAAAATGTAGCATTACTTTACTTTTAATTCACGGAACTTGAATAATATGACACTTATAACAACGTAAAAGGTTTTTATTTAAAAAAATAAAATAGAGATAAATAGTAGTATGTAGTAACATTTTGCCATATAAAAAAGGAAAAGTATAAATTAATAATAAGCTTGCATGTAAACATGTGCGCGTCACGAAATTGTCATTCACCAAAAAAACAGAAAAGTTATTCGAAGACGCCATTTGTATGCCCTTTTTGCAACGACAAGTAACACTTACGTTTGTAAAGAACAAAGATTTGCCGCAATTAAAGCAAGTGCAACTAATCAAAGAATTCATGTCAAACACGAAATCTGCAGCTTCTCAGTTCTCATGAGGTGGTGAGGGAAGATGCCTTTTTTGTTTTGTTTTTTTTTTTTTTTTTNTTATTTAGACTATCATTTTTAGACCAAATATTTAGACTATCGATTTTACAAGGTTGCAAACATTTATTTTAGTAATAATTATAATGAATTTTCTATATTATCTTGGATTCATATACTTTGAGTTAAATATTTAAATAAAAAAATTCGACATTCAATTACCCACGTATAAACTTCTCCTATATAATCATATACTTTCAAATATTTATTTAAATATAAACATTGGGCATTAATCCATTCGCGCAATGCACGTATAAAACTAGTAATTTAATAAGAGTAATAGAGTGAAGTATTCACTTTTCAATAATATATTCTAACATATTCGTAGTATATGTTTAACAATTATGCAACTCTGATTGGGATGAGGTTCGAACCTAGGACATTTCTTATAGAAATTAATGGGTAAGTTAAAAGTTAACGGAATGTTTCGTTACCAAATTTTATACTAACGGAATGTGAGGTTATTTAAGGGAATAAAATTATATAATAGAGGGTAAAGAAGGAAATTAAAATCATAAAAATTTACTAAAATCAAAATAATATGGACCATTCGTTTAAGTAAATAATTGCCACCAACATTTTTTTTCTTCTTCGTCAGAGCTTTAACTTTATTGGCTCTTATTAAGATTGTATATTGTATGTATTGTATATGTATGTATGTATTGTATGTATTGTGTGTATGTATATATGCATGTATAGATAGATGTAGATTATGGCGTATTTTTGTATGAAAATGTAGCATTACTTTACTTTTAATTCACGGAACTTGAATAATATGACACTTATAACAACGTAAAAGGTTTTTATTTAAAAAAATAAAATAGAGATAAATAGTAGTATGTAGTAACATTTTGCCATATAAAAAAGGAAAAGTATAAATTAATAATAAGCTTGCATGTAAACATGTGCGCGTCACGAAATTGTCATTCACCAAAAAAACAGAAAAGTTATTCGAAGACGCCATTTGTATGCCCTTTTTGCAACGACAAGTAACACTTACGTTTGTAAAGAACAAAGATTTGCCGCAATTAAAGCAAGTGCAACTAATCAAAGAATTCATGTCAAACACGAAATCTGCAGCTTCTCAGTTCTCATGAGGTGGTGAGGGAAGATGCCTTTTTTGTTTTGTTTTTTTTTTTTTTTTTGTTTTGTTTTGTTTTTTTTTTTTTAATTTATTGATGTTTCCGATTTCAAAATATATGAGGAAGTAAATTGAGTCAATACAATTTTGAGACTCAACACCAAATTGTCCACTCTTGCACACAATGAACTTAATTTAAATTTAAACTCTCAATGTCCGTGGCATGAATTGAACGACCACCTTATAGTTAAAAGCAGGTTTTAAGTGATATTTCTTCTTCATTAGACGAATGTTTTGGGATGAAAATGTATTTATTTTTCAAACATCATTAGTGGTTGCCTTAGTTTAGTGAATATTGTGGATTATTGCCAAGTTGCCAACTAGTTTGTTTATTTGTTTTTTTTTTTTTTGCCAATTTATTAGTTTATTTTTGTTGGTAGGGTGGTTTGCCAACAAATAGCAAGACAGACAAGTTACCAACACACCCCAGTTGATGCAACGGTGGCGTGTTGCCAACGCCAAAGGAAATGGACTGCACATTATTAACTACATCAATTTGGGTTTATATTAGGCAAAACCAGGGGCTATTACAAAAGGAACATGACAACCATTGCTCTGTTAGCTTAAAACATACGAAGAAGGAATATTGTTTGACGCGTTACTAATTTTGGTACAATTTCATGTCCTACAATCTTATGTTATTTTTACAAAATATTGTAACGGAATACTTAGGGCATCTCCATCAGTGATTTTTGGTGTGATTTTTAGGAGACAATGTTTATGCGGAGGAGAGAGGGAGGGGAGAGAGAAGAAAGGGTCTCCTGCAAAGCATTGTTTTTTATCGGAATTAATATGGGACCCACCAAAGAAAAACAAACTTATCGCCCTGGTCGCGTGAAGTGCAACCACTGCACAACACCGGGCTAATGAAGTTTTTTTTTTTCATATTTTTTTTCTTAATCACACGCAAAAACTCTTCAAAAAACTACAACTATTGAGGATGATCTTAAAGTTAAACAAAAAGAAAAACTCAATCTAGAAAAAATGTTATCAAGAAATAGTTACTCAGTATCAAAAAAAAAAGTTTGAAGTATCCATATAAGTGTGAATGCAGTGTTGCGTGTTCTGTTCAATTTAACTAAAGATTCTTAACAAGGTTCTAAGTTCGACTCTCAATGAGAACGACTTATTAACAATTGTAGACATACTCGAAAGTCAAAGGAATTTGAAGGGCTATCTCAAATTGAATTACATAATTGCAATCACTCCATCAAATAAAATAGTAATATTGTCAACTAAAAGATAGATAATACGGACAACATGACAATTTAAGGAATTTAAATCTTGATAATTTATGGCTATTTGATTAAAATAATTCATTAAATGAACTTTAAAATATGAAAAAAAAAAACTATATAATATATTAGTGTATATGGTCTGAAAATGAATTTATTCATATTTTGGAGCTATTTCCTCGTATTTTCGCTAAGTCGGTTATCAACGCATCAATACTATTCATATCCTATCAATCTATCATGCTAAGTTGGAAAATGTCAAATAAAATTTTGAATTTCTTTTTTTGAAAATTTCGCCTGCAGCAAAAAAATACGAAACAATCAAACCGATCTCTCAGGGCGAGGGAGGGTGAAGTGGTGAACCCCAAATCTTCCTCAAAGTTTCGTTGAAACCTGTAACGCTCACAAACCCTAGCTCCTTCATCTTCTGTGGGAATCTCTGTTGTTACATTTCAAGGTTGATGTTCACACTCGTTCATTTCGTTGTTTCAACTTTAGTGCTCCATTTTGAGATTTCGCTGTTCGTTTAGGATATGTGATTGGATATCGTTAGGGTTTTTTTCGGGATTTAATCTTTCGTTTTCGAGTGTTTTTGCTTACATGAGAGGGGTATTTCGATTCCGTTTCTCGGGGTGGCTGATGTATGGGATGGATTCCACATGAATCCGTGAAGTAGGTTTTTGTTTCACTTTGAATTCTAGATCATGCAAAATTTTATCTGTGGAATGATAATGGAGTGACGGTTTAATCTTCTGTTGGTTCTTTTGTTTTCTTTATGTTTATTTGTGATCTAGGACTCGTGTTTTGTTAGGAGATGATTGAATAAGTTGGATGCGATTAGCTCTTATTAAGTCTGAAATTTTAGCTATTGTACTTGTGTTATGATCTTTGCTGGCTTAAGTTGGATAGCAGAAGGACCAAAAATGAGCTAAACTGTGAATTTCTTTTTTTTTCCCCCCCCCCCCCCCCCCCC
>NC_044922.1:15429273-15433332 GCF_003576645.1 Ipomoea triloba | reverse complement strand
CCCCCCCCCCCCCCCTTTTTTCTTTTGCCCCTTGTTCACAAAAATGTGTTCAAGGATGAATTTGTTTGTAGAAGAATTAGTTTGATAAACTTGATTCAATTCTTGTAGAGTTCTTTGGTTCAAGTATGAATTAAGGTTATTGAAAGCATCCAAGTAGTATTATTATCCTTATTTTAATGGAAAACATAAATCCCTTGCATGGCTTCCATGGTGTGTGAAAAATATGATTGATGAGCATAGTTCAAAAACTTATTTTGATTATCACATAGGCTTGTTAGTCTGTCACTACAATGTGATTCTCAAGAAAAACTTGCTTTAGAATTTATGAAGCAAGCGAATAGAATATTATGATATTTAAAGCTTTGATGAATCATGAATGTATATGGTTAATGGTTGTGTATTAATCATTTGACTTATGGTACTTCCCTTTACAGGTGTGTTAAGTTTGCTATTTTGTGACTGGAGGACGCTATACACGCTTCAATAGTTGCTCAAAGAATTGGTTTCTGCATAGTGCACGGCCTTTGAGTTGAGCAACTTTTATCACAATGGGAATCATTCACCGCAGGTTAGTTAGAGACTTATATCTTTTGCTTGGTTATATTGTTGGGAATATGCGCTTGAAAAGTATTTGGGATTTTTTACAAAATAGTTTCTTTTGAAGGAGTTAGTTGACTTAGTTTTACATCTACTTCTTAAACCTCTTCTTTCTTCCAATTGCAGTGGGACTCTTAAAAAGTCAAATGATAGCGCCAGGCTAATTATAACAACAATTATGGGAATGGTGTTTGGATATTTTATAGGCATTTCCTTTCCATTTGTTTCTCTGACTAAGGTATGTTTGCTAGTTTTTTTTTAGAAATTTGATTGGTGCAGACTGTGTATATATATATTTGTCATCCAGTTGAGATGCTTGAGGATCTTGTGCAGATTAACTTACCCTCAAGCCTTATATCAACTATTGATGTAGCTTTTGGTGATGACCGTCACAGACATACATCATATAGTGGTCGTAGTTTTCCTGAAAACCTTGGTTCTGGTAGTATTCCTGTAACGCCCAAGGTACTCGTTTCATTGATGAGCATTTTTGGACTTTCAAACTGTACATTTGTTTTTCCTTCAGTTCCAGTCATACATTCATTATGTTTTTATAGTTATTTTTAAGAGTAAACTACTATAATTATTTCCTCAAAAGTAGACTTATTCTTAATTCAGTCATTGAAAGAATTAACTTTTCCAATGTCATCCCACAAACTGTTTAAAATGCCCTGAATTTATTCCCTCTGTTTATTTACAGTTAAAATGTAATGTTTTGATTATGTTGCATTTCTTATATGAGTCATTAAAATGAACTTCGCTATTATTTTTATCATCTTATATGCTAGAAATAGTATTGCGTGCCACCTTGTTAGGCAAAATGCAACTCCTGAGTATTTATTTGTAGTTGGCTTACAATCTTTATGGGCATTTTGTTTTGCTGCTGAGCAAAATTGTGATTTCAAGATATTATTACATTCACTATCCAGACCATATAGGTTTTTATTTGTCCATATTACTAACAACTGTTATGACTTCCAGATATATGTACCTACCAATCCTCATGGTGCAGAATCACTGCCACCGGGAATTGTAGTTGCAGAATCAGATTTTTATATGCGTAGATTATGGGGTGAACCAAGTGAGGTATGTTTTGAGGAAATACAATCATTGTTCATTGTTGTATTTGTAACTTTGGGTAGGATAATAGTATTGGTATGCTTCTGAACTTGTGATTGGGTCTGTTCTGGCAATTAGAATTAGGACTTGTAGTGTATGTTTAAAACTTTCAAATAGAAGTATAATGCACACTGGTTATAAACTTATAATAGTTCCTTGCTCAATTAAATTTATGTTCCTGGGCTGTATCATACAGTGTTTTCAAAAATTTCAGGATTTAAGAAGGAAACCAAAGTACCTGGTGACCTTCACAGTTGGTCTGGAGCAAAAGAACAATATTGATGCAGCAGTTAAAAAGGTTATATAAATTAAGGAAATTCTTTCAAGATTGGCTTGTTTGTCTACTATTGGATTCCATATACTGAGTTTTATTTTTTGCATTGTTGCTTTTAGTTTTCAGAGGATTTTCAGATTATGCTTTTTCATTATGATGGTCGGACAAGTGAATGGGATCAGTTTGAGTGGTCAAGGCGTGCAGTGCATGTCAGTGCTAGAAAGCAAACAAAATGGTAAGTTTTTGAATTTGTTCTAGATTTTTCTTCTAAGCTCTAGTACTTCCATGCTGTGCATAAATTTGCAAAACCAAGGCATGACTAGGGTAACTTATTAAAGACGTCATGAATAAAATAAGTTAAAAGAGAAAACAAATTAGATAAAGTAGCATCATGCTATAAATGCTAACCATTCCACTTTACCAGCTTGTTAGTTAAAAGTGGAGAAGCTAGTGTGTTTGCTGTTTCATTATCTTCTTACTCTTTCCTTCATTTTTTTCCCCATTCATAGGTGGTATGCAAAGCGGTTTTTGCATCCTGATGTTGTAGCAGCTTATGATTATATATTTATTTGGGATGAAGATCTTGGAGTGGAGCACTTCAATGCTGACAAGTAAGTGGTTTTACTTTAGGTGTTTTGGTTCTTTCTTTGTTGTGAAGATTGATTGCCTAATAGGACTCATTTGGTTTCGAATTAATTTTGCATTGGCAGGTATATTCAGCTAGTCAGGAAACATGGTCTAGAGATATCTCAGCCTGGTCTAGAGCCAAACAATGGATTGACATGGCAAATGACCAAAAGGAGAGGAGACAGAGAAGTCCACAAGTAGGTTTAATATGTTGAACTCTCTATTATTGGCATTTTAAAATTGCTTTATCTTTTGTTTTCAAGTAACTTGTCCTTTTTCAAGGCTAATAACTTTTGTATGGATTAACAGGGATACAGATGAGAAACCAGGCTGGTGCAGCGATCCACATCTGCCTCCCTGTGCAGCGTACTTCCTCTCCCTTTTTCTGTATTTCATATCTTGCTGATACCTTTAAATACATATAGATAGCATTTGTAATAGTTGTGACTTGTGAGAATAATCATATGGTATATGATTTCTGCTTTTGTTCAGTTTTGTGGAAATAATGGCTCCTGTTTTCTCTCGAGAAGCATGGAGATGTGTTTGGCATATGATTCAGGTATTTCCTAATTCCTACTCATGAGTGTTTTTTTTTTTGTTTGTCTGTGTTTTTGTTTTTTTTTTGTTTTTATTTTTTCTTTTAAAATTTTTTTTTCATTGTTATCCCAAGTGTTAGCACTTTTGGTATTGCTAATATTTTTGTGACTAATATCTGCTTCTAGAATGACCTGGTGCATGGATGGGGATTGGATTTTGCTCTCAGAAGATGTGTTGAGGTTGGTATTTCTCCAAAATTCTAGCTACATCTCTTAAATAGTTTTTGTTTGGAAATATCAAGAATCCTTGTATAGAAAGATTCTTAATCATTGTTTTATTTTTGGATCTGCAGCCTGCTCATGAGAAGATTGGTGTAGTTGATTCACAGTGGATCATTCATCAAGTTATTCCCTCTCTCGGGAATCAGGTTCGGTATCTGCTGACGTATTTTTATTGGCAATTTGGCTTTTAAAATGGCATAACAAAAAATAGGAAGGCTCTATTTGACAATGCTTATTTTAAGCTACAAATGAGCTATAAGTTCCTTTTAGTAATTAAAAGGGAGTTTAAAATACGTAGTAATAGTTTATTTTGAAATGCTATCCTAATTTGCATTTCAAAAATAAGCTCCTAGCTTTTCATTTTTTTTTTCTTTCTAATTTTATCCTTATTAGTTTAAAAAATAGCATAACCCCTCAATTAAAACATATCCCCTTCCTCTATTTCTTTCTCATTCTCAACCCCCCCTCCCCCTGTATTTACTCTTCTACTTTTTCTAGCAATAATGGATAATATTATCTTTAACATAATTTGCTCTTTTTTAAAATACACATTTGAATATTTAATCTCTCTCTTCCCCCCCCCCCCCCTTTTTTTTTTTTTTTTTTTTTTTTTTTTTTTTTTTT
>NC_044922.1:15416559-15428071 GCF_003576645.1 Ipomoea triloba | reverse complement strand
CCCCCCCCCCCCTTTTTTTTTTTCCTTAGTTCTTCCTTTTGTAAGATTTTTCTATTCTCCACTCTAAATAACATGATTTTTTGTACTTTGAGAGTATGTGTTAATTTTTACCAATAATAATAATAATAATTGTTATTATTATTATTATTATTTTTAAAGATAGTAAGATACCCTTTCTATCCTTATATATTTATCAACAATTTTACCTAACACTTTTAACCACAATCAGTAGCAAGGTTTGCCAAACATACCCTAACTTTGGGTTGGGGGCGGTGGTTGAACTTTTTTTTTTTATGGGGTAAGGGAGGAGAGATGGACTAGTATTGAATTGAAAGATAATCCTTGACAGTTTTGAACCTAATAAATGTTGGCTATTAATGGAACACCATTAATGATCTCCGCAATTCTTCTCCCAAAAGGATGAATCCTCAACCCCATGGGCACTCAATCCCAAAAGGTCTCTGTATTTCTGAAGAACTAAATATGTTGCCAGCTCTAGAAGTTCCTCATAATATTTTTGAGGATGATTGCGTATATAACTGCGCAGATGCATGTTTATTGTAGTTTTTCATTATCTTCTCACATAGTACACTAACTAATGCAATTCGTAGGGGCAGGCGGAGAATGGTAAAGCTCCTTGGCAAGGGGTATGTATACGTACAACACACACACATATATATGCACTCTAGATTTCTCAAATACAACCTCGTCATTCACACACCTCCTCTATTTTATGAATAATTGTGAATATTTAGCTTGATTCAACTTCCCCTTTCAGGTAAGGGAGCGGTGCAGAACTGAGTGGGCGATGTTCCAAGATCGCCTAACCACTGCAGACAAGCAGTATTTTGCAAAGATTGGTAGGAGTTTGCATTGAAATGCCTTCCATAATCCCAGCACATTTTGTACAGTGCTCCTTTTCTACTTTATATTTTTTTTTCCACCATTTTTCTGCTCTAGAGTTGCGCATAATTCGGGAATTGTTCTTCCCACACCTCCTTTTTCCTCCTCATTAGCAGAGTAGGGGCATTATCTGTAGCCATGAACAATCAACAGTTAGATATTGGAATCTATGTGCATAGCTCTGGCGTGTCATTTTTGTTCACCCATATTTAATTTATTTATTTAAACTCTCTCGATGACATTATAGTTTGGTGGGGATCAACGTTCTATCCTATGTGGTGTCGCACATAACAGGTAACGTTAAACAGTTATATGTTGACGCTTCGTAACGTCCGTCACGTCCGTCTCAGGCAAAAGTCCAAGTGCCTGACATTTCGGTATGCACAAAAATTTTGGCATTTCTTTGCCGTCGCGTCGATCAATCTGAAACAATAATTATTTGTCATAAGATAAGATGCTTCAATTCGACCCCCCAAAAAGGCCAAAAAGGACGAAACTTTTCAAGCAAAAAGTACCATTCTGGTCAATACGCTTCCACATTGTTACTGTTTCTTGCTGATATTTTGAAGTTTAAACACGGCACAATTCCACATATCAATATGTTGGGAAAGTAACCTGTTTACGGTGACTAGGAAACCCACCACTACTATTCGAAGATGTACATGGGATCACAAAGAAGTAAATCAATTTAAGTTGAGATTTATTTAAACTCATAATTTTGTGATTTTAAGTTTGTAGTCTTATCTATTTTGGCTGGAGGTAAGGGCAACCCCAATAGGGGTTCTTTCATGTTTTTTTGTAAGTCAAAAAATCACAATGGAGTTTTTACACAAATGGGAAGTCAAAAAATCACAATGGAGTTTTTACACAAATGGGAAGGATGATTTTTGGCTAAATTTCTCAAGCACAAAGAGTCAACATCACCGCTCGAACCTACCCCATTCCATATGAGAGTGAAACCGGGTGCCACTAAACCACAAGGTCTTGGCGTCAGCCTTTTTTTTGTTGTCTTTTTTATTTTTTATTTTTAATTTTCTTGTTCTCCTCTTTCCTACTTGGCACACAAAATACCAAAAAAAAAAAAAAAAAAAAAAAAAAAAAAAACCTCTTGAGGTTGCTCTAACAGTTGGAGAAGATACCTGATAGGCTACATACATGCCATCTACATGTCACTTGTAAAGTTGTAACATAGGGCCTTAGGTTGTTAGTAACCTTGCAATACTTTCTCACTTACAAAAATTTTACATCACCAAATTTAAAATTTCTTTATTATTTTTTTCTACATCCCAACAATACTATCTTACTTTCAAAAGTGTGTCTCACTTTTACACTACATCCAAAAAAAAATTAAAAACAAAAATGAATATATATATAAAACTACAAAACGTTGCTGCAGCCTTTTGTCAAGTTTAGCAAACTTGATGCCGTAGCAAATTTGTTAACCATATCATCATGTAAAAAAATTATTTTTTAATGTGTCATATCATCTAGCAAGAGAAAGATTGACTGGGATAAGGACAACCTTGTTGACTGGGATAAGGACAACCTTGTTATTTCTTTAAAAGGAGCACCCGTAGCCGTACACTGCAATGTGGGATCTAACTTCAATATAGTATACATGATGATGTACTTGTTACTTACCTACAGTGAAATAGTAACGGATCAACAATTTGACATTTCTTTTTTGAAAACGATCAACAATTATTTGACATGTGAATATATGAATATATCGTTAATGAAAAGTAGGATATATCAAAAACACAAAACTTTTTTTTTTCATTTACTATAATGCAAAAGATAAATATCGTCATTGATTTAATATGAATATATGTTGTACATAACTACAAATATTAAATAAATAAAATTTACGTGAGATTTTCTCACTTGAGACATATATATAAAATATGTACGAGTAATATTTTTTTATTAAAAATATAATACTTTTTTTATAAGTTAATAAATATTACATTTTATTCCAACAATATTATTTAATTTTTAAAAACATATTTTTTCATCCTAAGTTATTAAGTAATTGTAGAATTAAGTGTTGGTCATGCTCATTTTATTTCCCTAAGTAAACATTGACGTTGCACTTTTCATTCGCTTTTTGTCACTAAGTTATACTAAACTTGTAAATTTTGTCTCTAATATTTTATTAGTAAAGGGATGAAAAGTACCACATCAATAATTTTGTACAAAAATTAAATATGACCAACGCTCATTACAAATTTTAAAACTACCTTATAACTTAAAGTAAAAAAGTATAACTTTTTCAAGTGTTTTTTTTTTGGTTGCTGGTATACCGTATACTTCAAAGTTGAAACTGAAACTTAAATATTGACTTGAAACTGAATCATTTTTGACATAAATGCCCCTCCATGGCAACTCGACGGGGCGTTGCAATTCGTTACGCCATTGAAGTTCAGAGGAACATGAGTCATGAGGAGCCCGGCGACCACTAACCAGGAGATTTAGAGGGTAGTATAGTCATTTCCTGCGTTAAAAAAAAAAAAAACATATCCCCTTCCAAAATTTTTTCCGTCCTTCTGACGTATGCACGTTTTCAGTTGCTGAAATTCTGAAAAACAAAAAAACCACCTCACCGCACCTCACAGAAGAGAGAGAGAGAGAGAGAGAGAGAGAGAGAGGAGGGAGGGAGAGGGAGAGGAAGAGGAAGAGGAACAGAGCCATCGCTGTGACTTCAAGCCATCAATGGTGTCTCTCTCAAAACGATAATCCCGAGTGACAGAGAGATTATCAGTGCGCTAGTAACTTTGTGAATGCTTGAAGGAACAGAGCATCTCGGTGAAGTCGGATGGACAACTCGGAAATGGGCGTATTGCAGGGCGATAGCAGTAGAATGGAAGGGTGGCTTTACCTGGTTCGTTCTAATCGGATTGGACTTCAGTACTCCAGGAAGCGATACTTTGTTCTTCAAGACCAGTTGCTCAAGAGCTTCAAATCCATTCCTCTCTCTAAACACGAGGTTCCATATTCTACTCTCTTAACAATAATTCAAGTGTGTGTTCGTGTTTGCTGAATTGCTGCCATAATCAAGTTATATGATTGTATTGTTGTAGAAAGGGTGATTGATTTTTGAATTTGAAGCAATTTAATAACAAAAATGAATATTATGATCAGTGAATTGACGAAGAATTTCAAAATGAGCTAATTAGTAGATAAATTATGAAGGAACTATTTTCCTGTACCAAAAGATGAGTTGCGCTGGACACAACGAGGCTTATTGTAATGGATTACTCTCATTGTTAAATGCTTAAAATAAAATGTCTATGCATTAGCTCTAATGAATCTCTTTGATAATAATTAGAATGAATTTTGGATTTTCATTGCTGCTGCCAAAAAGATGTATAGTTTTGCTTAGGAATATGCTAGTCTTTACTTCATAGTTAGTGGCATGCCTAGGAACTGTTAATGGTGAAACTGTATGAGTGCATGATTTGGACATGAATCTGTGGACTATTGAAGGCTTTATTTCCTGAAGTGGGAAAAGATCTTTGTCTGCAGTCCTTACATATTGTCAATTTGTTTGGTTTTACGTATTTGGCAATATCATAGCATGTGAGCTCAAAGTGAAACATTGAAATTTTATCAGGAGCCTATCAGAAGTGCAATTGTTGATTCCTGCATCCGAGTGACAGACAATGGGAGAGAAAGCATACAAAGAAAAGTATGGTCCTTGTTTTTCATTAGACTTTGTGGAGTTTCCATTTACTTGCCTACATCCGGGGTAAGCATTTTACATGGTTGGATATTTTTCCAGTTGTTAATCATGCATTTTGTCTGAAATTCGCAGGTTATTTTTATATTCACCCTTTATAATACTAGAAATCATAATGATCAACTCAAGGTGCTGAATCTTCTTCTCCTTTTGATCCCATAATTTGATATGTATGTTTGTTTAAATGTATAATCATTTTCTAAATGATGCATATGTGTTTCTAGTTGGGAGCTAACAGTCCTGACGAGGCTGCAAGTTGGATTCAGGCCTTTCAGGAAGCAGCTTTTAAGGTATGAGCTATTTGATTTGATATTAAAGCTCAATACATTCGAAGTCCAACATTGACAACTGACAAATGATTAATTATTTAGGCTGACTTGAATAGAGGAGATGCCACAAACTGTCAAAGACGTGACTCACAGTCTTTGAGGTACGTTGCTTCCTTGGCAATTAGCATGTGTCTTTTCTATGACAAGTCAAATAGAACAACTTTTCAGGTCTCTGTATGAATCTGATTTGATGTTTATTTAAGTCTTCTTGAAGATGAGAATTTTCTCCCATTCTATACAGGTTAAATTGTCCCAGCAAGTCTCTCCGTGCAAATTCTGTTAACTGGACTTTCATTTCTTCCTCAGTCACAGATGCTGTTGGATCTGATGTTGTTGCGCCATCATCATGGACAATTTCTGGTTGTCAGAATGGTAGGCCCTATGTTTTAGATGTCTTTCCTGGTCCAAGGAAATTTGTGAATCCATTCATGTTGTTGTATTTTTTGGATTCAAATTTAAGAATTGCTGCCATATTGATTTCATTAGTTATTGGTTGAGGTGTAAGCTGATATAAAATGGTTTTCAATACTTCAATAAAATTACTGGGGATGGTATTTAGTTCTTCTTCTTCTTCCTTTTTTTTTTTTTAATCCTTGGTCCTATATTCCTTTGAATTTCTTGATTATTGTTCCACAAATATGTTGATATGCAGGACTTCGACTATTCAAGGAAACTAAGGACAAGGAATCACATGGGATGGTTAGATAATATCAATCTGGTAACTCTGTTAGTGATTGCAAAATGTCAATGCCTATACCATGCTGAAAATTTTCTTTGCTTTGCAGTGGGATGACCATCCTGCGATAATGGCAGTTGCTGTAGTTGATGGAACTCCAGAGACCATTTTTCAAACATTCATGTCCCTTGGTCCTTCAAGATCAGAGTAAGTTTCAAATTGCTGTTCAAGTCTTCATAATTCTTAAACTTCTATGCGTGGGGCTTGAGCTTTATCAGTATCAGGTCATGAAACTATGAACTCCTGCTTGAATACTTTGCTTTCAAACAAAGAAGAGCTAGTGTAAATTCAGTGGAGTTTGATGCCTATTCAACTCCCTAATGTATGAAATTCATTCAGATGATGGTTTAACATCAAGGCTGTATGTTACCCAGCCCCCTCATTATACATCAATTTGCCAATCATCCAAAGTTCCTTCGCTGGGAATATATGACATATGGTTAATCTAAATTAGACACACACACTAGATAACTGAATCTGGGATACATAGTCTGGAACTAACAAATTTGTACCCTTTGCTACTCTGAAGACAAAAAAAGGGGTTGAGTTGTTGAGGTTGCTCCCAAGTTCTGTTACTAAAGGTCTCTCCTGCTGAATTAAATGTTCTTAGCTCCTTTATAATGATATGCATTTGGGTTACCCTGCAGATGGGACTTTTGTTTCTACAAGGGAAGTGTGATTGAACATCTTGATGGCCATACTGATATAGTTCATAAGCTTCTGCTCCGTGATTGGCTGCCTTGGTTTGATACCTTCAATTCTCTGACAATTGAAGTTTCATTATTTATGGTCAATAATTGATATAGGTGGTCACAGGGGTATGAAGAGAAGAGATCTTCTGCTGCAACGCTATTGGAGAAGGGAGGATGATGGTACATATGGTAATAATGTATTAACGTTTCTGTTGAGTTCTAGTATTTCTAGGTGCTTGAATCAGCCAGATACCTATTTGGTGATAAACTTTTGCTTTTGATCTTGCAGTCATTTTGTACCATTCTGTGGTTCACAAGAATTGTCCTCAACAAAAGGGATATGTCCGTGCTTGCCTTAAAAGTAATGTATGCCTAACATTTTGTCAAAGTGCAATTTGTTTTGGAGTATCTTATATGATATATTTCTGAAGAGTATGTGTATGCCAAACTTTGTGTATGCATCCCAGGTTTTCTATACTTGGTTTTGAGATTGGCGATGTATTGTTCTAAGATTATGTAAAGCACTTGCTGTTGCTGTAACTGTGTGGCATTCCTGCTGTCTAGATTTGCATCAATGGGGTTAACTTTCAATTTGTCCCTCAACATAAGATGACATTAAACTCCTTGCAGGTGGAGGATATGTAATATCTCCCATAAATCAAGGGAGACAGTCAGTGGTTAAGCACATGCTTGCTATTGATTGGAAATTCTGGAGATCTTATCTACGAACATCTTTAGCCAGATCTATTACCATTTGCATGCTGCGAAGATTGGCTGGTGTGTTTCTCATAAAACAAAAGTTTTCACTTGTTCAAATCCAAATTGCATTTTATGAATCTTCTTCTTGGTACTTAGCTAGTATTGTCAATGATTTTCTAGCTCTAAGGGAGCTATTTAGGACAAAAGTAGGAGAATATTCCTCATCTGAATCCTCTGGAGAGCTAGTCAGAGTCAGAAGATTAAACCAAACTGAAGAAGAGAAGGTAGAAGCCCAAAGAAGATTGGAGAATGGGAAGAATAAGGAACACATGGAAGAAGAAATTGTTAATGCACCTTCTGAACATGCAAGCCTCATTGGACTAGATGATGCTGAAGATGAGTTTTTTGATGTCTCTGAACCATTAGATTATCAACAATCAGAAAATGGTTGGCCTTCTGACTATGGGCAAGAGATATACTCTCAGGTAGAGTATGCCAGTTCAGCATTTGTAAAATGATAGTATTTGTGAACATTCAGACTTGCACTTCATTTGCAGTTCACAGTTAAAATATTTCTCCTTGTGTTGATACCATATGTCAAAGAAGGCTTACATAATTAACTGTGGTGTTGTAACTTTTGTTGACTCTTTGATTATTTTTCAGGATACGCACCATCCCAGGTTATCAACTGCTGCTGTATTTGTGAAGAGATTGCATGATCTTGCAGGTTAGCTAGATCCATTTTTTTGTATCTACGTTTTGCACGTACTATTCTTTTGAGTTTCTAACAAGTAACAACTTGAGATCTTTATTCTGTTACAGTGCAGAAGAGGGGTTATGTAGATCTGCATGGGCTGGCGAGGGAAGATAATTTGTTGTGCAGCTATGGATCCACTCTACCAAAGGACTCAACTTGTAATTTGCTTTGCAGTTGGACTGAATCTGATCCCTCTACATTTCTAATTCGTGGGGCAACTTATTTGGATGATCGTAAAAAGGTTCCTTATAACATGCTTTTATTTATTTATTTATTTTGACTTTGAATGAGTTTATTCAGATATGATACTTGTGTTGTTCTATTAGAGCATTGCTCTAGTACGTCATATTTTGTATTGGAGTCATAGTTATCCTAAGAATTCACTACCAAATAAGATAATTATGTAACCAGCTGTTGGAATTAACTAAAGTAGCTAGTTTCTGTCCCACTTTTGCTTCAGTTATGTTTCAATTGGTTTTGGTTGGTCTTGTAGCTCCTATGTTAAGTCACTTCTGTATATGTTGTGGATTGTAGTTTCCTGTTAGAAGTACCAAAGCTTTAGTTTACTTATTGACTTCAGGGAAAATACACCATTCTGGTCATGCTACCAAATGTTACTTAAACTGCATAAATACATTGCCAGTGATTCCTTTATTGATTAAGACTTGTCTAGAATAGCATGCCAAGTGAAACCTAATAGGCTAATAGCTTAGCAGGCGTACGAAATTTTCTACATATGCATTTAGAAACCATGCCTTGTAATTCTGGCCAGTAGGTCTGTAGGTGTGTGTTTTGATGTTTCTGTTCCTATTCATGCCACGGTGTGTTTTCATTAAATTAATATGCTTGCATATTGCAGTCCTGTAAACATATTCCCTCATTAGCTCTCTGTCCCCACATGTTCGGCAGTTTAAAGCAAAAGGCATTTTGATGCAAATGGTTGGTGCAGATTGGCTGAAGTCTGATAAGCGAGAAGATGACCTCGGTGGTCGCCCTGGGGGCATTGTTCAGGTTTTTCTAGTTATTTTGGTCTAAGACATTAGTCCAGATCTTGTAAGTTACATTTGCACAATTTGCTATGGAGTTGAATTTTATTTCTACCTAATGGTGTAGAAATATGCTGTAAAGGGTGGTCCAGAATTCTTCTTCATTGTGAACATACAGGTGATTAGTTACATTTACCCATCATTTTTCTCATATACATTTCTTCTCTTAGGGTTCAATTGAGAATGAGTATTGATAACAAATCAGGTCCCAGGCTCTACTACATATAATCTTGCTTTATACTATATGATGAACACTTCTCTAGAAGATGCACCCTTGCTAAAAAGCTTTGTAGAAGGAGATGATGCATATAGAAGTTCAAGGTTCAAGCTCATACCTTACATATCCAAGGTTTGTTTTCGATTTTTCCTTGAATTTATTTACCAACATTTTAAACATGTTTAGTAGTTCTGTGTATAGAGAAAACATTATGGCTCTTGTCTTTATCCATACTTCCTTCATATGCTTTTATGACTATAGGGTATTCAGTATTCTAGGCTTTTCGCCTTTCCTTTCTCATTACTTGAGTGAAGTATCTCAATTTCCATGGATTTGATGTTTGGTTATTGATGTATTCAAAGACTCTACTTGTTCTTTTTACCTAAGAGTTGCAATTGGCTTTTCATGGCTGACTTCTCTGCTGTTGAGATTCTTCAATCATTATGTAGATGTTGATATCTTTATTTCTTCTTTTTCTCAGGGATCATGGATAGTCAAACAGAGTGTTGGAAAGAAAGCGTGCCTTGTAGGTCAGGCACTAGAGATAAACTACTTCCGTGGAAGGAACTACTTGGAGGTAAACTGCAATGAGAATCTGATGTGATAAATAGAAATAATGATACTCTGTATTTTATTTAATGTGTTTTGCAATTCTTGTTTTTATGAGTGAAATAATTACTCTCCCTGGTGAAAACGTTGTCTGCATTTCTGAAAACATGGACTTTATTTTCATCTGGGACTCTGAGAAATTTTTCTTGAGGGAAAGGGTTATACAAAGAGACTAATTACTGAACCATGCAAGGGTACGCTAAAGTTTAAGTACAGTAGGATCTAATGAACTTTATTCAGCATGGAATGTGAAACTGTCCACTTTGGTCGTGTTTTGAATGAAAAGATTTTAATTCCGGTATTTCAGCTTGGAGTGGATATTGGCTCATCAACAGTTGCAAGGGGCGTGGTCAGCCTTGTCCTCGGTTATCTAAACAATCTAGTTATTGAAATGGCATTTCTTGTACAGGTACTCATATTTCATGTTAGTCTTCTTGTGAATGTTTTGACAGCTAGATAAATTAGTATTTCTTGTGATTAACAGGCTAACACACCAGAGGAACTTCCAGAATATCTACTTGGAACCTGTCGGCTTAACCATCTGGATGCTGCTAAAGCTGTTCTTGTGAAACCTTGATCATGTAAATTCTTCTCTTTTCAAGTCTTACACGAAAGCTAGATCCATTGAGTTGGACAGAAGACATGGACAATATATACCACCGAGCATGCATTTGGGAGAGCGAGGTTTGGATTTAGTTGATTCTTTTACTCAGGTATCAACCAAATTTTTATAGTTCAGTAGTTTAGAACATTATTGGCATTGTGAAATCGATTTGTCTTCTGGTGTTTGAACAATTGAACTCTTTCTTGTCTCCTGACCTTTGCTAATATGAGATTTATGTGATATGCTGTTAATTGAATCATGTGCTCCATCCAACTAAAAGCCTAAGCTGATAGTTGGACTGCACATTTATGTTTATATTATATATATTTATGCTCACACTGTTATTTTTTTTCTTCACATTGCTTGTTTGCGCCTATTCTCTTAAAAAGGAAACCATGTGCTAAGACTTATAAAATGGATCTTTCAAAAAAAAAAAAGACTTGAAGGTTTGAGAAACAGCGTTTAGTTTTGTTACGTGGTCAAAATGGGATTTTTCAAGACGTGGGGAACTGCCGAACTTCTTGTCCGTACGGTAGTTTTTATCTTTTTATTTGGTCTCTACTCCCTGGTCCCTAACCTGACTGACTACTATTGACTATTGAGGGCCTTTGACTATAATAAGGCCTTCACCATTAGTGCAATTTTCATGGGATTTTGCAGGCATTTATGCCACATGGAAGAGAGTGAGGTGAGAGAATGGGAGAGGTCTCCCTGCAAGGTATGAGATTTTATCAAAATTGTATGGCCCATTTTTAACTTTCCCAGATTCTTGTGGGCGCGTAAATGGTAATATTTTTTAAAATTTCTTTTTCAGTTTTATATTTTGTTTTATTTTTTTATTTTTCTTTTTTTCTCCACCTCATTTTCTCTTTCCTAATCACACTTACAAAAACTCATCAAAAGCCATACCAAAATTTTAAGGGGGAAGGCCTAAGAGAGATTCTAAAGCAACCATTGTTTAGAGCAACCCCATGAGTTATTTTTCCTAGGTTTTGAGACAATTTTGCTGATTTAGAAGATAGAGGAGAGAGGAAAGAGTAAAGAGAAGAATGGCGAGCAACCCCCATTAGGGGTTTGGGGGTTTTTTACCAGGAGAGAGGATGAGTTAGAGGAGAAAGGAGGAAGGAATGTTTTTTTTTTCTTGGCCGCACGAATATTTACAAAAAAAAAAAAAAAAAATT
>NC_044922.1:15393123-15415130 GCF_003576645.1 Ipomoea triloba | reverse complement strand
AAAAAAAAAAAAAAAAAATTGTTCACCAGCGGCACGTAATTCTGACATCAATTTTTTTTTTTGTCCCCCATACCTTTTTTCACTTCCAATTGGCTTGTAAAAAAAATCTCATTCTTGAAGTTGCTCTTATATATGTTATACATCCAATTTTTTTCAATAAAAAAAAGAAAAAAAAAAGAAAAAAATGGCCGGCCAATGTATGTGTCCATCGTACGCTTACATCACAATGCACTTTGAATTTTTTTTTATGTCGTTTCTTCTTTAATTTTTGTTTTTTTTTTTGAGGGTGGGGAGGAGTACATCCAAGATCATTAATTGATCCTCACTACGTTTGAAGGGCCCAGTAACCCAAGCTCGTCCTGTCGCAGCAGCTTCTAAGTCTCTCTATCAGGCTCGTCGATCCATCTGTATTTCTCGTCCTGGTTACGGGCTCCTTTGGCAAGAGCATCCGCCACCTTGTTTTGTTCTCTCGGGATATGTTTAAGAATGATCTCCCAGCTCCATTGTTTTTTGTCTCTGCATAGCTCGGCAATGTTCCTTGCAATGCCATCGTACTCAGGCTCATCGTTAATGATTCTGATGGCCTGTGCACAATCTGATTCAAGCTCTAAGCGGCGGTATCCCAGCTCCCATGCTTTCTCCATTGCCATGTGGATACCCCACATTTCAGCTTCCAGCGGTGTGCATGTGCCAATCTTGTTTGAAAACGCTCCAAGGAACTCCGCGTCTCCATTTCTGAAAACGCCTCCGCTTGTTGCGCGCTTATTTTTATTCACGCATCCATCCGTATTCGCCTTTATCCATCCTGCAACTGGAGGTATCCACGGCTGCGCTCGTCGTTCGTCCCTTTTCTGTCTCCCTCTAGGTCCTGCATTTCTTTCAAGGGCTGCTTCGATGTCTTTGAACTGTCCCTGCAACCATTCCACCTTCTCTTTGATTTCCTTTGTAATACCGTTAAAAATAACATTGTTTCTCCACTTCCAAATCCACCATATGGTTATCGCAAATCTCGCAGTTCTCTAGTCTCCTCTCTGCTCGCTTCTGGTCCCTGCAAGATTAGTGCTCAACTAAGTATCAAAGTCCAGTGAGTTTGACGTACCAGGATTTGCCGTTATGTTGGTGCTATTCCAAACCGCTTCCGCAGCCGCGCACTTTCTTATGGTATGTTCCACATCCTCTCGTTCTACTCCACATATTGCACACCTTTCGTCCTGTGTGAATCCTCTCTTCTTCCTCTCCGAGTTGCACATGATCCTTCCATGCTTTACAAGCCATAAGAAAGATCGGATTCTATTTGGGATACGTAGCTTCCAAATCTCCCTCCATCCTTCTCTACTTATGTTGTTTTGTCCCTGCATTGTCATGGCATACGCTGACTTGGTTGAGAACCGGTCTTCCTCATTGTTTACCCATCCCCATGTGTCCTTCTTTGCGTCATCACTCAAAACAACCTTCGCTGCCACTTCACTCCGTTTTGTTGGATGGAGGAAAGCATCAATGCGCCCCCAATTCCATGTGCCTCTCCCAGACCACATGTCCGCTACTCTCAACTCTTCTTCATGTTCGTTGAGTGGCCCAATCAGCCAACTTCTGAGCGGTTCGTCACCCACCCACCGATCAGTCCAAAAGTAGGTATCCTTGCTATTTCTCACCACCTTTTTAGTTCCATTGTCCAGAATTGGCGCTGCTGCACATATACCTTTCCAGACATTTGAGTCACTCCTCTTCCTCTTGATGTTCGCGACGCCGGAGCCTTCTTTCATATACTTGCATGTGATAACTCGCGCCCAGGTTTTCTTGTTTTCCTTCAGCACGCGCCACCCCAGCTTGGTTAGCAATGCAATATTCATTTGGCGCATGGATTTTATCCCTAGCCCACCACTTTCTTTAGTCTGAATAACCTTGTCCCACTTGACCAAGCTGGTCTTTCTTTTGGTTCCATCTCCTCCCCATAAGAAGTTTCGGGTGCTTTTGTCGATTGCGTCACACACTCCTTTCGGGATTAACATGGTTTGCATAGCATAAGATGGGATGGCATTGAAAACTGACTGGACAAGAACCTGTCTACCTGCCAAACTTAGGAACTTTGTCTTCCACCCTTCTAGTCGACTTTGTACACGATCCATTATGCTCTTGCAGTGATCCTTTGTAATTCGCCCGTGGAGCGAAGGAACCCCGAGGTATCTTCCTAGGTCCGATGTCATAGGGATTCCCACCAAGCTCGCCAACTGTTCTGCTTTCTCCCTACAAACAGTGTTTAGAGAAGAAAATGTTAGACTTTGCCTTATTTATTTTTTGCCCTGAGTACTTACAGAACGTATCAAGACACTCTATAATCGTGCGAATTTGAGACTCCTCTGCTTCCGCAAAGAGAACCATGTCATCTGCAAAGAATAGATGAGAAATTGTCGGCCCATTTCTTGACGCTTTAATGCCTTTCCATCTTCCCTGTGCCACTGCTCTGGAAATGATGTGTCCGAGCCGTTCAATGCACAAAACAAAGAGGTATGGTGATATTGAATCCCCCTGCCGAACCCCTCTTTCTGGTTTGAAGCGATCTAGATTATTCCCTTCCCAAAGAATTGACATTTCGGCCGTTTCCACACACTGCATTACATTTCTAATCCAATTGCTACTTAGGCCGATCTCCTGAAGTGTGTTGCGAATGAATCCCTAATCTAGTCTGTCATACGCTTTTTCTAAGTCGACCTTCAGAACCATGTATCCTCTTCGACTCCTTTCTGTTCGAATGGTATGCAACACCTCTTGATAGATCACTATGTTATCCGTTATTTGCCTTTCCTTTACAAAGCTACTCTGGTTCGGACACACAAGATCCGACATGATATTCTTTAGTCTGTTTGTCATGACTTTAGTCACCACCTTGTACGCCACATTGCACAAGCTGATCGGTCTTAGTTGGGAAATCCTCTCAGGGTTTTGAACTTTGGGAATGAGAACGATATTTGTTTCATTAATCCCATTTGGGAGGATGCCATCTTCGAAAAAAGTCTTGACTAGATTGTGCATACTGTCTCCCACTATTTCCCAAGCTTTTTGGTAGAACATGGCATGAAAGCCATCTAGTCCCGGCGCTTTGAGCGGAGCCATCGCCATAATCGCTTCCTTCACCTCATCTTTAGTTACCTCCCTATTCATGAGACTCCAGTTCCATTCTTCAATCCTGGGGAACAATCCATTTAGTCCCTCCGTTTCTTCTATCGCTCTATCTTTGGTGTACAAAGTCTTGTAATATTCCTGGATCATGCCTTCCATTCTTTCCCTATCATGTACCCACTCTTCATTCTGATTTATCAATCCGTGAATTCGTATTTTGGTGCGGCGAACCATCGTTGCTGCATGGTAGAATCCAGTGTTTAAGTCCCCGGATTGGATCCACTCTTCCTTGGATTTCTGGAACCATTTTAACTCTTCTTGGTGGAGGATTTCCTCCATTTCCTTTCTTAACTTCCTTTCGAGTTTGATAAGCCCATTGTGAGGATAGGTTCCCATATTTCTTTGTATTCCTTCAATTCTCGCCATCAGTTTGTGTTTTCTTCTTTCGATGCTGCCAAATTCGTCTTTGCTCCAAGTTCTGCACCTATTCTGCGTGTTCGAAATATTTTCCATTATCGGCTTATTTCTGTCCTAGCACCGCGCAACGACATTGTGGAAGTCATGATGCCTGCTCCAAGCAGCTTGGTATTGGAACTTGTAACTCCTAGGATGTTCGTTGTGGTTCCCTATCTCAATGAGGAGGGGAGAGTGATCCGAGCATATTCTAGCCATGTGCGTCACCTTTGTCCCCGGGTGCTTCATAACCCAGGGAGTATTGCAGAGAGCTCGATCGAGCCTTGCACCAGAGAAAGTCGAGCTTTCCCTTCCTCTCGTCCAAGTGAACCTAGCACCAAGGAAACCAATGTCAATTAATCCTTCTTTAAAAATCCATTGTCTCATACCTGAACATCTGTGGTTGTGGAAGTTATCCGGATTGCTCACGTCCTCCATGCAAGTAACTGCATTATAATCTCCCACCGACAGCCATTCCTCGTTTAGGGGGAGATGATCGATTGAGAGATTGTTCCACAGCTTATTCCTAAGATAGTGCGACGGGCTTCCATACACAAAGGAAACCAAACCCAGTCTAACATTGCCTCTGCTAATCCTGGTTAGCACAAATTGAGGGTTAGTTGCTAAAATATCCACATTAACAGTATTACGCCAGAGGAGCCAGATGCCTCCGCTGAAACCAACTGCCTCAACCCTAAGCCAGTTATCGAACCCAAAGCTTTTACATGCCTTGTCTACGGCGCATCCTGAGATTTTTTGCTCCATGAGCCCAACCATATCAACCTTAACCTTCTTAACCAACAGAAGAAGAGCGCATCGAAAAGCACTAGACGCAGCTCCTTGACAATTCCAACTAAGGATCTTCAACCAGACGAGAAGGAAACACACAAAAACACAAAAGAAGCTCATTGTGCTGCAGCACCTAGCCCCAACTCTGGCTGGCTCTCTTCATAACCCTCATCTGTCATAGGGTCATCCGTAAATTCCGGGTCTGGCGGGTCTTGGTGATGGTCCCCAGTTTCGGTTTGAGTTTGGATGCCTTCCATCGAACTCCCGCCCTCAGTGATCATCGTTCTCTCCACACGGTTCCCTTTTTCGTATCCTCTTACTACCGTATGGCTATCCGTTTCAGCTGCTTGGTTTGACTGCCTATTGCTCTTTTCTGTACTCTTACTACTTGCCCCCACTTTATTCGCTGGCTTCCTCCCCATATTATTGTCTTTGTTTTGTGTTGCTCTGTCATTAAGAATTTGGGCTTCTGTAATTTGGACTTGCGGCCACTTGCCTTTGCCCGAGAGCATCGCCCCTGTTGGGCCATCTGGCCTTTCCATCGGGTAACATTCCTCCTGGCTATCATCCTCTGTTTCCTTTTCGTGATTATCTAGCGCCCCAAATCTTGAATTATTCCATATTTTAAATTCTTCCTTATTAAACCTGGTTTGATTGTTTCCCTGATTTGCTCCACTCTTTCCTTTCGGATTTTCGTTTCTCCCTCCTGTGTTTCTCCCGTTAGTCTTCCTCGAATCCCCATTGTTTTGGAAGTTCCTTGGTTTTCTCATCGCAATCATCCAACTTCCATATTTGTCACCCAACGGTCGACTAGCTCCCCATTTCTCCGCTCTATCATCTCCCACTTTCCCCGTTCCTTTGTTTTAAACTTGCAAATATGACATTAAAAAAAAAACTTGTAACTATTGAGGTTATTCTTAAAAATAACGTAAAAAACACAGAAGCATCATGTAAAAAATAACTTTTCAAAATGTCTAAAATTTTAAAATTTAGATTAAAAATTGTTAGAAATAATTTTACTTAAAATTATTGAAATTGCATTGTTGTAATGGCATCTTTCAGCTTTTCAAAAATTCTTTTAAAAATAAATTTGTCATATTTTGAAAAAAAAAAATTGCATCATTTTCCCTTTTGAGTAATTATACACCAATGACAGTGGACTATCAAAGCTCCCTATCGGCCTATTGCCACTAGCCTAGTAGATTAATGTGATAGCTGCCGTATACAGTTTGGTAAACTTTGACTTTAGAGAAATATTTTTGTAACTATTTTTCATTTATTTTCGTTCTTCAATATTTTAAATTTTTTAATATTTTAAATTAGAGAAATATATAACTAAATATATATTTTTATTTTTTGTTTTTATTTCTATAGAAAAGTAACTAATATTGTAATTAGTTCATCAAAATGAGAGAGTAAAAAATGAAAAATACTACAAAAAATTTGGAAAGTAAAGTACATTTAAAAAAAAAACGATTGTTATTAACTCTTAGGCATCAAAACATTAATTTATAAAGTTATTTAACAACAAGAGATGCCCAAAAAGAAAATTAAACCAA
This sequence comes from Ipomoea triloba, assembly GCF_003576645.1. Lineage (NCBI taxonomy): Eukaryota > Viridiplantae > Streptophyta > Magnoliopsida > Solanales > Convolvulaceae > Ipomoea > Ipomoea triloba. The sequence goes on along the minus strand of NC_044922.1, from coordinate 15,409,212 downwards.
ATACCCATTTTAACTATCTGTTAACCTGATTAAACCAAAGAAAAAAAAAACTTAGAAATTAAAAACACTCCCCAAACACTCCATTGATGGTGCCGTCCGACAATTTTATATGACATGCAAAATTTGTGAGTATCTAAGTGTACGCTTAATTGCTTAAATGCGTTTGGTTTTGGTACAGTTTCAAATTTCCTCAAATAACGTCATCACGTTAATTTGACCATTTATCCCTTTATTATATCATTTTTTGTACAACACCGATATCAAACTAGACTTAGTTATCTCTTGAAATCATCTAAGTTATGGACTAGTTTCTTCAACCTTTATGCTTAGTTATCTCTTGAAAATCTTATAAGAAAACAAATGTCCTTCCCTTAAGTAGGGAAAACGAGGGCGACGACACTCCATTTCAAAGGTGAGAAGCAAAATGGATAGGTTCTAGGATATTCTACTCAAGGAGTGAAAGCCACTCGATTGTAAGGAGATGAGCGAAAACGCATGACAACTTTTATGTCAGTTTTTGTTCTTAATCAAAATCTAATGGTGATATTGAATTTCTATCTCAATCCATCCAAACTATTTCAAATATATTATTTTGATTTACAGAAAAATTTAAAAACGGGCAACAACTATTCACATGTGGCTCTAAGTAAAATTAGCTTTTAATCAACAAAAAATCGCAAAAAAAACGATTACTCATAGCTGATCAGGATAAATAAATAAATAAATAACCAATAAACAACTTTCACAAAACGTCAAACTTTGAACTTTATTACCAAATCAACCATACAATCAACTTGGCTGGATTCCGATTAAAAAAAATTACTGCATATATATAAATTCGACAATGTGGTTGCTTCTCAATCATCCAGATCAAAACAGACCAACCAAAGAACTAGGGGTGTAATGGTGTATGTATAATGTATGTATGTAGAGTAGAATAGGGCGCGAGTGTATGTAATTTTGTGTCTTGGTGAGGAGAAAATAATTATTTATAAATTATAAATTAAAATTAAATAAAGCGGAAATTCGTCAAACTGGAGTTGGGGTTAGTCTAGGACTCTAGGAGTCTACTAGTCTCCGGTCGGCGGTAGTGGCGAGAGTGGGCCCCGCCTGCCTGATCGGGAACTTCATATCGCCCAGTCCCATTTTGGTGAGCACGAGATTCCGATAATCTATACCATCTTCTTTCTAGTTTTTTCTTTTTAAAATATACCATTATACTCGGAATTCGAGTATAGAGTGGAATTTTGGCCGGGAGTAGGGTTTGGTTTTTCTCGCCAGATCCCGGTTCTGCTCAATTTTAAGGAGATTTGAGCTTCAATTTTGATTGCTTTCCCGGTATTCAGAGGTTTATTCTGCTACAAATTTGAACTTTATGCAGGACGGAATAGTCTTGTGAAGGAAATTGATCCGGAGATTGTTTTGGTTTTCCAGTTGGTTGATTTGAGGGTAAATGGGAGTGATGATCCATTTTTGGAAGGTGATCTTTAGCCTGGTGCTTTTGCTATCTGGTATGTTCTTATTTGGTCTCTATTTATTGTCTGTTCTTGTTTCGCTTTTGTTTTGTGTATGAATGATTTTTCCCAGATAATACAGATATGAAAATGTATATTAGCAACATCGTTTTGTTAGGTTAGCTGCAATTTAAAGAAAAACAGTAATAAAGCTTGAAAATATAGGATTTTCACTTTCTTCTAGCCTGGTTCTGATATAGTGAAAGTATGCAGATGTAGAAGTTCGAGTCTAATCTCTTATTCTGTGATTGTTTTATAGGTTTGGATATTGCTTATCGTAGTTATAATTCTGATCAGGAGCTTCGTACTTTTTGCAATGATTATTATGCATTCCATTGTAAACTTGATCTTGATTTATAAATATGTTTTACGTTCTCAATTGTGATGTGGCCTGGATATAAACTTCATGTATTCAACCACTATGCTCTCTAGTTGTAATCGCGGTAAAGCCCAGTTTTTTGGAGAATTTGGGTGCTCGTCTATAAATGGACATTCAAATGGTTGTTTCTTCCCAGTTTCTACAGCATCAGAGGCATTGGTAGAAGATGATTTTGAGCAGTGTGAGCACACAGTCAAAAAGTGGGCATCTTCTTCCCTTGAATCAGAAGTCAGCGAAGACAAACATCTGTTGAGGGACTTGCTATTTTTCCTTCATGTACCTAGGACAGGTGGAAGGACTTATTTTCACTGGTAATCTTCCTCAATCTTCCTATCTCATTTCCTGGCAAGCCATGCTATACTTTTATACTCCGTACTTCGCAGGCTCAGATTAACATCATTGTTGCTTATGTTTTCATTTTCCATTTGCTGCAGTTTCCTGAAAAAGCTTTATGCTAACTCTTTGGAGTGCCCACGCTCCTATGATAAGTTAAGGTTTGATCCCAGGTAATAGATTTTGTGATCCTTGTACAATTACTAGTCTACTACTCTTTGGCTCAGTTTGTGGGTACCACTGTTATTTTCTGATGCTTTGATAGAAACACGGGAGATAATCTCTGCCCCTAAAATATCCTTGGGGAGCATTGTGTAGGTAACCAACTTTTTGAATATTACATTAATTAGTTATACATAGTAGGTTCCTTTTTTTAAAAAAAATATAAATTTTAAAGAAGAATGTGAGTACATGTTAGGGCTGGGCAGAATAAGGCTTAGTTGAATTGGCAGAAAACTTAGTATCACTTGAAATCTAGATTTTTTTAATACTTTATGAGTTTATAAGTACTAACGTATTCTAGTATGTTATATTGGTATATACCTAAACAGTTCATTGACACTGCTCCAAAAAGCATGGTTGATAAAATTACTAGGCGCTCCTTGGGCGCTCGGGGGCGCCTAGGCGGGGATTAATCGGCGCTTAGACGCCCATGTATTTCTTTTATTTTATTTTTTATTTTTTAAAAATATATTTAAATATTTTTAATTTTTTAGAGACTAATAATTATAAACTATATAATACTTTAATAGTAAATACTAAAATATTAAATATTAACCTAAAATATATCTAGAGTTTGAACAATTTAGGGTTATTTCGCTCAAAACGATATTGTTTTGAGTGAAATAATCCATTAAAAAAATAGAACAATAGCTAATTGACCGACTAGACGGCCCAGTTGGTGCCTAAAAGGTCTAGTCGGCGCCTAGGAGGCCTAGGCGGTCAGTGCCTAAGCGGCTTAGGCGGCCGCCTAGACCACCGATTAAGGTGATACACTAGGCGGTCGATCGGCGTCTAGCGCCTATGCGGCGATTAATCGGCGTCTAGGCGGGATTTTTGCAACATTGCCAAAAAGACATAGGTTTATTTATTTATTTATTTCCCTCCTGTGGTGGGTTGAGGTGGGCTCTTTCACTCTCCTTTAAGTGGCAAAACAATAAGCTTGTTAAGCAGCATACTCTTTTTGCCTCTTTTGTAATTTTCCTTAATGTTTTTGCTTTTGGAAGCTTCAAATAAATGTTGCTCTAATTTCTACCCTTTTTTTTTTTTTTTCTTTTCCCACTTTGCAGAAGGCCAAACTGTCGTTTATTGGCTACTCATGATGACTACAGCTTGATGTCGAAACTTCCTAATGATAGAACTTCTGTGGTGACAATTATTAGGAATCCAATTGACCGTGTTTTTAGTGCTTATGAATTTTCAATTGAAGTAGCTGCTAGGTTTTTGGTGCACCCTAACTTAACATCTGCCACCCGAATGTCTGGAAGGATCCGTTCAAAGTCAAAGGGAGTAAGCACTCTAGATATCTGGCCATGGAAGTATTTGGTTCCATGGATGAGAGAAGATTTATTTGCTCGAGTATGTTTCTTTTTTAAGACACCTCTCAATATTTAATAAAGTTTGAACAGCTTAACAAGATTCATCTTAAGTACACTGCAAGTTTGTAGGGCAAACCATGAACCTTAAGTTTTTATTTGAATACATTGACCATCAGACCTAATGCATATATATCTGTGATTACCACCACTTTTTCTCTGAGGTATATCCATCCATAATGTTTTTCCTGTTTCTACATGTGCATTTGTGCCTAAATAATTTGAAGTTATAGTGTTTTTTCTTACCAGTTACCCCTTACTAAATGTCCATATGATCTTCGTTCCAGACTAATGAGTTCCAGTTCTATTAGTGTACAACTTGGCAATGTGATCTTTTGATGTAGTTTCCATCCCTTCTATTGTATACATATTGCATAATTTTGGTATCTATGGTGCCTACCCCAAACACATAATTACATTTGTGGTCGTCTTGAATTGTAGTTGTGCTCTTATGACATAGGACTATAGGAGAGGCTTGGAGACTTGGAGTGATCGTTGTATAGGTTGTGCCCAAGGTGGAAAGATGGAAAACTGGAAAATGGAAAAAAAAAAATGAAGAAGAAAATGTACAGGAGATTTTACAGACCAATATATTGATTGAGTATTTCTTTTATTGTTTAATTATCATTATTAGGTTTTAGTATCATGAAACACATCTCATAGAAATATCATGATATGCAGCTAAAGGAGAATGCTAGAATTCAGGAATATTAGTCAATGCATTTTAGTACTTTATTTCAATTTTCTTTCATGAACTGCTTCCATCTGAGTACTTTAAAATTCCATCACTGTCAACTTATACTTATTATGGCTGCACAAGCATTTCTAGTCATACCTTATGAGTTATGATCGTACAACCTAATTTGATTACAGAGGGAAGCTAGAACACGTAGAGGTGAAACAATTATCAATGGCAATGATCCATACAATATGCAAGACATCGTGATACCGTTACACAAGTATATTAATGAGCCTATAGCCCAGGATCTCATTCACAATGGGGCGACATTTCAGGTACTATAGCCTATAACCTGTTTTGTTTATTTGATTTGTGCCTCTGGTTCTTTGAAGGCTAAAATTAGGCATTGAAACTCTTGATTTGTGGTGGATATTGTTGCAATCTACGATTCAGTCTTAATACTATTGGTGTATTCTGATAAGATTTCATATGCAATCATAGGTTGCATTGTAAGCTATTCCATATACATCAACTGTAATCACATTGTGGTTTGAAGATTGCATATATGCAAATCATAGATGCAATGTTAAACTAGCTCTTTACTTTTTGTAATGCTCTAAAAAATGTTCTATGCCTGATAGTGTCTGATTAATAGGTTGCAGGACTCACAAACAACTCTTATATGGCAGAGTCACATCATGTGCGTCATTGTGTACTGAAGTATCGGACTCTTGGTCAGTATGTGCTTGAAGTTGCTAAGGTAATTAAGAAAGGGTTCACAAAGCTATGCATTGTTTCTTTGGTACAACCTCCTTCTCCATAATGGTTTAAATCATGGTATATAGATCTTCCTTAATCTTGCAGAAGAGGTTGGACGGAATGCTGTATGTTGGGATCACTGAGAACCACAAAGAGTCAGCAGCCATGTTTGCAAATGTGGTTGGTACTCAGGTGATATCCCAGTTAACCCCATCAAGTTTTGGTAAAAGCACAGGAGCTATCAACAATTCAGGTTAGTTCTAGGGACTACTTGTTAAGATAGTATCTTAGCAGGAATAAGTAACTTCTTTTGGCTGAGGATTCTCCCAACCCCTGCCCACTTATAGTAATAATGCTAAATAAAGAAGAGCAAGACAGATTTAACTTATCTCTGATTTGATGTGGAAAGTTGCAAGAACAGGATAAGTGGTAACTCCATGATTCCTCTTGTAAAAATCATGGATGTTTAGTGATTTTTTTCTTTGGTGATATCCTTGCTGTCAACTTTTAGTGCTCCTGGGTTATTAGTTATGCTGCATGCAGCTTGTTCTGGTTGATTGTCGTTTTGTCTACTTGAAAACTACTCTTGAGTCTTGACAAAAGCCCTTCCACATCCTTCACTTTCTTTCTTTTTAGCTAGTATTGAATTTTTGGTTGAGTTGGGTTTCATTTCCTCTTTGAAACATCTTTCACCCACTTGGTTGTTTGACCTGCAACTCTTATGAAGAGATATTGGTCTCTGAAATTTCTGCCATTAATTGAGTTCTCAATCATCAATTTGACTATTGCAGCAAAACATATGAGATGTTATTCAGAAAAATCCTGAAAAGAAGTTTCCAAAGTTGCAGACATCCTTCTTTCTAAAAAAAAAAAAGTTGCAAATATCCGTTTTACTATTTCTTTTAACACTTTTTTTTAACAAAGAAACATATTGCAATTATTATTTGCTCAATAATGTTATCTGGTTGTGCCACAGAACAGAGTGACCCATCCGGAGATTCTGATTCTGATACAGAGGTAATAGGTTCCATTGTTCCGTCTTCAATTGATTATAATGTCTGAACTTCTGGTTAGAAGCTGTAACTGAACATGAAATTTAGCCGAATGTTAATACCTTTTTTTTTTTCAAAAAATTTCAGAGCAAGCCACGGCATCCAGTATTGGCTGAAAATACTGAAGCAATAAATAAAAATGTGAGCTGGTTCTGCTGTCAAGTCTATGATAGTTTTGTTTTGCTCTTGTGCAATGTGCCAGTCTTTATGAAATGTAACAATATTTTCTGTTTGTGATATTAGATGACTGCAGGCAAACTCATTGAAGCATATGAGATCTGCATGAAAAACTTACGTTCAACTCAGGCACAAAGAAGAACAAACTCACTGAAGAGAGTATCTCCTGCAAATTTTACAAAAGAGGTAAATAGCTGAAAAAAGTACTTCATCGTTTAGTCTCATAACTGTTTTTTTGTTTTTTGTTTTCTTTTGTTTTTTTGTTTTTTTTTTTTTTGTTTTTTTTTTTTTTTNTTAAATCATGGTATATAGATCTTCCTTAATCTTGCAGAAGAGGTTGGACGGAATGCTGTATGTTGGGATCACTGAGAACCACAAAGAGTCAGCAGCCATGTTTGCAAATGTGGTTGGTACTCAGGTGATATCCCAGTTAACCCCATCAAGTTTTGGTAAAAGCACAGGAGCTATCAACAATTCAGGTTAGTTCTAGGGACTACTTGTTAAGATAGTATCTTAGCAGGAATAAGTAACTTCTTTTGGCTGAGGATTCTCCCAACCCCTGCCCACTTATAGTAATAATGCTAAATAAAGAAGAGCAAGACAGATTTAACTTATCTCTGATTTGATGTGGAAAGTTGCAAGAACAGGATAAGTGGTAACTCCATGATTCCTCTTGTAAAAATCATGGATGTTTAGTGATTTTTTTCTTTGGTGATATCCTTGCTGTCAACTTTTAGTGCTCCTGGGTTATTAGTTATGCTGCATGCAGCTTGTTCTGGTTGATTGTCGTTTTGTCTACTTGAAAACTACTCTTGAGTCTTGACAAAAGCCCTTCCACATCCTTCACTTTCTTTCTTTTTAGCTAGTATTGAATTTTTGGTTGAGTTGGGTTTCATTTCCTCTTTGAAACATCTTTCACCCACTTGGTTGTTTGACCTGCAACTCTTATGAAGAGATATTGGTCTCTGAAATTTCTGCCATTAATTGAGTTCTCAATCATCAATTTGACTATTGCAGCAAAACATATGAGATGTTATTCAGAAAAATCCTGAAAAGAAGTTTCCAAAGTTGCAGACATCCTTCTTTCTAAAAAAAAAAAAGTTGCAAATATCCGTTTTACTATTTCTTTTAACACTTTTTTTTAACAAAGAAACATATTGCAATTATTATTTGCTCAATAATGTTATCTGGTTGTGCCACAGAACAGAGTGACCCATCCGGAGATTCTGATTCTGATACAGAGGTAATAGGTTCCATTGTTCCGTCTTCAATTGATTATAATGTCTGAACTTCTGGTTAGAAGCTGTAACTGAACATGAAATTTAGCCGAATGTTAATACCTTTTTTTTTTTCAAAAAATTTCAGAGCAAGCCACGGCATCCAGTATTGGCTGAAAATACTGAAGCAATAAATAAAAATGTGAGCTGGTTCTGCTGTCAAGTCTATGATAGTTTTGTTTTGCTCTTGTGCAATGTGCCAGTCTTTATGAAATGTAACAATATTTTCTGTTTGTGATATTAGATGACTGCAGGCAAACTCATTGAAGCATATGAGATCTGCATGAAAAACTTACGTTCAACTCAGGCACAAAGAAGAACAAACTCACTGAAGAGAGTATCTCCTGCAAATTTTACAAAAGAGGTAAATAGCTGAAAAAAGTACTTCATCGTTTAGTCTCATAACTGTTTTTTTGTTTTTTGTTTTCTTTTGTTTTTTTTTTTTTTTTTTTTTTGTTTTTTTTTTTTTTTGGGGTAGGGTGGTGGTGGTGGTTCTAATTCTTTTTTCCTAGCTGTGACACTTTTTAGTTTGTTAAATTTATCTTCCTCTTCTTATAGTTATGGCTTTCTTTACCACATAATTATGATGATAACCTTGATGCTGTAGAGTCTGTCTATTGCCCTTTTGCTTTTTCTAATAATTTGTAGTTTATTGAAGTCTATTCTTAAGATAACACAGCTCTTTGTCCTGGACTATTATATTTTTTTCACTTTGTTTCCTTCAATTTTGTTGAAGGTGCAATATCAAATGATCCTAGAGGCTTACACAACTTGGTTTCTTCTATGGATCAAATGAAAAATCATAGAAATAAACATCTGCCCTTGGAAAATAGCATCTGTTGGTTGAAGTTGCATTTTCGATATTCTCTTAGAAAACCGTTGTAATGTCCTCGGGGAAGAGAAATCCCATTGCGTTTACACTGCAATAGTTGCATTTTCTGAGTAGTTAATAGTTATCTCCTTTCAATTGATGATAATGAACTTTGAATTTAAACAGGCTCGCCGTCTGATTCCCGGGGAACTCATCCAGGAGATAACTCAACTAAACAGCCTAGATATGCAACTCTATGAATATGCACAACACATCTTTGAGAAGCAAAAGAAACTTGGAACACAGAGAATGGTGGTTAGTGTAAGTTCCCGCCCAGCCCTTTGGATGAAAGTACTTTTATGCCTCTGGCAATTTTTGTAGTGTGCCTCTCCTCGTTAAAACCAAATATGACAAATTATAAACGCTTATCCCGAGCTGAGCTGTCAATCTTCTTCAAAACTACCTGAATCTCACTATGTTCATTCTTTCGTATGAGCTATGAAACATTATGCATTACTTTGTTACCTGAGTTACACAAAATAACCATATTCTGGTAAACTAGTATCCCCCTCTATTTTTCGCTATGGTTTTACATGTGTAAATTGCAGGCTCCATTAGGTATTATTACTAAACGGAATAATTCTACTGACTTGTCTGCATATCTTGTAGGTCGTGGGGGACAATGGAATGCTGAGCAGCTCAGATGATGCCTCTTGGAGACCCCTTTATTTTGCATTACCATTTATGTTTCTGTTCCTCTTCATTTTCATCATTGTAAATGCTAAACGAAGAACATCAAAGGTTAAATTATGAACAGGGAATGGATTGTTGCAGAAGTATGAGTTTACAAAGCAGCAAAAAGAGCATATAGAAGAGTTAGTTGAGTCCATTGTTTCTTCAACCAACGTTGATAGCAATTTTGTACATGTAACCAATCCGAGTAATTTAATCTTTTTTTTTTTTTTGGGAACAGTTTCCAGTTGTCCAAATTTCCAGTTTCATTATCTTTATTAACAAAATTATTTTGCAGTTATTGTGCCTCAATTACCAGATTCAGTTTGAAATTTGAATGCAGATTCTATTTATTTATTTATTTATTCAATAAATTCTTTGGTGTCGGCAGACACCATCTATTATATTTATAGTTTTATTTTCTCTTTGCCTGCAAAAGCCGAAATCTCTTTGTCTACCATTGTTGTCTACTATCATTATTGTATAGGTCGTGGTTCACACAATTGTGTGACGGTTTAAAAGCATATAAAATACATTATTCTAATTCATAAAATGAACTATTTTAACACATAAATTACATTATCTTATACTAGTAATTTCATTATTCTAAAACACAAAGTGCATTATTTTAATTTATAAAATACATTATTCTAACACATAAAGTATATTATTCTAACTCATAAAATATATTATCTTAACTTAAAATGTTCATTATTTTACACGCGTTCGGAGCAATAATTTTTTTATTATTATCAAAATGACGTCGTTTTGGACCTTGGTCTACACACTGATTTGCCCTTCGTCTAAGGGTCTCCATACTCTGGCTCGAGAATTTTGTGAATGGATAAATCACATTGACTTAGTAACGCATTAAGTGGGCATCAACCTCCACATTGCGGCTGTCAGGGTGAAAGGAGTCACCCTCCACACGATGGCTGTTAAGGTGAAACTTCTACAATCAGTTACTCAGGAACCAACTGAGCAAATTAAGTAAGTTAATTTTACAAATACTGCCTACCGAACCAATGACCTAACTTAGCTTGCGATGGTTTTACTTAGGGGTGGGCACTTCGGTTCGGTAAAACCGAACCGAAGTAGTTCGGTTCGGTTCGGTATAAACCGAAAGAACCGAACCGAAAACGATTTTTTTAAATATCTATAATATATAATAATAATTAATATTGATCCGTGATGAGGGGATGATGGCTGAACAAGAATACAAGATATTACTTTACAATTTGGATTGCTATGTTAATTTTGTGTTTGAATTGTTTTTTTTTATGTAATATTTATATTTTAGACTTTGGATTATGCAAATATGTATTGTTTGGCAGTGTGTTATTTGAAAAATTAGTAAATGTTGAAAATTGAACATCCTAAACCGAACCGAAATAATTCCGAACCGGAACCGAACCGTTTCATACCGAACCGAACTTTATTGTAAAACCGAATGGTATCATTTTTTGTAATACCGAAATACCGATATATCCCGAAGTGCCCACCCCTAGTTTTACTTCCTCTATTAGTACAAATAGTTGTGCATATTTAATAGCTTGTACAACTTATTAAAAAAATTTATAAATTGCATTAATTTTCAAAATGATCTTTTAACGATATTGATTGTACTATTTTGGTTGTTATTAATGATAATCATATTTTTATGCTTTTTGACTTTTTTGAGCAACTTTAAAGACATGAAATGATTTAAATTTTTTATGAAACAATTGAAACATTTAGGCATATTTTGTAAAATAGTTAACCTATTAATCAATTTTGACTAATTTAATCACTATCAGCTATTTTTAATTTGATTAAAAAAAATTAATATAAATATTTGGTTAATCAGCTTTTTGTAACTTCAAAATGTTAAAATTCAAAAAGTTGTGAAAAAAGTGTCAAATAGGCCACTGAACTTATCGCTTTTGTGTAATTGGGCCATTGAACTTAAAAAGTGTGCAATTCAACCATCAAACAAGTAAAATTTGTGCAATTGGACCATTTTTACAAAAAATTTCTTGTAAAATTCAATTATATTACTAACATATATGTATTAAGAGTGGCATTTTCTTCTATCATACTAGTTAGGAGTCAATATTGAAATGTTTTTAACTCAAATTGAATTAAATTTTTTTGTAAAAATGGTCCAATTGCACAAATTTTGCTTGTTTGATAGTTGAATTGCACACTTTTTAAGTTCAATGGCCCAATTGCACAAAAGCGATAAGTTCAGTGGTCTATTTGACACTTTTTCCAAAAGTTGTTCTAAGCAACTTTTTCAATTAGATTTTTGATAAAAGAAATTATACCAAACAACTATCAACTAATTTACCAAACACTTTTCTACAATCAGCTAATGTTATCAAATAGTCATATCTCTAACCCAATCAGCTAACAGTCGTTTACCAAACATGACCTTAATATGTTTAAATTTTTAAATAATTTTTTTTTAAAAAAATCAATATACCCAACATATGGAAATGCACGTTAGTTATATATCTATCACTTTTATTTATTTTAAAATTAAAATATTTTATATAATGTTTATATTTATTAAAATATTTTTGTGCTAAAAGTAAAGTTTGACCTGGAGACGGGATAAGGATTCTCAGATTCGAAAAGCGAACATGCACCTGCAGGCTGTAGTCAAACAAAGAAAATCTATAATTAATTCATCACTATTTTGCCATGTCCACAATTAATTATAGTTTTTTCAAATAAAAATAATTAATAAATTGGTAGGCATTAAAATCTGATAGATGTAGATCGTCCTTCACGTCAAGCATGTCGGTGATAAATGACATGCAACTGAAGATATGGAATCATTTTCCAATGCCATGTGATTGAATAATTTGAAGATGCGAACCAAAATAAAAGTTTATAATGTACAAAAAAAAAAAAAAATGGAAAGCAAGGGCACACCGACATATTGAAAAACAAAATGCACCATGGTGCCTATCAATTTTTTTTATTAGATCAATAAAATGTGAATGATGCGTAACTTCAATCGAATTAATCAGATGATTAATTTTAAGTTTAACTTTGTATTAGAATTGATGTATTTACATCATAATATTAATTGATGGTGTGTTGCTTATGTTGAGAATAGGTAGAAAATGTCGTAGTGAAGACTACGTTAATATAGGTTGGAAACGATAATTTGCAGGAATGGGGTATAGAAATCTGTGACATGCACTAGACATTACTTTAAAAGTGATTTTTCAGAGACTGTGCGGTCTCAAGTTCCGGTCGCTTTCAACTAGCAAACACAGACCTTCTGCGATTAAAATGCACAATTTAATCGCAGGTGAAATTGGCTCTTAATGCTCAGGCGAGAGAAGATGAGAGAGGAGAATGAACATAACAAGTGAATGCGTGTATTGAGAGCACAAGGAATACAAGTATTTAAAACTTTGTGGTTACCAAACTAACGTGCTCTTTTGATTTAATTAATAAATAAGTGTATTGTCGGTTACCATTAAAATAACATTCAGTAATTCTTGTCGGATAAAAACTCCCTTACTCACATTTTTTGCTAGTTATATAGCTAAATTGAGTTGCTCCCCAGTATCCCAACACGATAAGGAACACGTCCTTCCATTATGCAATATAATACTGTATAACGTGCTTAATAACTCCTATATGATTGCCCCATTCTTAATAATTGCTCACAATCACTTGCTCTTTAACTCTATTGGTTAGTTGCATTGCGCCCATATGTCTACTCCATCTTTTATTGTTGGACACACCTCCACTCCATCAACCTTCACTTCCAACCTAAAACTTCAATTCTCAAAGTTTGTGTTTGTGTGTACAAAGTTTAATTATATTTGTGTGTACAAAACTACAAAATGACAAGTGATAAAATTTAATAGGCAAAAATTTGTGTGAGACCGTCTCACCATGAGCCGGATTGGGTCGGGCCGGGTCAATGTGCAAATGTAACACTTATATGCACAAATGTCATACTTATATGCTCAAACGTTACTTATAAGGGTAAATGTAATACTTTTAAGGGAAAATACAATACTTTTACATTTCGATTTAAAAGTATTACTTTTTTCCTCAAAAGTATTATATTTGCCCTTATAAGTAAGAGACACTTGTCCACATTACTTATTATGAAAAATGTATTACTTTTTCTCTTATAAGTAACAAAAATTGTATTCTTGATTAGTGTTATATTTGAGCATATAAGTATGACATTTGCATGTGCTTTGACCCAACCCGACCCGTCTCACGAATAAGGATCCGTGAGACGGTCACACACAAGTGTGACCCAATTTAATAAAGTGATAAGGTGAAAAAAAAAAAAAAAAAGGCAGGGGCCCGCCTAGCCCGCGGGCCTATGGCTGGGCGGACCGGCCTTGGGTTTCCCAAGCCCGCCCCACTTAGGCCCACGGCTCGCCAGGTTTTGGCCCGCCCCGCCTCGCTAGTCCGTATTGACAGCTCTAGCCCAAACACCTACACTTAGAATATGCATAATTATTCTTTTGCCTTTAAATCAATACTCCATTAATAAATAATAATAATAATAATAATAATAAATTATTATTATTATTATTATTATTCATGAAATAAAATGATAAAATCAATGGATACATGCCACCAATTAGCCAACAACCATTTACCAAACAGGGCCTAAATTGGGACATAGGTTCATCTTCCTCAGTCCTCAGCAAACCTTTTTTTTTTTTTGTTTTTCTATTCTTTTCTTTATTTATTTATTTTGGTTGCAACACCAAACAAATCATCATTCATTCCCAATTGATGAAGATGAATTCTGTTGCCATCGTTGATACAACATTTTAGATCACAAGCAGCCTATATACACTATACCCAGCCAATTATTAGTGTGAATAAAAAGATAATTTGGTCGCACTACTTTTAAATTCTTACCACATTTGATCTCGAACTATTAAAATTTTCAAATTTGATCTCACTACTTTTAAATCCTTGTCACATTTGGTCTCCGACTATTAAAATTTTTAATTTTGGTTTCACGATTTTTAAATCTTTGACACATTTTAGTCTCCAATTATAAAAATTTTCAGATTTGGTTGGGTGATTCTCTAATCCCAAAATTAATACAAAGTAACTAATATCACTTCTAATTAAATAATTTGTATTTTTTGTATAAAATATTAGTGTTTTGTAAATTTGAATTTGTAATATAGTTTAAATTTATTTAATTTAGATTTTAACATTATTAAAGTGCATATAATATTTTGATTCTGCTATCATAATATCATTAATTCAACACCATATTAACTTATAAAGTTGATAAAATATATAGTTTATATAACTTTATTTAGTCCCATTGGGGGGGAAAAAAAGGAAGAAAGTGATTTGGGGGAAAAAAGTTAAAGAAGTATAGAAAAAAAATTAATTTTACTCCTATAAGATAATTTATTTTCCTGAAATTTTCACCGATAATTAAAATTTAGGTTGGATGAACCAAATGTAGCAATGATTTAAAAGTCGTGGGACCAAATGTGACAAGAATTTAAAAGTCATGGGACCAAATATGACATTTTAATAGTCGGGAATCAAATGTGGCAATGAATTAAAAGTCGTGGAACAAAATCTAAGAATTTTAATAGTTGAGGACTAAATGTAGAAATATCTCATTGTAAATGTATTATCTTGGCCTCATGGGATCCACTTTTGTAAATATTTTATTATTGATATTATAATTCAAAAATAATTATTATTTAATTATTTTAAAATTCATATTTTGTTTGAAATTTATAATTTAAAAATAATTTCGAGTAATTCAATATTTTATTTTTGTTATTTTCATTAATTAAAGAAAACAAATTTTGTGTGTGATAGGAGAGTGAGACCAATTTTAAAGAGTGATAATACACACTCCTCTTAAAATTTTTCTCCTTATTATCCCTCTTAACATGACAGTACCTAATTGGTTACTTTAATATTTAATTAAAAGTAAATGTGCTCAGTCAATTCATGGCATCCCATGATTATAAATCACATCATTAGAGGAAATATTAGGAGAAAAATTAGAGTGGAGAATAGCATTTTTCAAAAATGAAAAATGGGTTGAATTGCAAGGGTGCAAAGTAAATAATGTTTAATCGTAAATATGGTGAAATAACAATGACTATTTACTTCTTCTTTCTTTTTTTTTCAAAAAAAAAAATGACTATTTACTTCTAAGAGTGTACTAAAAAAAACTTACTTCTAAGAGTATTTCATGGACACAAATATCCTAAGCAAAAATGACAGAAAAGAATCAGTATTAAAAGAAGATGATGCATGTGTGGCAGTAGAAGGGTATAATTGGAAAGCATTCCGGAGAAGACATACACAAAAGCCTTCTTCTACAACAATATATTCCTCCATTATAAAAGCTCTAGCTAGCTAGCACCCATGTAAAACAATTAAATTAAAGCTTATATGTATATATACAAATCACAATCTAATAGAATTTGATTCTCATGGTATAGTATAAATTGATCTGGATCACCCTACACCGAGAATATAGATAATAGAAAAATGAGACACAACATTTTACATAAATTTATCTTACATTAATGCAAAATAAGACACGATAATTTAACGCAAATGTAGTCACCACTTGAAGGCGTGCACGAGATAAACTCTATATTCCTGCGTAATAGTGCACAAAAAAAGTGTACGTTGACTAAAATCGAACGTGTAATCTTCTAAGTACGAGAGTCATGCTCTACCTACTTGATCACTCTAAAAAGAGTAAAAAAAAAAAAAAAAAAAAAAAAAAAAAAAAAAAAAAAAAAAAAAA
>NC_044922.1:15345370-15392424 GCF_003576645.1 Ipomoea triloba | reverse complement strand
AAAAAAAAAAAAAAAAAAAAAAAAAAAAAAGTAGTTGACCCTACAGGCCTACACTTGTGATAATGTTATAAAAATTGACAAGTGAAATTTAAACGATTTTAAAATCAACACAAAATGTGAGGATGTTACCCCTAGCTTTCAAAAACCTAAACTGAACATTTTGGTACAAAAATTAAATAAAAGGGGGTCAAGGGGGGAAGCAATGAATGTGGCTTTGTTTACAAGTACCCATCACCCTATTCAATTCTATGGACTCATCTACCACATCTCACCCAATAAATCCACCTTAATATTTTATTGCTACCATTCATGGGAGTAACATGTTACACACTCCGCCCACCCCTATCTTAATATTAATAAATTATTAATATCATAAAATTTATACATACTATTATAAATTTTTTTGTAATGTGAATTCACTGAATTGCTAATATTAAACAACTCATTTTTACAATATATCTCTCCGTATACAATTAATATACTCTATTGGTCAAAATTATTAACATAATTCGCTAATCGCTACCCATTAATTGTCATTATGACCAAACTGTTAAATTAAGGCTACATTTATTTAAAATTTTAACTTTTTAATTTTTTAAAAAAATAGAGAATTTCTATATATAATAAATGCAAATAATTAAATTGAAGAATTTTGCCACATTATATTTTAATAATTTCACTATATTATTTTTTTGGGTGTAAACTCACGAAGTGTTCCAGGTCTTTCTACGTCTGTTTAACGGTCTGAGTCCACACGACTAATCCCCGCTTGCTCCGAGAGAATTATCTCGGAATTCTTTCCTACAAAGAATCTCCTTTGCCACTTGAGCTACCCCTTAAGATTTTCACTATACTATAATATAATTTGTAGTAGAATTTTTTTAAAAAAAAATGTGTGGTAAGTATAAACTCTTTTATATAGTAAATTAGTAATGCAATTGTCTCCAACTTTGCAAGACATTCATATAAAGTTCTATACCAATTTATTTAATTTCCATTCTTTCCCCAAATTTTTAAATACTTTGTTATATATATATTTTTTTCTAAATTCAAAAATGTAAAATCCAGAAAAAAGATTTGGGGGAAAAGTAAAGAATTTTTTTTTAAAAAAAAGCTTTTTTTTTCTTTCCCAATAAGGCCATTTCTATTAATTCTATCTTCTTACCCTACCTATCTCCCTCTTTTCCTCTCTCTTCAAAACCAAAACCTCCTGAAAAGTGCAATGGCTTAAGGCTCTTATACTTTGCGGTAAGTACTACACATTCTTCTCCATGCAAAACAACAAAAGAAAACATTTTTCCCATACCCTTTTCTTAACTTCACTCAAACTTTCCATTTTCAATGCTTTTGGGTATACTTGAAAGCTTTTTTGCTTTGTTCTCTTGTTAAATGCTTGGTGGTCAAATGTTCATTAAAATCTGCTAAAATTTCCGCATTTTCTTCTTCTGCTATGAAACTTTGAAGCCATGGCGCATTTCTTAGCAGCCTAACAGAGCCGAAAGTTCTTATGTGTATTTCTGGGTGCTAAACTGCAAGGCAACAATGCAAAACGGTGTCGTATTTTGTTTCAGGAAAAGAAAATGAGAAACAAGAACATAAACTTCTTCTACTTGTACCAGAAATAGTTAGACCCAGAACTTTATTTTTTTACTTTTTTTTTTAATAATTTTATTCAATTTAATGAAATTTTTTTGGGGGTCATAAAATGTATTTTGTTGTATTATGTGATAATAAGTAATAATAATGCAATTAGCATATATGAAGGAAGATTGTTTCTATACTAGGAATTTAAAGCATTGTGAAATATTTGGTATGATTTTGTTATGTGGGGGCTGGTGAATTAGCAAATAATGATTCCACTTACCTTATGGTGAATATTTGGTGTGATTTTATATAACATTACATGTTATATATTGCATATATACCAAGATTTTGTGAGAAATGACCCAAATGATGTTACAGATGGATAATGTTTGCAATTTTGCATACTTAATGTGGTTGTGGTCAAAGCCGTTTTGATATGTTGTTGTGTATGTGTGATGGTCTTATAGAGTTGGTTCTTTGTATTCCAGAAGATGAGTGTGGTTGAGCCTGGTTATTTGGACGGGATTGCGAACGGGGTGGTGAATGGCTGTGACTTTTTCCCGGACTTGCTCAACATTCTGGATTTCCCGGAGGAGAGTTTGGAAGGAGATGACTCCGTTGGCGATTGGGATGCTAGTATGTTGCAGTGCCTCGGGCCAGTCCCTTCCGATGCTTTGATGGGGTTGTCCCCCGTGCACCAGGCCAATGTCGACGATGGCTCTTTGAGAACGGCGCTCAAGTCGAAGGCCTTTGTGAGTTTTGATTACTTCTTAGCCTCTTTATTTGTTTGTCACCCAATTTCCTCGTTGTCTATGTTCTTGCAATAAGTTCTTCTTGGTAATAGATATATCCTCTCTTTTTTTTTCATATAAAAGGAAAGTTTTTTGCGTTAGGAGTACTAAACCATTCTCCAACTTAGAACCCAACAAAATCATCTCGGAAGATAAGATATGTTGTTCGAGGGGGAGGGGCATAATAACCTTGGATCACTCAAAATCTAAAAAACAACAAGAAAAAGATGTATACATTTGCCCCGTGAATAAAGAATAGAGAACATTAGCTGTTTGTTTCTCAGGTTTTTACATCACGATTTTAAATATTTTACTTCTAGTGCTTTCTTTCTTTTTGAAAACTTGCAACATTGTAGCCCACAGCCTATCGAGAACATGTGACATGTTGTGGGAAAAAGAAAAGAAGAAACAGATAATCATTCAGATTCATACTGAATAGTTGGGTGGTGGAATATCCTGTCTGCCCCGAGTGATTGAAATAGTGGTTTTTAACTTATTCAAAAAGCATAGTGGCTTGATTTTTAAAGAAACGGGGCAGGATGGACAAATTGGAAAGAGAATGGCATTATCCCTACTGGGTGACTGACAATCACAGCCATCTTGTCTTAGCTACAGGAATTTGGCCATAATTATAAACATAGGGTAATATTGATTAACTATGTTGGGATAGCAAAGTTCCCGGCTTCCCGGTGATGGTATACTTAGTATAAGTGAGCTCTAAGATCACATCATCGGGATAAAGTCCAGTTAGAAAAGCAGTCTCGAACATAGAACCGAAGGTTCTTAAAAAGGCTTTACTAAGAGTCAGTTTAGACCTCGTACTCCAGATTGGCACCTTAGTTCCAGTCTAAATGTTCTGTGTACGATGTCTGTGAAAAGGCGTCTAGTGTTTGGACGTTAGGTTTATTCGAAAGAAGTATTCTTTTTTTCGGAGTGCAAACCTCGTCTCCTGTTTGTTGCCATCACGAAACTATAAGGGTCTATGAACTTTTTCTCTTCTGGAAGAATTAAAAGACTGGATTAAGTGAATGGTTACGATCTGAAAGCAACCTTTCTCCATGAATAACAAGAAACAGATTGGGAGATTTAGAAATTTATCTTTGATCGCTTCTTGTTTACTTGTCTAGTTCTTGATTTCCTTTACTGTCTTGCTCAACCAATGTAGGTGGACATCTCGCCTCTGCAAAAGGATAAATTGAATTATGTCCAAGAAATCACTGGTGCGGCGCTTCTGTACCCGAGTAAATATTTTGATGCCCAACAGCCCGGTGTGTTCCAGACGCAAAGCCCGGTTTCTGTCCTCGAGAGCAGCATTTCCTGCTCAGGTGGAAAGACGGTGCTGATCAAATCTGACATCACCATTCCAGTACGAACCCGGTCCAAGCGGGCACGATCAGCTGTCAATCCCTGGATTCTGATCCCGCCTCTATCTAAAAAGACTTGGAGCGGGAAAAAGAGAAGGGAGAGGAATTCAGAGGTGTGCAACAACGGGGGGGCTACTTCAGATCATCACCCGTGCTCCTCCTCCTCCCTAGTTAAAAAATGCACACATTGTGAAGTTACGAAGACGCCACAATGGAGAGAGGGACCAATGGGGCCAAAGACTCTATGCAACGCGTGCGGGGTTAGGTACCGCTCGGGACGGCTATTCCCAGAGTACCGACCAGCAGCTAGTCCAACGTTTGTTCCGACGCTACACTCCAATTCTCACAGGAAGGTCGTGGAAATGAGAAGGAAAGCTATTCAGGAAGAAGCGCCCGTTGTCGAGGATTCTCTCAAGAAAGGTGCAGAGACGAGATGTTCTGATTTGCAGGATCTCGATTCTATTAGCTGCCGTTGGTTCGCTCGCTCTAACACACTGAGAGGCTAGCAAGCACACTTCTAGTTAAGTTAGGGACTTAAATCAGGTTTTTTCGTTCGCTTTTTAAACTATTTGATTATCGTGTTCTTAAGGCAGATCTCGTGCTAATTGATCAAGAAGTTGTGTACAAAACGAAATGAAGTAAAAGGATGGCAGAGCAAGGGAAGAAGAAGATGGAACTAATGGTAGAAGAACCTGAACCTGAACCTGTTCTAATGGTGGAAAATATAATTTTATAAACCTTATTATTCTCTTATTCAGATTTCTTTTCCCAAGTTAGCTTCTATGGGGTTAATATTGTTATGGTGATTCAGTTTCCCTTGTAGCTACAATACACTACTAATAGTAATTTCTTTTATTTATATATATAGGGGTTGAATCATGTAAAAAAAAAAAAACATTATTGCAAAAATCGTGCTTAGGTGTCGATCCTAGGCACTAGGCAGTGGCAGACCACCTAGAAATTTGGCGAAATTGCTCTTCTAGGCAGCAAATCACCTAGGCGCCGACTAGGTCGCGGGGCCTAGGTGGGCGTCTAGACTGTCGGCTAACTATTTTTCTGTGGGTTTTTAAATGAGTTATTTTGTTCAAATTGATGTCATTTTTAGTGAAATAACTCTAAATTGTTCAAATCGGTTGCAAATTCAATTCAAAATCAAGTATTCTAATATTAATACTTTGTGAGTTTTCAAAAAAAAAATATTAATACTTTGTGAGTTGTGAGTTTGTGTTGTGTTTTGATTTTTAAAATATTTATACAATTTACCATTCTAAATGTTTTTAACGTTAAATTTAATATTTTAATACTAACTATGAGTAATTAACTATTAAATAGTTTATAATTATCAAGTTTTAAATAAATTTTATTTAAAAATAAATCTTTTAAATTATTTTTTTTTTTAAAAAAAAAAGAAAAAGAAAAATAAAAGAAGAAGTGCCTAGGTCCGAGAAGGGCCTAGCCATTTTTTGCAATCTTGAAAAAACATGACATCTGTAAAAATGTGAAAATCTATAGATGTATCACTATTGAATATTTTGAGCTAATTCCAGCAATGGTCCTCCGACTATGTTGATTTTTCAAAATTAGTCCCCGACTTTTAATTTGGACAATTTAGGTCTCTTGACTTTCAAATTCTTTCCAATGTTGGTCCTTTCGTCAAATTTTGATTAAGTTGAGGTCAAATAAAGGGATAAAATTGTCCATTCACCTGATTAGTGTATTATTACTCGTATTTCTCTTGTCCTATATGTAGTATATATTAATATAATCTCAGTCGAAGTCTCAATCCAAGCCATATAATCTCAGTCGAAATCTCTTCGGCTGAGATTATATTAATATATATAGCGTATATGACATGAGAAATACGAAAAATAATACACTATACAGGTGAACGAACAATTTTACCTCTTCATTTGACCTCAACTTAGCCAAAATTTGACAAAAGGACCAATATTGGAAAGAATTTAAAAGTCAATGGACTTAAATTATCCAAATTAAAAATCGGAGACTAATTTAAAAAATCAATATAGTCGAAAGACCATTGCTGGAATTAACTCTCAGTATTTTCCATCGCACAACATCTATTGTCGTAGATTCAGAAGAAAAGAGAAATAATGTTGGCATAATGGTAAATAAGTAAATCCAATGATTGAGGATTACGCGGTAGATTCAAAAGGAAAAGAAAATAACAGTGGCATAATGGTAAGTAAGTATATTAATTCTCAATGATTAAGGGTTACGTCAAATTTATGGCGGTATATTCAAAAGGAAAATTTGAAAAGAAAATAATAGTGGCATAATGATAAATAAGTAAATCTAATGATTGGCAAGACCTTGTGGTTTAATGACATTAAATTGTACTCCTATATAGGACGTTGTGGACTTGTGGGTGTGAACCTCAGAGACAATAGTACACAAAAAATAAAAGAAAATTAATTTTTGTGCCTGAAATTAAAGTCTCCCATTGACAAATTGACATTAATTTATTTTTTAAAATATAAAAGATTATTATAACAATCAACTTGGCTTGAAAGCTTGCAAAGTTTGCCAGTTTTTTTATTTTTAAATTATTAATATATTATTATTATTATAATATTATAATGTAATGTGAAAGTGAGAGTTTTATAGAGATGTAGAGAAAATAGTGAGTGAATTGTAAATTTAGTAATGTATATATACATACATACATACATACATATAGACACATATTTTGATAGGGAATATATCTCGGGTTATCAACATATACATACTAAGTATCTGATCAGATCTGACTGTACACATAGTGAGGATATGATCCCGACATGATTCTATCTCGGGAGAGTACTGACCAACCCGACTTGAAGATTGTACCCCTTATCAACTTATTGAGCTTCTGTGCTTATTCTTTCGTGTTCGGTCCTGATCCGATTGCTTGACATCGACCTCGAGCCCATGAGATAAAGGTGCACATTGACAATGACATTTGGACCGAGCCCGATAGTTATTGGCTAATCAGATATTCCGTTACACGTGGCCGCTTCTCTTTAATCTCGAGACCGTCGAGTGCATGTAGGACAATGACGTGCATGCCTGCCTCCCGGCATGTGTCCCCTTCAAATCTCCTATAAATACCACGCTAGATGCTTGTGAAGGGGGCTTTTGGACCTATTCACCATTAGGTATGTATGATGCACCACACAGTGTTCAGAAATACAATAGAATGAAATGCACCACACAAAAATAGCACCACAACTAATGTTGTATTTTCGAACACTTTGTGGTGCATATATGCATACCTAATGGTAAGTGTTTGCACGATTGCACGGTAAGCGCTGTCCGCACAGGAACCTGACTATATATACATATATTTATATATATAACAATTACTATTATTTTTATTATCATAACATAATATGATAATATGTTAATTGTAGGAAGTACATAATTTATTAACAAACACATAATACGTTAACTGCAGACACATAATCAAAATGTTGTTTTGGAACAAGGCCCACAATGCAAAATGGACCCTAGTCCATAGACCAACAATTGGATATTTAAGGCAAATTTTTATGTGGACCATAAAGACAGTATATTTTTAATTTTTAAAAGTACATTATTTGTGTACTGAATGTACATTATTTGTTAGTATACAAAATAATGTATTGTAACTACTCAAATAATATATTTATATACACAAATAATGTACTTTTAGTATATTAAAATGTTTTTTTTTAAATTTATGATCCCCATTTATAGTTCACACGACTGTATATCTGCGTGGACCATGATCCATGGAATAATGTTTGATACTTCACGTGTGGGGTCGGATTCACTTTTGAGCTTATAATAGAATCCTCTGAGTGGGCTACAGTCGTTATATCGTGGACCACGCACTGATACTACAGGTCATCTCAAAAGATAGTGCTTTACATTTGTTTTTATATTATCGAATGAAACTGTAGTTATATCGAAATGTAACTGTAGTTGTGTTGAAATGTAACTGTAGTGTATATGAACTGATACTGAATAACAGTTTCACATTTTTGTTTTATATTATCGAATGAAACTGTAGTTATATCGAAATGTAACTGTAGTTATGTTGAAATGTAACTGCAGTGTATATTAATTGATACTGAATAACAGTTTCACATTTGTGTTTTTATATTATCGAATGAAACTGTAGTTATATCGAAATGTAACTGCAGTTGTGTTGAAATGTAACTGCAGTGTATATGAACTGAAAGTGAATGACGTGGAACAGAGGTGGTTTCATCTGCCTGTTTTCATTAATCAAAACGACGTCGTTTTGATGCGCGGTCCACAATCCATTGTGGACCGCGGTCCACGATATAATTTGCGAGTGGGCTACTGGAGCTGTTATTGGGCCATGACTTGCATGGGCCGTGTTCAAGCAACAATACAAGAAGAGATATCACGTAACATTCTTTGATTCATTAAAAAAAAAAAACAAATATGATAGAAATAGACCATTATATTACTATATATACACATAGAAAAGGGTATGTTAGTCTCATAAGAATAAATTATTTTTCCTGTCAAAGACCTTGTGATCAAGTGGCACCCGGTGTCTTGATTAACACTCTCACATGGATAATAGGAGTGTGTTCGAGCTTCAGTAGAGGTAACTGTTGACTCGTTGTGCTTCAGTAGGTTGAGAAAGTAACTATGAACAGATACTACATTGTAACAGAGTCATATTTTTCCTAATTATAAAAGAAAAAAAATTGCATGGGCAAATTTTCTCCTTTTAGATGAACTCAACATAAAGCAACTGTTCAAAATGCGTATTATTTGATAACCAACCCTGTGCCTTTCAAATTAAATGTAATAATATCTCTAAACAAGTATGATGAAACAGGTCTATACATCTGTAAACAAGTATGGTGAACCAAGTCTATTAAGAGAATTCACATTGATGCATATTGGGGGTTAATGTCAGAAATCAAGCCAACTAGGCAGAGAGAGAGAAGGGGGAAGGAGCTCTTGCCATGAAGGGAGAATAGTTCAGTGAAAGCTGACATTATTATTTTACCACCACCAGTTGTTGTGCGCGTTTGGGCACAGCAGCAGCCCAGGTAGGCGCGTGCACTGCACGTGCGTCAGGCGCACCTGAGCATTTAATTTTTTTTTAATATCTAATTTTTTTTAATTTTTTTTTTCATCCTCTCTCATTTTCTCATTCTTAATCACGCTTACAAAAATTCCTCAATAATTGCGAAATATCCCAACTAATAAGGATGCCCTAAGAGCATCCTGGAGATATTTCACAATTTTTTAGGAGTTTTTGTAAGTGTAATTAGGAAAGAGAAAGCGGGAGTGGTAAAAAAAAATAATAAAAAGAATATGAAATTTAAAATAAAAATAAAAATTCAGCTTTGTTAGGCACGCCTCAAGCGCGCCTGAGCATGCAGTGCACGCGCCCGAGTGGGCGCTGCTGTGCGCATAACGCGCACAGCAAGCAAGGCTCCAATCTCCCACGCCAATGAATTCTCTCTTGCAGAAGCTCTCCAACCCTCTCTCTCTAACTATCTCTCTCCTCCATGTAGGATATAAATCTGACATAATTCATATGTTCTCCATGAATGGGGTTGCTCTATAAGTCGTTTAGATCTTCTTTGTCAGTTACGTTGTTCGAGTTTTTCAAGATGAGATTGGACCAACCTCTTATAACAGACTAATTACTTTTGTGACAAGCTTCATCTAGTAAATTAAGTCCACTTTGAGTCCTCTTCTCGTCATGGAAAGGTTTTAAGATATTATTTTTTATGCCAAGGACTTTGTGGTGCAGTGGAATCAAACACTTCCTTTTATAGGAAGGTAGTGGGTTTGAGTCTCAGTGGAGACGAAAGTAGTTATGAATAGATACTGCATTGTAATAGAGTCAGTAGTATTCAAAAAAAAGATATTATTTTTATTTGTCCTCGTCTCGGACGATATCAAATGTAAAAATTTTATATATATTGGACTTAAAAGTAAAAATTATATTTATTATATTTAAACCAAAATATTTTAAATATAAGGTCTAAAAATCACTTGAAATTAAACTTATTGTTAATTTTATAATGTTAATCTAAAAAAATAAATTTGAAAAAGTAAGTGTTAGTAAACAAGTTTTCTAAACAGAAAACAGATAATGTAAACTGAAAAATTAGAAAACAGAATACAGTTTTATGTTAGTAAACAAGCCCTTAGAGTTTTAAAAAATTATCCATGCAATGGCTACTTCCTAAACGCAGTTGTTATGCCATGGACCCGGGTCTATGTTCACAATTTCATAATTCCATGTATCATAACTCCATGTTCATAATTCCATAACTTCACGTTCACAATTTCATAACTTCATGTTCACAATTTCATAATTTCATGTTCACAATTTCATAACTCTATGTTCACAATTTCATAACTTTATATTCAACAGTATCAAAATTCTATGTTCAACAGTATAACAAAATTTTTGAATCTATATAATAAAATTGTGAGTATTGAGTAATGTAATTTTGTATATTGAGATCTAAAATTGTGAATATAAAGTTGTAAAATTGTAAACATAGAGATCTAAATTTGTGAACATAGACCCGGTCGGGTACATAGCATAATTTGCCTTCCTGAACGACTTCCCTTCTATTTTTGCAACCCACCCTCCTATGAAAATAGGAATGCGTATCCTAATACCATATTTATCCTTGATAGAGGAAGCTTTTCTGTTGACTCAAAATAATTGTCATAAATTATTGCAAAAATAAAATAAAATAGATTCCAATCACAATCAAAGACAAAGATAAGCAAGACAGATTCCAAAAGGAAAACTGGAATCCCAATCAAAATAGGAAGTCATAATTGGAGTTGATCAAGCTATATAAAGGCCTCCTCCGTGGTAATGAACTAAGTGATTCTTATGCGTACTATATATTATCATTGTATTGATTTCAAACGCTGTATTCTAAAGTGTGCTTTTTTTTTTCTTCTTTTTTTTTTGAATACTTTAAAGTGTGCTTATTATAGTGGATTTAGGCAATTTTCTCAACGTGAATGTGCCTCGCATATTAAAAATTTTCAATTCTCGTGTTACAATTACTGTTTTAATGTAACATCCATCTCTGTCACGCTTACAAATTTCATTTTTAATAGGATATGACACTTTTACTTTTAATTTTTTTAATAAAAGAATTGATGGATATATTAGGAACGGACCAAGTCGACCCGAGGGAGCAAGACAAGGGTCACGAGAAGGTCCAGGACCCGGGGTGGAGCCCCGTGCTTGACCCGGGCCCGAGCTAATTCATTTAGCCTCTCGGCCCAAGGCCTCGGCTGAGAGGCCTCGGTCCAAGGCCTCGGTTAAGAGGCCTCGGCCCGGGGCCTCGGCTAGGAGGCCTCGGCTAGGAGGTCTCGACCAGAGGCCTCGGCTGAGAAGCCTCGGCTAGGAGGTCTCGGCCCAAGGCCTCGGCTGAGAGGGCTCGGCCACGGGCCCGGTCATGGGGTGGGCGCGGTTAAATCGGATCTATAACCGTTCCCCCATCTTAGAGGGGGCGGTTAGGGGTTTTGGAGGGTATAAGTAGGCGTGTTATTGTCTCATTAAGACATGTTTTATATTCTTTGTCCTAAACTACACTTGTACTAGCGTTACCCTGTCTTGTAATAGCTTATTCATTACGTTCTAATACAATACTTGGTCCCCGTGACCTTGTCACACTCATCTTGTCTACCATTTCCTATTAGCTCATATTATCTTTCATTTAACAGGTTTGTTAGTCCGGACCCCCGGGTTAATTAAATCCATCATTGGTGCTTTCATTGAGAGCCGACGTCAGGCTCAAGCGTGCTAGTTTACCCTAGCTATGGCAAAATCGAGATTCAACTCTCGTAACACCAACGGCTCCCAGAGCGCCCACGTCCCACCGAGCGGGAACGGCCGTAATGAGGCCGCTAGTCGCCCGCGGGCCCCCTCCGTAAGGTCAGCGGGGGACTTGAGGGATCATCTCACCAACAACCGCAATGGAGGGCCGGCGCCTGCCGCCCCTCTTCCAGCCCCACCCCCTCAGGAGGGGTGGGCCGCCATTCAACAAGCCGCTATCGCGCTGACCCGTCTCGTAGAAGGATTCCAGGGGGGTCCTCAGGCCACCCAACTTGGTCCCGAGGCCCCCCGCGGAGTACCAACCCCAGCACCAACGCACCCGAGAGAGCGCGGTGAGCCTAGCAACGGGCATCCCCGAGCGCAAAGGACTGAAGTTGAAGGGGAGGTCAACTCACCCCGACCGTCGGAGAGGCGGGGGGAAGGGGGTGTCCACCAAAACATACAGGAATGTCGGGAGCCTGGTAAGGAGCATTCGGCTAGATCCAAATCCGCCTTGGCTCGGTTGAGTACCCGCATACCGGCCCGAGACAGGTTATCGATGAGGCCCTCGGCAGAGGAGTCAGCTGCGCCCAAGTCGACGAGTCGTCGGCCCCGACACCAGCCGCGACAAGAGCAAGCCTCCCGAGCCGAACGGTCCGGGGAGACCAACGGTGGGGCCCCGAGCCCACACCGAGATGAGGTCGATCAGCTCCGAAGGAGGATGGACGAGCTCCAGAAAAAGATTTACGAGAAGGACGGGTCTCCGGAGCCACAGGACGTGCTGACCACCCCGTTCACGGGGGCAATCATGGAAGAGCCCTTCTCCAAGGACTTCCGTTTCCCGACAATCAAGACGTACTCAAGGACTTCCGACCCGCGAGCGCATCTCAACAGGTACCGGGCCGCCATGTTGATGACGGGGGCTAGTGACGCTATCATGTGTCGGGGTTTCTTTTCGACCCTGGATGGCCAGGCCCAGGACTAGTTCGGATCCCTCCCGGAGGGCTCCATCTCTACCTTCGGGGCTCTTACCAAACAATTCATGTCTTATTTCGCCAGCAACATACAAAAGAGGAAGGAGTTTGCTGACCTATATCACGTAAAGCAGCGGCCCACAGATTCACTACCGGAGTTCCTCAACAAATGGAAGCGTGAAGTATTGGGGGTCGCCAACTTCGACGACAGGGCAGCCCTGATAATCTTCAGGAATAACTTGCGGTCCGACCCGTTTTACCGGGACCTCATCCGGTACCCTCCCAAGACCTACAACGAGCTGATGGACCGGGCAACAAGGTTCACAGAGGCAGAAGTAGCTGAGAAGCGGAAGAAGGAGGAGGAGGGGAGGAGTCGGAAAGACAAGGCACCCCAAGAGGAGCGTTGGGCGCCAAGGCCACCCCGCCGCGAGTTTGCCGAGGGACCTCGGTTAACCCCTACGCGTTTCCTCACCCCCTTAACACAGCCCGTAAGCACTATCCTGGACCACAAGGAAGGCCAAGGGATCGTGTAGTACCCAGGGGAGTGCATGAAGATATCCCCCAAGGTGGACCCCAATAAGTATTGTAGGTTCCACCGCCAGACAGGGCACGACACAGACGAATGCATCCACCTCAAACGTCAAATCGAGGACCTCATCCAAAGGGGGTACCTCGGCCAGTTTGTCAAAAGGCCGGGGGGGCAGGGCCAGGGCCAGAACCAAGGCAACGTATGGAAGAAAGGGGGTGGCTCCGTGCCATCCACATCAGCATACCGTAAACGAGAACTGGGTCAACTCACTGAGGAGGAGGAGGTGGAACTCGACAACCCCACACCCCGGAAGAAACAGGTCATCCACGTTATTTTTGGGGGGCCAGAAGAGGGGGACACACCGGCGGAACGAAAGAAGTGGGCGAGAAGCCTATATGTTGGAGAGGTCATGCGATCCCCGCACGAGAAGAAGCCGAGGCGTGAACCCATCGTGTTCACAGAGGCTGACTTACCTGATGGCCCCCTCCCCCATCGTGACGCCCTAGTCATCAAGGTGGAAATCAGCGATGTGATAGTGCACCGGGTGCTCGTGGACACAGGCAGCTAGGTAAATGTCATGTACTACGACACGTTCACCCAGTTGGGCCTATCGAGAAAGCAGTTGGGTCAAGTACGGACCCCTTTATCGGGCTTCACAGGGGACTCCATTGAGACGGAGGGGTCCATAAACCTGGAGGTAGAGATAGGCACCCCTCCCCATGTCAAGAGGTGGGAGGTCGAGTTTGTGGTGGTCAAGATTAATTGCGCTCATAACATAATACTCGGTCGGCCTGCCCTATAAGATCTTAGGTGCTTAATCTCCATGGAGCACCTGTGCATCAAATTCCCGACCCAAGCAAGGGTCGGGACCGCCCGGGGGAATCAAAAAGACAGCCGTAGCTATTAGGAGGTGGTCAATCTTATGCATTTCAATAAACGTAGCCAGCAATCTATTTTGTTAGGAGGTGGTCCGTCCCCTCCGTTTTAATAAACTCAAGAAAAATAACCTCACCATGGATGTTTCATTTTCATGTTTTGCTTTCTTTTGAGGAGGGGGAGGGGGTACTTACCCGACCTTTCCAATCATACCCTAAGGGGGCACGAGGCCCGACCTCGCGTACTAACCCCGACGGAAGAGCCTAACGACCCGTTGTCAAGCGACCCGGGTCAAAAAGCTATCACCCTAAGGGGGCACGAGGAGACGTCCTCGCGTACTAACCCCGACGGAAAAGCCCAACGGCCCGCTGTCAAGCGACCCGGGTCAAAAAGCTATAACCCTAAGGGGGCATGAGGTCCGTCCTCGCGTACGAACCCCGACGGAAGAGCCCAACGGCCCGTTGTCAAGCGACCCGGGTCAAAAAGCTATCACCCTAAGGGGGCACGAGGTCCGTCCTCGCGTACGAACCCCGATGGAAGAGTGTTTGGTTCGAGAGTACCCTCGGCCAAATGACTATGCAAAAAAAAAAAAAAAAAAAAAAAAAACGATCCAAGGTGTTAACTACCCCAAGTCGACTCCGAGTTTGGGACGAAGGGCGTACAGATGAAGCTAAGAAAGAGGCCAAGTGCCCCCGGCCGAGAGGCTTGGCCCATAATGCCAACATAGCTGGGGACGGGGCGTAGGCCAAGCTCTTCAAAAGGAGCCGAGGCCCGTCAAAGTCACGAAATACCAACCCCACGCAGGCAGTCGCGTTTTGGTAAGGCAAAGTGTAACATCACGCAACACAAGCAGTAGCAAAAGATGTGAAATATTCATTCAAACATAATATCCGAGTACATTGCAAAAAGAAGGAAATAAGCTAAACAAGCCTACGCCTATGCATTCAAGTATGGAGTAGTAGTAGAGGCATGGTAGGCCGCGATCTCATCACCCAAGGTCGCCATGCTCTCCAGTAGGTGAGTATTCTCCAAGGTGGGCGAAACGGGTCCAAGCTGAGAGCTTGAGAAGAAATCTAGGGGTAGAAGTGGTGGTGGTGGCCGAAATAGGTGGTTGAGGGGGGGAGTAGATAGGTGGGGAATGGAAGAAAGGGGGGAAAAAAGGGGAGGAAAGGGGTTGACCACATTTTCAAAAAATTGGAAGGAGTGTTGGGAAAGGGAGAAGATGATGGAGATGGGTCTTGGGAAGAGGAATGCGCGCTCGGGGACTCACTTGGGACGCCTGCTCGGCTGTATGGTGTTGTGCGCGGCTGGTTGTATATACATGAGGACGGGCCGAAGTGTCTACTCTCCTTCGCTGACGACTTCTCGCAGCTCGGAGAGTGGGGGACTGATGATGGATATATTAGGAACGGACCAAGTCGACCCGAGGGAGCAAGACAAGGGTCACGAGAAGGTCCGGGACCCGGGGTGGAGCCCCGTGCTTGACCCGGGCCCGGGCTAATTCATTTAGTCTCTCGGCCCAAGGCCTCGGCCCAAGGCCTCGATTAAGAGGCCTCGGCCCGGGGCCTCGGCTAGGAGGTCTCGACCAGAGGCCTCGGCCCAGGGCCTCGGCTAGGAGGTCTCGGCCCAAGGCCTCGGCTGAGAGGGCTCGGCCACGGGCTCGGTCATGGGGTGGGCGCGATCAAATCGGATCTATAACCGTTCCCCCATCTTAGGGGGGGCGGTTAGGGGTTTTGGAGGGTATAAGTAGGCGTGTTATTGTCTCATTAAGACATGTTCTATATTCTTTGTCATAAACTACACTTGTACTAGCGTTACCCTGTCTTGTAATAGCTTATTCATTACGTTCTAATACAATACTTGGTCCCCGTGACCTTGTCACACTCATCTTGTCTACCATTTTCTATTAGCTCATATTATCTTTCATTTAACGGGTTTGTTAGTCCGGACCCCCGAGTTGATTAAATTTATCAAGAATACTAAGTGGCTTGCAGCAATTCATGATGATACATTTCAATTCATGAAAAAATTAAAGACTGCATGCAATGCCCCTTGGATGGACTTAGCTTACCCTAGTTTCATTATAGCAATAAGTACTAAAGTATCATTTTAATTCTATTACAGTACAGTTTCATTTGACAATATACATTATTGTATGAGCTTTGTTTTTTAGTTTTATTTTCCGATCCCCACACACTAGTTTTATTTTAGCAATACTAAAGTACCATTTTAATTGTATTACAATTTCATTTCATAATCTTATTAGACTAAGATCCACATAATGCTTTAAGGACCATGCATGGTCCAGTGTATAACAACTCAATCGTTATTCCAAGGACCATGACCTACACATTTGTGTGAACCATAAATAAATAAATAAATAAATAAATAAATATATATATATATATATATATATATATATTTATTTATTTATTTATTTATTTATTTATTATTTATTTATTTATTTAATATATTAAAAGTACATTATTTAAAGTACATAATTTTTTTATATATATTATCAAATAATATACACTCAATACATAAATAATATATTTTTTGTGTATTAAAAATGTAATATACTTTTAGCATATTATATTATGGACTTATGGTCCACATATCCGTGCAAAACAACTTATTGATCAACTGCATCTCTGGCCTACTCCGCAAACTCCGGCAAATTATACTGTGCACCACGTACCTAAACGATGTCGTTTTGAACATTGTAAACTAATCGTCCATTTTTTTTGGAAATCACGTTTCCCGTTTCGGCCGGTCTCTGTATTTATGTTAATATTCTGTGTATTCTAGGCAATCATTCTGTGTATTCTAGGCAACCGTTCTGTGTATTCTAGACAACCGTTATGTGTATTCATGTTAGTAACACATGTTGTGATGTGTTTGTGCATTCGAATGTTTAGGAGGATGGGTTATGTGTATTTTGTGTAAATATTCTGTGTATTCATGTTATTAACACATGTTGTGATGTGTTTGTGCATTAGAATGTTAGGAGGATGCATTTTGTGTATTTTGTGTCAATATTCTGTGTATTCTGGGCAAACATTCTGTGTATTATAGGCAAACGTTCTGTGTATTTTATATAATGATTATGTGTATTATAGATAATGAATTCCTTGGAGTCATTCGCGTCCGCGTCCACTAACATCTGTGTATTTTGTGTCAATATTCTGTGTATTATGGGCAAACATTCTATGTATTCTTGGCAAACGTTCTGTGTAATATAGATAATGATTATGTGTATTATAGATAATGAATTCCCTGAGTCATTCGCATCCGGATCCACTAACACCGAAACGACGTCGTTTTACGTACGTGATGCACATTGCTATGTGCACCGTGGTGCAGGGTATAACTTAGATGATGAAAAAGTCTTACAGCCACATTAGTGGTTATAATTAAGAAGATAAGGCCAAGACTTTAGGGGCAATCATGCCATTGAAATTTCCAACTTTATTCACATACATATTAGAAAGAAAATGTGTTTTTAAATAATCAATATAATTATGTAAGTCATTTTAATCTCTATTTTGATCCTCATCGAATCACGAATTTTTTAATACTTTGTGATTTACGTCTCGTCTCAGTCCTCGGTATACAAATAATGTAATAAGCTACAAATATTAATTTAATAAAGTGTTTATTACCGAAATGGTCCCTCGACTATTGCGAAATTACCAATTTGGTCCTCGACAATTTTTCGTGTCCAATTAAGTCTCTCGACTTTGAAAATTTTAACCAATTTGGTCCTCCGTTTATTTTACCGTTAAAATTGGGACCAAATTGGTAATTTTGTTATAGTCAAGGGACCAAATTGATAATTTTACTATAGTCAATGGACCATTTCAGTGAAAAATTAACTACCAATTTGGTTCCTTTAATAAAAAATTAACTCATTTTTAAGAAAACATATTATTTTTCATTCAAATTATATTGTGGAACATTAATAAATGCATTTTTTTAATGGAAAATGCTTCTTACCCCTCACGAATTTCTCCTCCTAGATTTTCTTTTTGATATGACTTAGCTTCCATTCATTGGGTGCCATGAATTCGCTAACCCACCACTAATAAAAAAAAATAGTAACCAATTAATTAATGACACATAGACTATAAGTAAAAGGACATCATATCATATCATTTTAATTATAGTTTAGTTTCATTTGATAATATTGCTTAAGTTTCTTTTTTTCACACACTCTAGTTTTGTTATAACATTAAAGTATCACTTTAATTCTGCAACAGTTTCATTTGTTAATATACATTATTGCATGTGCTCTATTTTTTTTGTTCCATTTTGAACATAATATATGTTATTGTATGTGTTGTGTTTTTTAATTTCATTATAGCAATACTGAAGTATTATTTTAATTCTACCACAGTTTCATTTGACTATATATGTTATTATTATTCTTTGAATTTGGTAGGTCAATTGATCGAATAAGGTAGGTGAATTATTAAGCAGTAAATAATTTAAATGATTCAATTCCGGATTTGGATAGTGAGTGAAGTTAAGAGTTTAAGACGATAAGATAGAATTATGAAGCAATAAATAATATAATTTAACCAAAGGCCTTGTGGTCAAGTGACATAGCTGTGGCCCTTCTAAGTGGGAGGTCATAGGTTTGATTCCTGAGGGACACTATATTGTTTTTTTTTTTTTTTACTACTAACTCTATTACAATGCAGTGTTCACCCACCACCTCCCGCATAACGGGAAGGGTTTGATGCCACTGGACTACAAGGTCCTTGGCAGGGACACTATATTGTTAGAGAGTCAATATATAGTATCTAAAAAAAAGATATAATTTAAATCATTTGGATAATAGTGAAGCTAGACGACATGAGGGAACAAAATCAATATAAGACAAATGAACAGCTATATCCTTGTAACTTTTTCGAGCGATCTATAGATGGGCTAAAACCATATATGCTGTCTTCCACCCAAAATCAATCTCTTTTCATATTTTAATATAAACCATTCTATCTCTTCCTCTACCAAATTACCAAATGCTCTGATCTCCATCTCTTAGCTTCCTCAGCTCTTTTTCTACTTTAATTAATAGATATTGGATAGTCGATCGCTCTGAAATTCATTTCTCAGATCAGATCACAGGTATGTAAGTCGTTTTTGAAATATAATATTGTTAGTAAAGTCATTTGTTTCCTCACTTCTTTGCTTTGTTTTTGCTGTTGTGCGAATCTAAGGATTCTTTCCTTTCATCTTTATCTAATTTCAGGCAAATTATAATCTTTCACAAGTTAGTTCTTTCAAGTGTTCAACTCCAGATTGATCAAAGTTTATACGCACTTACTAAGGTTAGTAAACTCTGATCTTGTTAGTATGAAGTTTGTGGACAATTTGGAACACGCTAATTAGTTGATGATAAAAATTGACAGAGCTCACTATGAAATTAACTCTTTTATCTATTTATTTGACTATAGTAGTAAGTCTTTTATTAATAATCTAGTATAAATTAACTAATGTATTGACAGTTCTAGAAAAAAAAAAAAAACTAATGTATTAACATGTTCTTTATATTCCCCTTAATGATGAACCCAAATAATGCATGAAGCTCATAAACTTAATTTGTTTATTTCAACAAGAAGTCAATATTTACATTCACACCTTCAAATTTAACGCTTACTAAATAAATATTTAACTAAAGGACCAAATTTAGAACAAAATTAATAGTCAAACATCATTTATGGTCAAATTGAAAGTCAATAATAAAAATTAGTAAATGTCAATAGCTACGAAATCATTCCTAGAATTATAACTCTCTCATCTATCATTTGACTACAGTAAATTTTTACGTAGTATAATTCTTTTCCAAAAATTTGTTTACAAATTATTTTATTTCAAAAATTTTAAAATAATTTGATGAAATTTAAATTTTTTAAATTATTTTTAATATCTTAAATGAATTTATCTATTGATATTATAGATTAATAGTAGAAAATAATAATTTTTATAAATTGATGTGAAAGTGAGATCACTTTTGAAAGAGAAAAGACAATTAAATGAATGAAGAATGAATAATAATTAATTACAAAATTAGTGATATGTCATTTTATTTCATTAAGCTGCAACAAAATTTTCTTTCACTTGGACCACCAAATTTATATTTTTACCGAAAAATCAATTTTCTACTAAATATCTACTAATATATATCTACTAACTACTAATCTATCTATTATATTTAAAAATTATGAGAATAAACATTATGTTGGTGTAATAATGTGAATTAATAACTTTTACATTTTTATTTATTCCTTATACATCTACTAAATATAGTAAAA
Source organism: Ipomoea triloba (assembly GCF_003576645.1). Taxonomy (NCBI): domain Eukaryota; kingdom Viridiplantae; phylum Streptophyta; class Magnoliopsida; order Solanales; family Convolvulaceae; genus Ipomoea; species Ipomoea triloba. Next base: position 15,372,158 of record NC_044922.1, on the reverse strand, counting down.
GTCAATATTAGTATGTAAGGTCATAACGAAAATAAAAATTATGTTGGTGTAGGGGATAATAATTATGTTAGTGTAATAATGTGAATTGATAACTTGTACATTTTTATTTATTTTTTTCTACAATGATAAGACATTTTCAAAGTTACCTGACCATATTTTACTTTTTACTTTTCAATTTATGTACACACTTTAAAAAAAATAATATTAAAAAAATAATATTCTATTAATTATTTATTATTATTATTAACTAACTCATTGTGAAATATTTTCTAATAATAATAATAATAATAATAATAATAATAATAATTATTATTATTATTATTAGTAGTAGTAGTAGTATACACAAAATGGAATTCATGTCAATTTTTTTTGTATTTATTTTTCTATTTTTTCAACTCTTTTATTCTTTTTGGTAATAATCAAAATATAATAATATTTATTTTATTTACTTAATTTAGTTTGTTTCTTTCAATTATATTTAAAAAAAAGAAAAGAAAGTAAAAGCTATTATTTTTAGAATCTTGATCTTAAACGATTATGAATGTCATACTATAATTATTCTAGCTAAGAATAATTTGTCATTTCTTTATTTAAATAAATCATTATTTGTTGTAACACAAATTTTAATTTTATATTTCAAATATATATTTCTTGTATTAAATTGTAAAGAGTACATTTTATTACAAGTCTATTTTGTATGAGACAAAATTTTAAGTTTTTACTGACTCATCAATATCGTATTAAGAAGACTAAATTTATTTTAATATGAACATTGTTAGGACTTCATTTTTGTTATCAATTATAACTATCTATAGCAATACTCATCTTTACTAATACTTTTATTAGAAGTTGAAAATACTTAAATAATTATTTTATTTTATACTCGTATTAACTATTTTATGTTTGTGTTTTTAATATTTAAATAAAATTGAACATATTTCTAACCAAATCCGTACTTCTTGAAGCAATTCAAGGTTCCAAAGATAAAAAAGATGCCAAAGATCTATGAGATTGATAATGATAAAGTTGTGGGTTTTGAGAATGAAGCAGCAACAATTATAAATCAACTTATTCATGGGTCAAATGAGAAAGAAGTAATTTTAATTACTGGTATGGGCGGATTGGGAAAGACAACTTTGGCCAAGAGAGTGTATGAGGAGAAATCTGTAGTCAACTACTTTGACAAGCATGCATGGTGTACTGTTTCTCAAGAATATGATTATTGTAAGAACTTGTACAAAATATATAGTCAAGTATGTGATGATACTGAGGTTAAGATTGACAATGTAGCTGAAAAGCTTCGCAAAAGCTTGATGGGATGGAGATACCTCATAGTGTTGGATGATATTTGGAGTGAGAAAGCATGGGAAGAGTTGAATAGAGTTTTTCCCTCGTGTGACAAGGGAAGTAGAATTGTTTTAACAAGCAGAGAAAAAAGTGTGGTTTCTGATGCCAAACATATTTGTCATCTTCCATTCTTCACAACTGATGAGAGTTGGGAATTATTGCAAGTGAAGTTATTTAAAGGGAAGGAATGCCCTAAACAGATTAAAAGTGTTGGAAGAGAAATATCTAAAAAGTGTGGGGGACTACCTTTGATAGTTGGTTTGATAGCCGGGCTTCTGGGAGGAGTTGAAAAGAGTGAGCAAACGTGGCAAGAATTCCTTAATAATATTTTAAGCTCACAAGTTGCATTTAGAGGCGGAATGCAAAGCAATGATGTGATAGAACTTAGTTACAAGCATTTATCACATCATTTGAAACAATGCTTACTTTACTTTAGTGCATTCCAAGAGGATGTAGAAATTGAAGTTTCTTATCTAATAGAACTATGGATATCTGAAGGATTCATAGAGATTATGGAGGAGAAGAGAGTAGAAGACACAGCAAAGCATTATTTGAACCATCTGGTTGGAAGTAACTTAGTAATGATTTCTAAAAGGAATTACGATGGTGACATCTTATGTTGTGCTGTTCATGATTTGGTACATGATTTTTGCTTAGCAAAAGCTAAAGAGGAAAATTTTTTGCACATAATTAAGATGGAAGATAAATTGGATCCAACTTTGAAATTTACTCCACATAGAATATCTTTCCATAGATATAGCTGTGATGGTGAGATTCCTAATGAATTGGTACCATGGAATTCTCCTATCGGCACAATTTTGGGTTACCCAAAGATTTACACAATCAATTATTGGAATGCTTATGATGGCTCATGGTTGGGCAAAAAATTTGAACATCTCACAATCTTGAATTTTGAGTTCATGAGTGTGTGCGAATCAATTTTATCCGAAATGAACTCACTAGTTCATCTAAAGTATCTAGCTCTCTATCTATACGGAAGTGGTTCTATCTCACCATTATCACTCAAGAATCTTCAGTGTCTCGTAACTTTAAAGTTGAGTTCAGACAAGGATTTGCATTTGCCAAAATATTTTTTGAATTTGAAAAGTTTGAGACATATGACTATCTCCCACTATGATTGTGATTCATGCCCAACAGAACCAACTCCAGCAGGTGGTATTGAAACAATTTCTGGTTTAGAAGTCTTACAGAGCTTAGATTTGGAGACTTTTTTGTGTATAAGGAGGGATGAACATTTATTGAGGAAGCTTTCCCATCTCAAATACTTGAATTGTGCGGTCTCACCATATCCATTTGCTGAAGAAATTGGCATGCTGCATCATCTTGAATTTCTCCGGTTACATGAACTCCGTTATAGGGGGGGTCATAAACTATATAGTCATATGAATCCACATCTTCTTAAGGATCTTAAACTCAGCAAGTTTCCACCAAATATTAAGGAAATAAATTTGGAGAGTATTACTCTTTCGTCGTCAGCAATTTCAATAATTGCACAACTCTCCAATCTCGAAGCTCTAATACTAGTGGCTTGCAAGTTTGAGAAGGAAGAATGGAATGTGGATGAGGAAACCCTATTCTGCAGACTCAAATACCTGGAATTAATCAATCCTGGGATTAGCATTTGGAATATAAGCAGTGCAGAGTGTTTTCCTTGCCTTGAGCAAGTAATTTTGAATAGTTGTTGGAATTTACAAACGGTGCCTTGTAGTTTGGCGGATATTTTTACATTGAAACTAATCCGTGTGCATCAGTGCACTGCTAGCTGTGCACGTTCGGTGAAGAAAATTGAGAAAGATGTACAAGAGATGGGAAATGATGAGCAACTCAAGATTATATTAAGAAGTAAGTGAAATAAAAAAACTTCTAATATTATACTCCCTACGTATTCGTTTTGATGATATAAGATAAAGCTAAGAATGGTAAGAATATAATTTAAGGTTGTGTTTGGCAACTCGGAAAATGATTTCCGGAAATCATTTTCTGAGTTTTCAGTGTTTGGTAAGTGAGGGGAAAATGTAGTCAACGGAAATTAAGGCTTCAATCAACAGAAAAGAAGGTCATTTTTTCAGAAAATGACTTCCCGATTTTTTTTCCGGAATGAAGTCATTTTTCGGAACTTTCCCTCTCTCATCTGTGTCTTCTTCAGGTGCTCCCTCATTTGCTTTACTTTCGAAACCAATCGGCAACTGGTTTCGCGGAAACCAGTTGCTCCAGTCGACAACTGGTTTCTAGTGTCTTTTTTTTTTTTTTTTTGAAAATTTCTTTTTGTTAATTTGTTGTGTTTTCTTTTTGTTAATTTGTTGTGATTTTTTTCCGTTTTAAAATTATTTTCTTGTTCATTTTTTAGAAAATGAATCAAACATATAAAGACAGTTTTCTAGAATACATCCAAACACTGGAAATGAAACTATTTTTCGAAAAATAACTCATTTTCCTGCTTTTCAAACGCACCCCTAAATACATTTCTACTTTTGATGCATTGCGTACGTGAAGTCCTACTAAATTTCTTCTCTTATTTTTCAAAATTATCGACAGGAATGGCAAATGATTCAGATATAAGTTTTGAAAATATGACAGGGCCTATAAAGAGAAGACATGATCGATATTATCTGAACCTGCAAGGTAACAAGTAAAGATGCGTGAAAACTATGTAGTTACAACTTGCAATATCACTTGAATCTTTATTCCTGAGTCGGTTGGATCGGGTCAATATATAAATATAATACTTATACTAACAAATGTAATATTAAATCATGAATAAAATGTTTGTTACTTATAAGGAGAAATATAATAATTTTATATTTTTATGTAAAAGTATTTATATTTTTCCTTATAAGTGCACTTATAAAGGCAAATATAATACTTTTGATGAAGAATGTAAAAGTATTACATTTTTCCTAAAAAATATTACATTTTTTCATATAAGTAATAAATAGTTTATTCTTGATTTAGTATTATATTTGTTAGTATAAGTATTATATTTCATCTTGACCCGATTTGTCTCACGGATAAAGATTTGTGAGACAATCTCACACAAGCTAAGTTATTGCCTCTTTTAGGTGCTTTGGCGGATGTTAGCTACGCTTGTTTGAGAATTACTTTAAATTATATTTATATATATATATATATATATATATATATATATATATATATATATATATATATATATATATATATATTGTGTGAAATCCTATTAAAACCTCTTAGCTTGTTTGGTATAATTGGTTGCAGAAAATTTGAGAATAGGATGCATGGCTTATTTGGCTGCAAAAAAATTTCTCAACGACAAAGGGGAATGTTAGAGCATCAACAATAGTGGATTTTAAGTGATTTTTACAGGTTTTAATATATATGTGGAGGATAGAAAAAGATGAGAGGGAATATTTGGGGTTCTTGTAGAAGAGATTGAGTTCTTGTCCACACAGTGGATCCCGTCATTAAAAAAAATTCTCCTAAAGCGCGTGAGGAGAACATAAGTGCCCAGCAGGGCGTATGCACACCATATACCAGGCTGGGTGCGTAAAACATCATTTTAATTTTATTTTTTTCTTTAAATATTTGTTAGACTTTGTTTTATTTTTTCGCTTTTCTTTTTCTCACATTTCCATCTCTCATCTCTCATACTTGGTAACCTAAAAGCCCACAAAAAACCTAACAAATGAAGTTTTGCTCTTACACTTCAATAGATTAAAAAAAAAAAAATCTTTATGAGTAGGCTTCTGATTCCTAGTCATATTCGAGCCACGAAAAAACTTCAATTATCGTGTGTAAAAGTTTCAATAAAAATAATAATAACAAAGAAGTGTAACATTTCCATTAAGAAAATGATTAAATGGTGCAATTTATTTGGGCTCTTAAATGGCCATTAAGTGGCGTCATTAAGTATTGTAACGGTCGTAACAGTAACCGTTACAAAGTCTATATTGATTATTAATATAGGCTATATAAAGCTAAGTCTGCTCATGTTACAATCTTTTAACAATGCATGCACCATCTCTATTGAACCAGAGAAAGAGTGGGAGACACTCTACCAAAATAACTACAGCAAAAACAAAGGCAAACTACAACAACTTAAAGGCAATTTACTAAAGAATAACTATGGTTGGAGGTTAGTTTCTATTTGATACATATACAATATTGCATAAAAGTATATGTGTTTATATTCCGCTAACAAGAAGAACATGAAAATGCACAATATATTTCTTTCTGGATCTCAATATTCATATACAATATATTTATTTATATTATTACTAACACTAATAATAATTAAGTTACTAAAATTATATTAACTATACAAAGTAATATTCTATATTATTAATAAAAAAATCCTTCATTTTAACTTCTCGGAGTTCTCGCCCAAAACACTTCTATACTATTAAGGTTTACGTAATATTTTAAAATATGGTAATACAATTATATTCCTATTTGTATTAGTGTATTACTACTATAAATTAAAATGTGGTAATTGAATTCCTAATAAAATTAGAGGAAAACGACAGAGAAATTAATAGGGTATACACGCATCCGTGCTCTGGAGTCTAGACCAAATTTGTACTAGGATTTCTCAAATTGAGAAACGCATATCTTAAATTATATGAGAGAGATTACAAGTTCAGAAATATTAGGGTTTCTCAAGTTGAGACACAAAGGACCTATGTGTGTGTGTGTGTGTGTGTGTGTGTGTGTGTGTGTGTGTATATATATATATATATATATAAACAGCCCCAAAAGGACGTTGTTTTGGAGTTATCTAATTTTTGGCAACAAGGTTTTATAATTTTTTCAAATAAAATTATAGAAAGTGTTGTGTTGGGTTATGTTTATCTTGAATACAATATGTAATTAAAAATTGTAGAATAAAAATGATTAAGTAATAAATATCAATTAACATATAAAATGAAATGTTTATTATTGAATGGATTCTTCGTTATTTATTTATATTACCAGTCATTCCTTGACAATTGATTTAACTCGGACATTGTATTTTTTAAGAAAACAAGTCACTGTGTAATCATAATAATACACAAGAATCGTTACTCCAACCAAATAGGTTTTCGATAATGCTCAGCCATTGTTAGAACCAGCTATTGGTGCACCAACATTTAGTTCAGCTAATCTCAGTTTAACTGTAAGCAAATTTGTTATCTCAATAGCGTACCTAATTATTTTATTTAAATAAAATGCAATTTGTAATTTTTTCTTCCTCGGGTATAAATAATTACAGTGGCCGGTAGTGAAGCATTGTACAATGAATTTATGGTTTGCTCTCCAAGAACACCTATTAATATGCCTATGAATAATAATCAACTCAAACTTAAAATATTTGTAATAACCTTTACATTTTAGTATATACAAATTCTGATTTATTTGTTGTTTTCAATTATTGATTTACTCCCATTAATGTGTTAATTATTATGTACTTATTTGGTTTTATTATTTTTCAAAAATAATATTTTTCAAAAATTTGTTATCTCAATAGTGTACCTAATTATTTTATTTAAATAAAATGCAATTTGTAATTTTTCCTTCCTCAGGTATAAATAATTGTAGTGGCTGGTAGTGAAGCATTGTACAGTGAATTTATGGGTTGCTCTTCAAGAACACCTATTAATATGCCTATGAATAGTAATACAAATCAAATTTAAATTATAATGACCTTTAAATTTTAGTATATACAAATTTTGATTTATTTGTTGTTTTCAATTATTAATTTACTCCAATTAATGTGTTAATTATTATGTACTTATTTGATTTTATTATTTTTCAAAAATATTGCAGTGGTTAGCAAACCAAATAATATATATGCAATTAATATTACAAATAGGAGATGCATTCATAGTTAAGTTGTGTATTTTAAAGTACGAATTATTCTATGAGAATCGTCTAAATACTGATCCCTTTATGTTTTTTTAGAAAATGAGTCGGTATTGCAAATAACTGTTGGTTCCTCAACATTAAATCCAGTTCTTTTGTATAAAATGCAGTCATAAATTTTCCTTCATTCCTCAATGCAGTTATAACAAATCCATTCTGTGCATCGCACGGGTGAAAATACTAGTTTATTTTAATATGCATAATGTCCTCTTACTAAATGTAATCAATTATACTTTAATTGGACCCCCTAATTGATTCCTTCTTTTTAGACCCTCTACTAATTAAATCAGCAAGAGAAAAGGGTCAAATAAGCCCCTAAACATTACCTGAAAAGTCAATTAGGCACATAAACATTTAAAAGGTTGAATTAGACCCTTTAACACGTTAAATTGGGGTAAATAAACCCAAAAATCGGTGAATGACCTATAATTGCAAGTCATTTACTGTTCAGGCCAAAAACCGGCGACCGATGACGACAAAACTATCGTCGGTCGCCTTCCGCAGATGGAAGGCGAACAGCCCCAAAGGAAGGCGACCATGGACACCTTCCATCTGCGGAAGGTCCGCCGGAGTATGGTGACCGGCGATGGTCTCATCGTCCCCGTCGCCGGTAGCCGGATTTTGGCCTGAACAGTAAATGACTTGCAATTTCAAGTCATTTACCGGTTTTTGGGCTTATTTGCCCCAATTTAACATGTTAAGGGGTCTAATTGCACCTTTTAAATATTTATGGACCTAATTGACTTTTCAGGTAATGTTCAGTGGTTTATTTGACCATTTTCCCTATTATGAATATAGTACATTATAATGTTATTAAATATGATGCACTAATTGACATTTAGGGTCCATTTGGAAACCTGAAAAATATTATTTTCGAAAAATAATTTCTAGAAAATGGCTCATTTTCCATAAAATATTTTATTTTGGCTTAATGTCAAAAAACTATCTTTTTCAGTTTGCTTTAAAGTTAAAAAAAAATTACATTTTTTTGTTTGGTTCATTTTTTCCGAAAATAAACATATTATTTGTTATAATAATAACAATATGTGGGGATGGCGGTGGTTGTGATGTTGGTGATGCTGGTGGTATGTGGTAGTGGTGCTGGTGGTGATATTGGTGGTTGTGGTGGTGGTATGGTAGTGGCAGTGGTGGTTGATTGGTGGTGGTGGTGGTGGTGGTGGTGATGATGGTGTGATTGTGTTGTGAGTTGGAGACTTGGAGGTCTGGCCGGTCGGCAATGGTCCGATGGAGGGAGGCGCGAGGTTGGCGCGATGGTTGGACTGGCGGTCGGCGAGGTTGGAGCCTGGAGGTCGCCAGTCTAGAGTATGATAGTCGGCAATGGAGAATTGGCGCCTGGAGGTAGCGTAGTCTACTCTGTAGTCTATAGGGAGGTGCTTCTTGGACTTTGGAGAATTGAATGAAGGTGTTTTTTTAATAAAAAATAAATTAATTAAATCGGGCGCCTAAGCGCTAGGTGCCCCTTAGCGCCTAGGGGACGCCTAGCATCTTTTTCAACATTGCAGTTTTTACTTTTCTTATTATGAATAAACATGTAAAATGGTGCCATCAATCAACATACACCAATTATTGTGGTTTGAATTGAGGGAATATATATCTACCTAATCTTGCGAAGTTGTTACTTCTATGGCTTATGGACTATGGACTCATATTTGTTTGTCTCTAATTTAATATAACAAGTTAGAAACCTTATAAGAGTATATCATGATCAATTATGCCCATAATTATATATTCTATAAAGTTGTACGTTATACTAAAAATATAATATTATTTATTTTTATCGAACAAAATTGTTTTAGAATTCTATCAATGTATATTATTTGGATAATTTAAAATGAAGTACTCCATACCATATTAAAGCAAACATGAATTATGTTTTACTGTAAAAAATCATACTGGAATAAAAAGGTTCAAAAGAGTATATCATGTTAAAGTATGCAAGTATTTATNCAAGTCATTTACCGGTTTTTGGGCTTATTTGCCCCAATTTAACATGTTAAGGGGTCTAATTGCACCTTTTAAATATTTATGGACCTAATTGACTTTTCAGGTAATGTTCAGTGGTTTATTTGACCATTTTCCCTATTATGAATATAGTACATTATAATGTTATTAAATATGATGCACTAATTGACATTTAGGGTCCATTTGGAAACCTGAAAAATATTATTTTCGAAAAATAATTTCTAGAAAATGGCTCATTTTCCATAAAATATTTTATTTTGGCTTAATGTCAAAAAACTATCTTTTTCAGTTTGCTTTAAAGTTAAAAAAAAATTACATTTTTTTGTTTGGTTCATTTTTTCCGAAAATAAACATATTATTTGTTATAATAATAACAATATGTGGGGATGGCGGTGGTTGTGATGTTGGTGATGCTGGTGGTATGTGGTAGTGGTGCTGGTGGTGATATTGGTGGTTGTGGTGGTGGTATGGTAGTGGCAGTGGTGGTTGATTGGTGGTGGTGGTGGTGGTGGTGGTGATGATGGTGTGATTGTGTTGTGAGTTGGAGACTTGGAGGTCTGGCCGGTCGGCAATGGTCCGATGGAGGGAGGCGCGAGGTTGGCGCGATGGTTGGACTGGCGGTCGGCGAGGTTGGAGCCTGGAGGTCGCCAGTCTAGAGTATGATAGTCGGCAATGGAGAATTGGCGCCTGGAGGTAGCGTAGTCTACTCTGTAGTCTATAGGGAGGTGCTTCTTGGACTTTGGAGAATTGAATGAAGGTGTTTTTTTAATAAAAAATAAATTAATTAAATCGGGCGCCTAAGCGCTAGGTGCCCCTTAGCGCCTAGGGGACGCCTAGCATCTTTTTCAACATTGCAGTTTTTACTTTTCTTATTATGAATAAACATGTAAAATGGTGCCATCAATCAACATACACCAATTATTGTGGTTTGAATTGAGGGAATATATATCTACCTAATCTTGCGAAGTTGTTACTTCTATGGCTTATGGACTATGGACTCATATTTGTTTGTCTCTAATTTAATATAACAAGTTAGAAACCTTATAAGAGTATATCATGATCAATTATGCCCATAATTATATATTCTATAAAGTTGTACGTTATACTAAAAATATAATATTATTTATTTTTATCGAACAAAATTGTTTTAGAATTCTATCAATGTATATTATTTGGATAATTTAAAATGAAGTACTCCATACCATATTAAAGCAAACATGAATTATGTTTTACTGTAAAAAATCATACTGGAATAAAAAGGTTCAAAAGAGTATATCATGTTAAAGTATGCAAGTATTTATGCATTCTATAAAGTTTTGTACGTTAAGGCAAGAATATAAAATTTTGTTTTGTTTTTATCGAATAAAATTGTCTTAAAATTCTATCATTGTACACTACTATGTATTTGACTAATGTAATTGAAGTATCATATTAACTCACTGATAATGGTACATGTTCCTACAAAAATTACTTTTTTCTTTTTTGGTCATAGGCTGAAAAAAAAAACCAACGAAAACATTTTCCTGAAACCAAATACGGGTTATGTTTATCTGTCATCAGCTCTACTGGAATTAAATTGTTCAAAGGGACATTCAGAGAAGCTGGAATGAATACGGGTTATGTTTATCTGTCATCAGCTCTACTGGAATTAAATTGTTCAAAAAGGTGCACATGGGACATTCAGAGAAGCTGGAATGAAAATGTACGAAATAATAAAATTCAGAGAAGCTGGAATGAAAATGTACGAAATAATAAATGATGGGGCAATTCCGAGAATTGAACTCGGAACCTCTCGCACCCTAAGCGAGAATCATACCACTAGACCAAATGCCCTTCTTGTTATGACTGCTTACAGAACTATATATATAATATATTATAGTTCGAAATGGTTGTATTAAAGACTAAAATAAATAGATTAATAACTAATTTAATCTAAATGACATTTTATGCTTAATTAAGTCCTTAACTTTGATAATTTCACCACTATTAATACTCAATTTAGTACTCAACTATAGTAATTTTATCCAAATTAGTCTTCGACTATAGTGATTTTACCCAATTAGTTATCGACTATAGTAATTTTTTAAATTTAATCATTGATTCGAACCGCCAAAGACTCAATTAGGTAAAACCATCGAAGTCGAAGATCTAATTAAACACAAAAAGTCGTTTAGTACTAAATCGAGAAAAACTATGAAGACTAAATTGGGTATATATATGTGTGTGTGTGTGTGTCTCGAAAGAAACAATAGTACAACTTCGATAATTTAAAACATTATTAGATAACATTGAAAATAAAAAACTAATGTCATAAAATAATTATAGTAAAAAGTTTACACTGCCGTAGAGAAGGGGCATAGAAACACTGTAAGAGCTGGGGAAATTACACAAAACTATAAACAAAAAGGAAGTATTATTACTTCCTCCATTTGCAGTTGTATATAAAAGACCACTCACTCTTAAGGCACAAAAGTAATGTAACACTGAGGCCTAAGCTTCAGATTTCTCCTTGCCCAACAATCCTTTGATTTGATCAACAACCATATTTGGTACCTAAACATAAAGACCCTTAATTACACAACTCTATGAAGAGACAGAATAAATAGGGCAGAAAGTGTGCGGTCCAACCTCCAACCTGGTGTGAGTTTCAACCCGTTAGCTTTTGCTTCTTTCATTATGCTGATAAACACCACACATGCGAGAGAGACTCATCACATGTGCTCGTGATATTATTACGAAAAAGTGATAAACAAAAGTAAGAAGGTTTCACCGATAGATAGTATGCAGGAGCATCTGCCAAACTTTTCTCACGTGCTAGATACATCGCATTAGCAATTTCCTCTTCCTTCCTTGCACTGTCTTTCAGTCTTTCTCTTTCTCCATCAGCTTCTGTTCCATCTGAATCTTTACTCACATGAGCATTCTTTTCGGCTTCACTGATAGCAATCTTCTTCTGTGTGTCTCTGCTCCTTTCTCAGCAACTCTCTATCTCTCCATAGAAATCAAGACCTACAAAGGTCATTCATGCATAGTTTTCTTTGTTAATAAATCTTCTCTTCTGCTTCAGAAAGAACAGAAGAAAGTCGAGGACAAAGAAACATAATAATGGTGTTTGGTAAATAGCTGTTAGCGGATTAGGTAAGTGGTTTGACTAGCTGGTAGCATTACCTGGTTGTAGAAAGATGCTTGGTAAATTAGCTGATAGCTGATTACATGCAAAATGGCCTTTAAGGGTATAATTTATTTCTCAAAAAGTTGATAAAAAAAATGCTTTGAACAACTTTTTGAATTTTAACATTTCAGTGCAAAATTGGCTGTTTAAGCAAGTCATATTGTAAAAAAAAACTGTTACAAAAGCTGATTATACAAACACTCATATTGGCTGTTTAACTAAGTCAAGTAGCTAATAGTGGTCAAACAAGCCAAAATTGGCTGATAAGCTAACTACGTTACAAAACAAGGCCAATGTGGAATCCATGTAGATCTGTTGTAATAAGCTAACTATGTCACTTGAATGGGTTCAAATTGAGTAATAAGGGGCAGTTTCACTAAAAAGTAACATAGGAATCTTTACTAATCTCAAAATTCAAAATCCGAAGACTGCATTATATATAGTGGAAGCAGCAGTTAAATTTAAATGAAAGGGTAAAAGAAGAATTATAAACCTGGATTTGTTATTGTGCTTAAAAGGGCACCTCCTCTCCAGTAGACCCCAACATGACCTTCGGGTACTTGATGTGGGTAGAAAAACTGCTAGTTGACAGACAGTGAAGGAGTCATCACCTATAAATAAATGATTAGCTTTTGAGAAAATTTCCTGTCAAGAATACATTTGACAATCACAAAATCACATTTTGCATTGATTGGAAAGAAAATTTTCATGAAACACTATGTTATTACAAATATGATCTCAACCTTAAATGATTAACAGAACGGGCACAAGGTCATATGCATCATATCCAAAGCCAAGTCAACTGAGCTGCTGCAAGTAAATGTTTCCATATCATTGGCATACGAAAGTAAATTGTAAGTTCTCTGATCATTTAATAGCAAGTGCCTTCATTGAATGTGAGCAATAAGCCCCAGAGTTCTGCTGGAATATTTCTTTGTTTGGTGCATTTTACGACAAAAAATTAATGAAAGCAAGTGAGAAGGAAAATAAGGCTTCTCAAGCATTAAGGCCAGCCCAATTCTTAAAAGCAATCAGCGATTCCATTTTCCTAAAGTTCCGTCTTCTCAACTTTGACACTCGGAGTTTCTTATGTTTCTCCATGAAAGCTTGTTTGTACCTCCATTTATCCACAAATATCTTCGCCTCTTGAGATTTTTCCACTACTTGCATCACCGCATCAAAGAAACCCCCTTTCACCAAAGCGTATAGGAAAGCGTCCACCAAGCTATTGTCTAACTTGAATCTTCTTTCCCCATTGGCAGAAATCTTTCTTTTGACCTCAGTCCATAGCATCAGAATGTTGAAGTACTTCTCCACCGCCACGTACCCATTGATTAAAGAGAGATATGTTTGCTCGTTTGGCTCAAACCGGAGGAAGGTCATCCTCCTGAAGGTTCTTCTCGCATCTTCCATTCGCCCAGCCTTGCAGAAGGCATGGATGATGGAATTCCAGTCGTGAGTACCGATTACAATTCGAGGGTCTTCAACAACCTCGTCCAAGAAAGATACCATGAGTTCAGGCCGATGGCTCTCAGTTAAACCAGTCATTATGGTTAAATAACTTCCTTTCAGGTCAGATATTCTCGCTTCTCTCATATCCCTGAACAGCGAGAAAGCTGATTGAAAATCATGGCAAGACATAGAAGCTTCTATTAGAGAATCGTACATACCAGCATCCAGCTGGAACCCTGAACTACTAATTTCCATAACCAATTGGGTAGCTTCAGCCGTTCTGCGCTCTTTGCAGTATGCGTTCAGTATCGGGATATATACACCAAGACTAAAGCAAGTGCCCTGAATATTCATTTCTTCAAGAACACTGTGTGCCTTATCCAACAACCCAAGATTAACACAAGCACTGATTACACCGTATCCAACTGATTTCTCAGCCACAATCGAAGAAGACTCCAGCTTTTGAGTTTCAACTATTAAACTAGCTAAGTTCTTCATTCCCCCATTATCAAGAAATCCTCTCGCGATTTCAGTATAAGTTCCCTCACCAAGACCTATACCTTCTCCACTAACCCCTTCCCTTAAATTATGCATAATAGTAGCAGAAACAGATTCTAAACTACCAGACTTCATATATCCACTAATCAAACTACTAAGAACAACCTTGCTATTGGGAAAGCCAAACCTAGTCACAAGATCTTCTAACTCGAGAATTTTATCTTTCATCCCTTTTCTCGCATACAAATAGGCCAATAGTCCAAAACTGAATTCATCAGGCCTAACACCCAAAATCGACATGGTATCCACCACCTTATTGGCATCACTAACTGATTCGAGCACGCGGCAACAACACTCCAAAGCAGCATTACACGCAGCCAAATCAGGCTTCAAGAACACCAACTTCTCATCCATGGCAATCCTACAACTCTCATTAAATATGTGGAAATAAGCAACTAAGCTACCAGTTTTTCTACTGATATCAACAAGAGCATTCCCCCACAAACTAAACGGCACGAAAAATCGATTCTTGAACATACACTTAACCAATGCAAAAGCAGGGGCAGCAGTGTTGGCATTCCTCATTGAATCCAACAAATTTTGGACAGTTTCATGGTGGAGCAATTCTGGGTTCTTCTCAATCAAGAACACCACAGACGCAAAAGCCCTCTTGAGGTTTAGGGTGTCAGAGAGGGAAGAGAGGTGGGCGATGAGAGAGTTGGCCAGGGACTTACTTGGGAAAGCAGAGCAGCTGGAGAGAGCCTTGAATGACTTCCAGGCCTCATCTGTGTTGTGGGCAGTGAGGGAGGCTTGAAGGGCGGACTCAAGATGGAATTTTTGGTCCTGGGTTAGGGATTTTTGGGTGGCGTCGTTGGGTTTTGGTGCGGCGGCGGACAGTGGATCGGCGGTTCTAAGAGAAAAGATGGACGGCCGTAGAAAAGAGTAGAGGCTTGGGATTTCTGGCTCTGTAGAATAACGCCGCCGTGAGACGACGCCTAAAACTCTTCTCCACATTCTTCCCTACTTGGCCCTGCGCTTCTCTCTCAGAAAGGCATCTCAATTCTCAAAATCCTTGGCCTTGGGTATAATCGAACATCTAAATTATTGATCAAACAGGCAATAAGTTAAATATGTATGAACAATTAGCATAAGGTAAAAATTAAATACACAATTAATTTATAAATAAAGTATCAAACATACAATTATTTTTTAAAAAACATTATAATCTGTAATATTCTAACTTAACCTCTCTTAATACTACAAACTTACGAAGTCTAACTGCCAAAGTGCTAATAACAAATACAAACTAACAAACACTGCCACTGTCAACTGTCCCAAACTACACGCCTTCAATTCCTTCAAACCTATCAAAATGAGACAATGAGATAAAACCTAAGCCTAGAATAGACCTGGCATGGCCAGAAGCCTTTTTAAAGCCTATTTAATATGCAGGCCATTAAAACGGCTTCAAAAATAGGCTTTAAAGCACATTTGTTTTCCTCAACACAAACAAAGACCATGAAACCAGAATATGTAAGAACTAAGAAGGATATATCCTTGAGCATATAGCTCTAATATTACATAGAAAGCATTAGCACCCAGTCCAAACTGAAAGAGAATTATCTGTGAAAGAAGTGAAAGGCTCAAACCATGTAGAACCATACAGTGTACAACAAAATTCTGAACGGAACTAAATATCTTGGCAGGTTCAATAATTTTCAGAATATCTTGAATTCTTGATATGCCACCTATCAAGAAGGTCCTCTTAAGATACAATAACTAAACCCAGATTCATGAAACAGAAATTAATCTTATTTAACTGCTTATTACTTTTCAACACAAACAACGAGCTCTCAGGGGAAAGCACAGGGTCAAAATCATTTATAATTTTTAGCAGCAGTACAAAACAAATAATTTAGAACAGCATAACTACCACCCAGAACTCACATCTAGAATCGACACATTTGCCATGGGAGAGCACTGATATGAATAGCACTTGAAATAACAATTGTGGGGAAAACATCGTAATACAATTAAGAGTGATAGCACAATGAAATTGCAAAAGCAGAATATAAAATACCGCTGGAGTTTATATCCGTATGCAACCTCAGCTACAACCGTTTACTTGTCAGAAAGTTTTTTCCTGCGACAACAAGTAGGGGTGAGCAAACGGTGGCTCAGTTAAATAACCAACCGAAAAATCGAAAAACCGACCATGATTTTTGACCATCATAACCGACCAAAACCGACCAAAAGCAAAACTATAACCGACCGATAACCGACCGTCGGTAACCGAAAAACCAAAATTTCACAAACTATTCAACCATTAATACTTATACAAGTCTCTAAAAATCAAAATACCAAATGTCCAAATCAAATGCAAACTACCAATGTCACAAAAAGTCTATAACATATACTAAAATCCAATTATCCAAATACTACAAACTTACGAAGTCTAACTGCCAAAGTGCTAATAACAAATACAAACTAACAAACACTGCCACTGTCAACTGTCCCAAACTACACGCCTTCAATTCCTTTAAACCTATCAAATGAGAATGAGATAATGAGATATTATAAAACCATTAGTATAAATACGATCAATTGATCATATAAGCATTTTACCTTAACATATTAAAAGTTCTTACTTCTATTGATTAATTATACCACCATGTTTAATCAATTAAACCAGTAAAACAAATTGAAGGGGATTAAAAAAATTAAAAGCAAGAACTGAAAAGCTAGTGTTCTTTTCCACCTCAAAACCACCCCTATATACACTATAAATCCACACAGCAAGTCTATTATTTATCTATACTACAGATAATTATTTTTATCTTTGAAAATAGTATAAAGTTACCAATTTCTATAATTCTTTCACTCCAAAGCCAACCAACAAGAACAAGAAACCAATTCTATCACTCCAAAGCCAAACAAATTATATTCGGAGTAATCCTTTCATTCCAAAACAGTCTAAAGTCTTAGAAATTTGAATGTGCATTAAATTTTGAATGCTTAAAAGGGCAACTTTAGAAAGCTTATGAATATGAGTTAGTTTATTGCAATCAATTTATTAACAGTATAAAAATTTAACTACTTAATTAAACACTTAATAGATTAAAAGTATAGAAATTAAAAAATTAAAAATAAGATATTACATTATTACCTGAGTGAGGAGTGACTCAGTGACTGGCTGAGGGGCGACCAGGCTGAGGTTAGGTGAGTAGGTGAGAGGAGTGTGAGGGAGACAGGGAGAGGAGCGAGGGCGTTGGCGTGGGATACTCAGAGGACGGAGAAACAGAAGCCAAGGGCCGAGAGGCGAGAACAGAGAAGTGGATGTGACTATTAGCGAGGGCTGGGCAAGGCCGGAGGGCATCAGGGAGTAACCACCTGACCGGAGTGTCGCTGAGGCGCTGGTTTGGGACTGGAAGTGCCGAGTGCGGACTGTGGAGTAAGTAATCAAGCAGATCTGATTTAGGGCTATTTTGTTTCAGACTATTGGGCTTCCATTAATTCTATTTCTTTTGGGCTAAACATTAATTATGGCACTGGCACTATGATAGGGGGCAAATTATGTTGTGGACCCACAAGGTGGACCTGAGTTCAAAACTACGTCGTTTTTTTCATTCTTTTTTTTTTTTAGTAAACATATTGTTGAATATAAAGTTGTCCAAAAATGTGTGAATGTAGAGGTTTCAAAGTATGAATGTAGAGTATAGAAATCGTGAATGTAGATTTATGATTGTGTGAATGTAGAGTTGACCAGAAATGTGTGAATGTGGAGGTTTCAATTTGTGAATATGGAGTATAGAAATCGTGCATGTAGAGTTATGCATGTGTGAATCTGTAATAGAGTTCAGAAGTTCTAGCAACTTGTAGCCCTGTAATGTGTGAATGTGAAGTTCTCAAGTTGTAAATGTGGAGTATAGGACCTGTGAATATAGAGTTTTGAATGTGTGAACGTGGAGTTTACAAATTGTAAATGTAGAGTATAGTGTATGTGAATGTAGAGTATAGTTACTTAACATATAATCCTGTAATATGTGAATGTGGAGTTTACAAATTGTGAATGTATGGTATAGTATATGTGAATGTAGAGTATAGTGAATGTGAATGTAGACCCAGGTCCCCGGCATAACAACCATGATAGGGCTTTTATATATATATATATATATAATCGGTTACCGAAAGCCTATAACCGCGAAAAATTGAAAATTTAAAATTTTTTTAAGATCAATAACCGATCAAATATCGACTTTTTCCATCAGTTCGGTTATCAGTTATCGGGCGATTGACCGATATTTTGCTCACCCCTAGGAGTAGCAATAAGTAAGAGAACACAAATGGATCTTCTGCATCACTCCAACCCAGAAGTTTTGATCTGGAAATTAAACTTATGGTAAAGTGGAGTGTAGCAGCTGTTTGAGTGTTTATATACAATTGTATGTACATGATGGATCTAGGATGGAGATTCGAGTAAATACAGATTAATAAAATAGATCTCAATAACAATCAAAGACAAAGATAAGCAAGCAAGACAGGTTCCAAAAGGGAAACCAGAATCCCAGTCAAAGTAGGAAGTCATAATTCAAGTTGATCCAGGAGTAACCAGGAAGAATTGAATCTGGAGGCCAACAGCGGCCATGCATGCATGCAATGGACCTTGTTGCGCTAGAAAATGAATATTTTCTTGTCAGATTTATGGCGAAAAAGCTAAGGATTATGATTATGCAAAATTGGAAGGACCGTGCATGGGTGACCTTGATTATTATAAATATAGTAAATGATGAATATATATCTACCTAATCTTGGCGAAGTTGTTACTTCTATGGCTGAGTATGGACTCATATTTGTTTGTCTCTAATATAATTAATATAACAAGTTAGAAACCTCATAAGAGTATATCATCATCAATATGCCCATTAATTATGTATTCTATGAAGTTCTACGTTATATTGGAAATATAATATTATTTGTTTTTACCGAATAAAATTGTTTTAGAATTTCTATCATTGTATATTATTTGGATAATTTAAAATGAAGCACCCCATACCATATTAAAGCAAATATGAATTATGTTTTACTGTAAAAAAAAAAATTGTACATGGCTTGGGAATAAAAAGGTTCAAAAGAATATATCATGTTAAAATATGCAAGTATTTATGTATTCTATAAAGTTGTAGGTTATGGCAAGAATATGATTTTTTTTTTATCGAATAAAATTTTCTTAAAATTCTATCATTGTATACTACTCTGTATTTTACTAATTTAATTGAAGTATCATATTAACTCAATGACAATGTTAGATATTCCTACAAAAATTACATTTTTTTTGCTCATATTTAATAGGCTGAAAAAAAAATGATATACGGATTATGTTTCATAAACTCTACTGAAATTAAAATGTTGAAAAAGATGGAACATTCAGAGAAACTGGAAATAAAATGCGCAGGATTATGTTTCATAAACTCTACTGAAATTAAAATGTTGAAAAAGATGGAACATTCAGAGAAACTGGAAATAAAATGCAAAACATGAGAAAATGGGGCATTTTGAGAATTGAACTCAAGACCTCTCACACCCTAAGTGAGAATCATACCACTAGACCAAATGTCCTCCTTGCTACAATTACTTGCATACATATATATAATTTAATTGTTCCCATATTCATATAAAACAATTGTCTCTTTAGTCTGTGCTAGACTGTAGTAGTTTTACCCACGTTAGTCTTTGACTATAATGGTTTTAACCAATTTAGTAACTATAGTGAATTTTCAATGGAAGTTGGGAAGAAAATATCAAATGGTTGGATAATTTTATCGTTATTACTTTTATTATCATTATCATTGTGTAGGAATATTTTAGTCTTTATACTCATTATTCCTTAACATTCAATCCCAACCAAGCAATGGAATCAATATTCCCAGTAATTTATTTTCCATCAACCAAATAACTTCATGGTAATTTCTTTTGCATAAAATTTCAATTCCATTTCCCTTTAACTATTTGTTTGCGAAGCAAACCGGCCTAAGAGTATGAGTTTTTTGCTCTTTTTTTCGGGGGCCACATAGAATGAAAAGAGGAGAGAGAAAAAAGATGGATTGAAAAAAAAGAGAAAAAGTCTACAAAAAAAATTGTATTATTAATGCGCCCGGTGTGTTGCATGCTCACCGGGCATTACTCTTTTTTTTTTTTTTTTTTTTTCCTTTCTCATCCCCAGACTCACAAAAAACTATATTTTTTTCTCTCTTTTCCCTCCTTATATCTCCAACTCATTTCTCTTTTGCAAAAAACCTTAAACACTTCAATTAGGAATGCTCTAATGATTAATCATTTCTATATATTACATTTAATTTTTTTTTATAAAAAGCTTTAAAATATTGACTTCAAAATTTAATTGTAGCCCATAGCCCCATATGTGCACAAATGGGCCTTAAAATTTATGCCTTAATGAACATGGGTCAGTTCATTGGGCCTAATTCAAAGCATTGTGTACCTATATTCTTTAACCTTCTATAACTCCCGTCGACCCGGATTATCGTCGACTGTTGTCAACAGCGGCACTCTCTCTTGTTGTTAAGGGTGAGCAAAATTGTTAACCGCCCGATAATCGATAATCGATAACCGAACCGACCGAAAAGTCGATTTTTGGTCGGTTTCGGTTATTGATCTTAAAAAAATTTCAATTTTCCGATTTTTTGGTTATTTTGCGATTATAGGCTCTGAGTTATCAGTTGGTGACCAATAACCGATTATATATACATACATACATACATATATATATATATATATATATATATATATATATATATATATATATATATATATATATATATAGGGAAAAGGGTCAAATTAGCCCTTGAACATTAGCTGAAAAGTCAATTAGGTCCCTAAACATTTAAAAAGTACAATTAGACCCTTTAACATGTAAAATTAGGGTAAATAAGCCCAAAAACTGGTAGCAGGTCATTTAAGGTTCAGGCAATAATCCGGCGACTGGCAACGACGCTGGTTGCCGGAATCCGGCGGAAGGCTACCAAAAGGTCGCCTTTCGCCGTGGAAGGCGACCAAGGGTCGCCTTCCACCAGAGGAAGGTGACCACTGTCGCCCTCCTCTGGTGGAAGGCGACGGCGACCACTGGTCACCTTCCCAAGAGGAGGGCGACAGTGGCCGTCGCCTTCCTCCTGGGAAGGCGACCACTGGTCGCCTTCAATGGAGATGGCAGTTCGCCTTCTCCATGGATTTGGTCGCCTTCCATGGCGGAAGGCGACAAATGTGATCGCCTTCCACAAGAGGAAGGTGACCTTGGTCGCCTTCCATGGTGGAAGGCGATCATCCGCCGGATTCCGGCGACCGGCCCGTCATTGGTTGCCAGATTATTGCCTGAACAGTAAATGACCTGTCATGACAAGTTATTTACCGGTTTTTGGACTTATTTGTCCCAATTTTACATGTTAAAGGGCTTAATTATACTTTTTAAATGTTTAGGGGCCTAATTGACTTTTCAGCTAATGTTCAGGGGCTAATTTGACCCTTTTCCCATATATATCTTAAAATAATATAAAGAGTCACTTATAATTTGCCCAAGACTTTTTCCGGCGGAATTTCTTGTACCTTGTGCTTTTGCGAATGTGCTTTGCAAACAGAATGCCATATTTGCCCTTGCAGATGATCGGCCGTTCAAATTCAGACTGCTTAAATACAACTCTTACACTATTTGCATGGGCCTTCTTTGAATATTATATCCGCATGGTATGTATACATAATTTAGGATTCAATCTTAAAATAATATAAAGAGTCACTTATAATTTGCCCAAGACTTTTTCCGGCGGAATTTCTTGTACCTTGTGCTTTTGCAAATGTGCTTTGCAAACAGAATGCCATATTTGCCCTTGCAGATGATCGGCCGTTCAAATTCAGACTGCTTAAATACAACTCTTACACTATTTGCATGGGCCTTCTTTGAATATTATATCCGCATGGTATGTATACATAATTTAGGATTCAATATTATATTATTAACATGCATACCCACTCCTCCACTAAGCAAACCAACTCCACTGATAAAGCAAAAACAAGATCTAAAAAAAATGCAATAATAGAAGGGTGGGAGACCACAACATAAACAAGATCTACAAAACAAAAAAAAATGCTATAATATAAGGGTGGGAGACCACAACATGATTCATTATGCACTCTTAATTATGGATCTGATACTAATTAAGAAAAGACAAGATTAAGAAGACCATAAATATATAAAAAAAATTGAGTGATTGAATTTTTTTTTGTGTCGGAATAGTTAGCCGCCACCATCAATAATGAGAAAGATAGGATCGCATAAACCTGTTATTTGGTGAATACAACAACAAAATGATAGGAGTGATTGGATTGGACGACCAAATTCACTATGGTTAAAGAACAAATCGACATTTAGGGTGGGATACCACGTGACTCATGCTGCACTTACAAGCATAGAGCTTATAATACTATATATATATATATATATATATATATATGTATATATATATAATAACATTGAAATAAATGCCAAAAACAGTTTTAAAAACATTCAATACAAATGGCCATTGTAACAACGCCATTTCCATACCAAAAATTTTTTACAACCTTTGCTAAAAAAAATTCTTACAAAACCATTGTGGAATCACATCTACGTAAAAAGAAAATTTCTACAAGGACGCTCAGGTATTTCTTTTGTACTGATGATGAAAAGCTAAGTTTCGAATTTACAATTTCCATACTACAATAAGTGAAAACAATAATTTTGAAGGACATGAGATCTTATCAAATGATATCCATGTAATTTGCTAAACTGCTGAAATTCCATTGTTAGGCTGATATATCTATATATTTTGGCGTGATATGTATATTTCATCTTCGATTTACTTAACTCATAGCTTATATATATGTATGTCGCGATCTTCGATTTACTTAACTCATAGCTTATATACAGGGCCGTTCCAAATATTTTGGAGGCCCTGGGCGAAATTGAAAAAAAGGGCCCCTATATGAACATTTTGTTTTCTTCTTTTACTTTTTTCACTTCCTATATGAACATTTTGTTTTCTTCTTTTACTTTTTTCACTTCCGAATGAATGTTTTTTAGGCAATATTGTATAAAATTATTATAAAATCGATATTAATAAAAAAAAAAGGAATATTGTCTATTGAGTATTTTACATTTTTAGGCAGATTAGGCAGGCAGCACTACAGCAGGCGATTAGGGCATTATCAATATCATCATCAATATAATCTTGATTACGTACTCAAATTTTCATTAGATTGTTCAAGATTATTTGGTTTGGTCTCTCTAAATTTTCATTTCATTATAGGATCCTACTATATATTTTAATAAATTTCCTTTTTTACTTCCGGATAAATGCATTTTAGACAACATTGTATAAAAACATTTATTATGAAACTGATTTTAAAAAAAAAGAGAACAAAAACACCTGGCACTTATGAATCAATCAATCAAAAATCTTTAGTTCGTCCAAATGCCCAACGATAAACATGACCTTCAAATCCCTGCATATAATAAACCTAATAAATTTACAATTTCATTTTACATAGAAATCCTAATAGATAGAATTAAAACTGAAATAAAATTCATAGGCAAACTGTGTAAAACATATAAATCTTAACCAATAGAATTAAGCAAATAAGCAATCAAATTAACAAACTATTTGATGAAGATAGTACCCAAAAACTAGGCAAACTTAGGCAAAATAGCAAGGCTAAACTGCACCAAAGATGGAGTCATGGAGGAAAATGGTTGTTCCTTCAATCCTTCTACTGATGAGCTGCCGAAATGAGAGAAGAAGAAAAATGGTTTTCTTCTCTTCCTTCTCTTCCTTCGCTTACAGCCTACTGCTTCTGGCAACCGAACTCACTGCCTCTCTCTATTTGCTCTGTTCTGCCGAAAAATGAGAGAAGAATGGGAAAATAATCCCTCTTTTGTTGCCCACTCTACTGAAACAACATGAAAAAGGTGGAGTCCCTTAAAAGAAACAAACATGAAAAGGTGGACTAAGTGGAATCTTTAGCATTCCTCCACCAATAAAGACAAAGAAAGCAAACAAAAATAGGTGGGAATCCTTGTCCTTTGTCTGCCAGCCACTTCACTTTCTTTTATGCAGAATTTTTTTTTTCAACTTCTTTTATGCAGAATTTTTTTGTGCAGAATTAGTAGTATATATATGTATGACCTATGGCCTATGGGCCCCTAGGGAGATGGGTATATGTATGACCTATGGCCTATGGGCCCCTAGGGAGATGGGGCCCTGGGCAGGTGCCCAGGCTGCCCCCCCTAGGGAGATGGGGCCCTGGGCAGGTGCCCAGGCTGCCCCCCCTTGGGCCGGCCCTGCTTATATATATGTATGTCGCATGATTGTTCTTCGTCATATCATTACTTAAGCCACAAACATATATAATTATATACATCATTACTTAAGACACAAACATATATAAAGAATTTACAACGGATCCTGACAAATTGTTAAACATATATAAAGAATTTACAACGGATCCTGACAAATTGTTCAACTTATATAAAGAATTTACAACGGATCCTGACAAATTGTTCAACTTCATGCTTAAAAAATAGAGAAAATTGCCAAAATTGTTCAACTTCATGCTTAAAAAATAGAGAAAATTGCCAATTTGGTCCAATAACTATTGTAGTAGTGTTAATTGCTATTCGCGAGTTTCAAAAATTTTAATTGCGTACCTTGACTATGCATTTTTCCTCAATTTTGGTCACGCCGACTAAATTTCCGGTCAAAAGTGATCGGAAAAAATTAAATCACATATTATTCTTAATTGGAAGGGGCAAAATAGTCATTTTCTTGTTATGTTTTCCGACATTTTCCATTCCCACCATCGTTGCTGGAGACGATAGCTTCAAGGCGACGTGAAGCTACCGACATCATCCATTTCCACCATTTTCGCCATGGTTGAAGCTACCAACCAGCTCGTCAGAGAAGAGGAGCCACGCCAATGCTCGCTATCGGTCGCTTTCTGTCTGCAGTTCGAGAGGGAGACCCGGGGTCGCTGGTTGGTGCTCACCGCCGGACTGCCATGTCCGCCACTCTGCTTCATCGACAACTCCCATACCTCTTTCCGTCGCCATTACCAGTGAAGACCGAGTGACAGAAATTCGCGGCTGCTGCTTCTTTCTTCGTTCAACCAGCGAGAGAGACGAGAGGGCCACGGGTGCTGCTTCTTTCTTTGATCTGCTGCTACTTCTCTCTTCAAGTCGACGGCGACAGTAGCTTCAAGTTGACGGCGACAGTTGAATGGAGAAGACGACGAAGATGAAATAATATAAAGTAAAATGACAAAAATACCCTTAGCGTTTGACCTATTAATATTTTCCAGTCACATTTGACTGGCAATTTGGCCGGCGTGACCAAAATTGAGAAAAAATGCATAGTCAATTTACGCAATTAATATTTTTGAAAGTCACGGATAGCAATTAACATTACTATAATAGTCATTGGACCAAAATGGCAATTTTCTTTTAAAAAAATATAACAAAAAAAAATTTAATCAACTTATAGAATTGGACACATGGTTTGCAGCTTTATGGTTTAAAAAAAATATTCTTATTTAATTATAAAGTACACGTATATACATGCATCTCAAAGAAAGCAAAAGATTGTCACCTTTTTTTACTTGGGCGCATGGTTTACAACTTGTTTAAAATCTCTATATTTTAAAAAAAANCAAAATGGCAATTTTCTTTTAAAAAAATATAACAAAAAAAAATTTAATCAACTTATAGAATTGGACACATGGTTTGCAGCTTTATGGTTTAAAAAAAATATTCTTATTTAATTATAAAGTACACGTATATACATGCATCTCAAAGAAAGCAAAAGATTGTCACCTTTTTTTACTTGGGCGCATGGTTTACAACTTGTTTAAAATCTCTATATTTTAAAAAAAAATCGTGTAAAAGTACACGTATATCCTCACACCTCAAAGAAAGCAAAAGATTATCAACTTTTTTAACGCATATATCCATAGCTCAAACCAAGCAAAAGATTTCCAGTTTTTTTTAATCTCTCTTTACGTGAGCTGAAGGTTAATACATACAGAAAAAAAATATTATTCATCTTCCTACTTGATAATTTTTTTTTCAAAACAGGTTATTGATCAAGTGATTTGTTGCTCATTTGTTTGAGTCAATTTCGATAGCCGCACTTCTCAAACTGTGAGTTAAAAATTACACCTTTGCACACCTCTTTTAATTGTAAAAACTAATTTCTATTCTTACAAAATTATTTATATTTATATTCATTTATGCTTATTTATTTATTTATGTCGCATTTAGCCATTTAGGTGGAATTTAGTTTGCTTCTCAGCAAATATTGAGCAAGTTATCTACTACTCATTTGTTTAATAATTTAAACCCCTACA
>NC_044922.1:15343313-15343838 GCF_003576645.1 Ipomoea triloba | reverse complement strand
AAAAAATTACTAAAGAAAATAAGCAAAGAAGGAAGAATTGATTTGACCAATGGATAGTTAATAGGACAGGTAAAATGGGACAGAGGGAGTATAACAAATTTATTCCGTGCAACGCATTTGCGAAAATACTAGTAATACTAATAATAATAATAATATAATAATAATAATAATATATTTTAACATTTTCACATTTTTTTTACCTAAAATTAAAACTTAACATTTAACAACCACAATAAGACAATAAAGCCTATGCACAGAATAACGACAAGATTATCATTAATCATATGTTAAAAAAAATTACGATTAATCACAACAAATCAACCATCAACGATAAGCAAATCATATTCAATCAGAACAATATTCAGAACCAAATCATAACTTCATTTTGAGAGATCAAATCATAAAATCATTTCAATTAACAATAATAAAAGAAAAAGAAAATATTAATTAAACAAAATTAAATGAGTCAACTAGAGCAATAATACATTAGTCGCGTAGAGGTTTAGAGGCAGTAGAGTACTCACT
>NC_044922.1:15336376-15342701 GCF_003576645.1 Ipomoea triloba | reverse complement strand
AAAAAAATTAAATTTAAAAATAATAAAAAATTACTAAAGAAAATAAGCAAAGAAGGAAGAATTGATTTGACCAATGGATAGTTAATAGGACAGGTAAAATGGGACAGAGGGAGTATAACAAATTTATTCCGTGCAACGCATTTGCGAAAATACTAGTAATACTAATAATAATAATAATATAATAATAATAATAATATATTTTAACATTTTCACATTTTTTTTACCTAAAATTAAAACTTAACATTTAACAACCACAATAAGACAATAAAGCCTATGCACAGAATAACGACAAGATTATCATTAATCATATGTTAAAAAAAATTACGATTAATCACAACAAATCAACCATCAACGATAAGCAAATCATATTCAATCAGAACAATATTCAGAACCAAATCATAACTTCATTTTGAGAGATCAAATCATAAAATCATTTCAATTAACAATAATAAAAGAAAAAGAAAATATTAATTAAACAAAATTAAATGAGTCAACTAGAGCAATAATACATTAGTCGCGTAGAGGTTTAGAGGCAGTAGAGTACTCACTAAGCAGTTTGGTCGCTGTCGTTGTCTCACGGAGCAGGACTGGTGGNATATGTTAAAAAAAAATTACGATTAATCACAACAAATCAACCATCAACGATAAGCAAATCATATTCAATCAGAACAATATTCAGAACCAAATCATAACTTCATTTTNCACAACAAATCAACCATCAACGATAAGCAAATCATATTCAATTAGAACAATATTCAGAACCAAATCATAACTTCATTTTGAGAGATCAAATCATAAAATCATTTCAATTAACAATAATAAAAGAAAAAGAAAATATTAATTAAACAAAATTAAATGAGTCAACTAGAGCAATAATACATTAGTCGCGTAGAGGTTTAGAGGCAGTAGAGTACTCACTGAGCAGTTTGGTCGCTGTCGTTGTCTCACGGAGCAGGACTGGTGGAGGACTCGCTTTTCGCCACGCCCGTTGGTGAGATTCGCTGGTCGAGGTTTGCGTCTGTGAGAATGAGAGAACTAAATCGCACTTCTGTGAGAGCGCGAGATATGCCGTGAGCGTTCATTGACCGTGAGAGTGAGAGTGAGAGAGTTAGGCTTATACATGGAAAATTTCTTGAAATATATACAAATATGCCTATTCCTTTGGAATCACCGCCAGTGACCTTCGTTTGACCGTCAAGGATACGGCGGAGCTACGCTTGCTCGACTGGCGAGACGGGCCTGACAGATTGGTGGTTGTTCTGATCAACTGCTTAGTTCGGGACTTTGGCATGCGTTGACGATAGTGTGCGTTGGCGGATCAGGCCTGCCTACTCACTTTAAGCGGTGTCATCGGCGCTGAAGGATGAGGCTTGTCTCCTATCTAGCCTTAACTCTGGATGGTTGAGGTTGTTGGAATCTCGGTACTAGGGCTTGGCAATAGCGATTAGTGTTCTTGCTTCCCACTATCGATCCGACTGGCGACCTCTCTCTCCTAGCGGTCTGCATTTCTCGCTCTCTCTCCTAGCGGTCGGCATTTGTCTCTCTTCCTTTGCAGTTATCTGCGTTGAATGTGGATATCTATAGAAAGGATATGGCTAAAGAATGAACATGATGAAGTGCAATACTTGGTCGGGTATGGGCCATTTCTACAAGCGTTATCCATATATTAAAATGGACCTATTTTCCTCCTTGGAATAAAAACATTAGGAAAAAAAATTAAATTCTCACATTATTTTTTTCCAAAAATTATTTCTCACATCATTAAAACACTTAGTTGTTGTCTTATTGATGTGAAGTAGTCATTTATTGTGTTTTATCACTTTTTTAGTTCTTGGACCTTTATCTACAACTTTATTCAACGAGCTGTGGTTTTTTACGTTTGACTTAGTTCAACCATGCAATCCTTTTCGAAAAGCCGTGCACGCTTTACGCCTGAAGAAATTCGTGAGCGTAAAAGAAGTAAAAATAAACAATCATGGAAACAACTGTCATCACAGCAACAAATTCCAAATGAAATGCAATGTTTAAACCCTCAGAACGCGTCTGAACAACCACCACGTCCTTCACCTCTGCCATGTAATACAGGTGCTGAACAACTAAATCGATATTAACAATGACTTTATAAATTTTTTTAACACTGTACTAATTGTCGTAACTCTTTTTTTTTCCTGGTTTATTGTACGGTGACATTATTCATCTGTGTATGTGCCATTTGGGACAATGCGCACATAAATTCACCAATTATAATCCTTTGCTTATAAATCCACATAATCTATACACAACGAATGATGAACGCCATGTCCTCTCATTGTTTATTGGTTAACGCCGTGGAACAACAGAACCGTTTGTGCTGCCTGCTATTCCTGACTGTATTTATTGTGGCGCTAAACGCATTCAGTATGAGCCACCTGCTTTTTGCTGTTGCAAGGGAGAAGTTGTACTTGTATCAAACGAAATGCCTTTGGTGTTGAAAAACCTGTACACTGGAGTTGATGATGCTTCAAAGAATTTCCGTACATGTGTTAGGACTTATAACAACACATTTGCTTTTACTTCGCTTGGCATTCATCAGTATGATAAAAATCTTTGTAAGCGTAATAAAGGCATATATACGTTCAAAGTTCAAGGGCAAATGTATCATTTTATCAATGACTTATTGCCTGATGGTTGTCCGCCGCGCAATTTGCAACTCTATTTTTATGACACTGACCATGAAATTCAAAATCGAGTTGAAAGTGTTGCTAGATTGGAAGAGAACATTGTCAAAGCTTTGATAGAAGTCATGTCTTGCAATCCATACGCAAATTTCTTTAGAAGTCTTAAGGATGTTGTTCACTCTGATGACTTTAGTATTTTGTTGAACTCTTCACCTTCATTGGATCAAAGACTTTATAATTCGCCAACTGCTTCTCAAGTTGCTGCTGTATGGATTGAAGACTATGATGGAGTTGAAGATAATAGGAATATTAGGGTATATGCACATTGTGGTCGGTCACAAAATATTCAATACTATTATGGTTGTTATGATCCATTACAATACCCTTTGTTATTCCCGTTTGGTGATGTTGGATGGCATGAGGGTATTCAAAGAGGCTTGCAATCAAGGAATTTACAACCTCTTGGTTATGTAAATTCTTTATCTATTAATGCAAACACTCAATTATCTGTTGATGATCTAATTCGAGCAGAGGAAGCGGTGTTTCGAGAAGGTAGGAAGCGCTCCTCAATATCGTGCAGAGAATATTATGCATACAAATTTCAGGTTCGAGCAAGTGATAATTCTCTATTATTACATACTGGAAGATTATTTCAGCAATTTATTGTTGACATATATATTAAAGTTGAAACACAAAGGCTAGATTATTTTAGGAAAAAACAACAGTTGTTTAGGTCTGAAAACTTTCAAGGCCTCGTTGATAGCGTTGGAACGGGTGCTGTGTTTGGTAATGAGGTCGGACGCAGAGTTATTTTGCCATCGTCATTCATTGGAGGTCCTAGAGATATGCGTGGTCGATATATGGATGCAATGTCCCTTGTCCAAAACTTTGGCAAACCTGATATGTTTTTAACCATGACATGTAACCCTAATTGGCCTGAAATTAAAGGGCTTTTGCAATACAATGACGACGCACAAAATAGGCCAGACTTGATTGCAAGAGTGTTCCACGCAAAAATGCAGGAACTTAAGAATGATATTACAAAGAAACAATTTTTTGGCGAAATTGCTGCATACACTTATGTAATCGAGTTCCAAAAGAGAGGATTGCCACATGCTCATTTTCTTATTATTCTAAAAGACAAATGTCATGCAATGTCTCCTTCTTTTGTTGATAATTTTGTATCGGCAGAAATACCAGATAAACATCTTCAACCTGCGTTGTACGATCTTGTAAAAAAACATATGGTTCATGGTCCTTGTGGTTTTCTTAATCCAAATTGCCCTTGCATGACACAAATGAAATGCAAATCCGCACCTACTTGTAAAAGTAAATACCCCAAACTATTTAGCGATGCCACTGAGTTTGCTGATGACTCTTACCCTATTTATAAGAGACGCAATACACCTTTTTTGGTTCATGTTAAAGGGTTTAATCTTGATAATAGATGGATAGTGCCTTATAATCCCCAGTTATTACTTAAGTTTGATTGCCATATAAATGTGGAAGTCTGTGCCAGTATTAAGTCTGTGAAGTACATTTATAAATATATTTACAAAGGCCATGATAGAGTAAGCATGACTTTGGGTGATAACACTGATGATCGTGTGATTGATGAAATTAAAGAATACCAAAATGCAAGATGGATCTCGCCCCCTGAAGCTGCATGGCGCATATTTGGATTTGCAATTGCAGAGATGAAGCCTGCTGTTATACAGTTACAGATACATTTAGAAAACTCACAATATATCAATTTTTATGGCCATGAAAGGATAACCTACATAGTAAGCAGAGAAGAGTCGTCTCGTACTATGTTAACTGAATTCTTTGCAATGAATCTTTCAAGTGATTTCGCAAGAACTTTGAACTTGCTTTATGTAGAATTCCCTTGCTATTTTGTTTGGTGTAAGTCAAGCAAGTCTTGGAAACCTAGAAAACAGCTTACAGTTATAGGCAGACTTGTTGCTGTTAATCCAACTGAGGGAGAACGGTATTATCTACGACTGTTATTAATGAATGTCAGGGCCCCAACTTCGTTTGATTGTTTAAGAACTGTCAATGGTCAAATCACTTCATCTTTTCGTGATGCTGCTGAAAAACTAGGATTACTTGCAGGAGATTTCATTGTTGAAGCATCGTTGAATGAAGCAGTATTATTCCAAATGCCTTCAAGTTTGCGGACTTTTTTTGCAACGCTTCTCATCTTTTGTGATATTTCCAATCCTATTTCATTATGGATGAAATACAAAACACACATGTGTCAAGACTTATTAAGGACAGGCTTGCACACCAATGCTGAGGCTGAATCATTAGTCTTAAAGATGATTGCTAATATAGTACAAGAAATGGGCAAGAAAACGAAAGACTTCTGCCTATTTGATCTATTGGAATCTTACGATTTCCCAGGACGTGTTACTAATGAGATTTTACATGAAAAGAACCTTCCAGTTTCTGAGGCAGATCTTTTAGCTATTCACAAACTTAATGCTTGCCAGCGAGCAGCTTTCAAAACTATAACAGATGCTGTTTTAGGTAATAAACCTAGTGCATTTTTTGTTGATGGCCCTGGTGGTACAGGAAAAACATTCTTATATCGCTGTTTACTAGCATTTGTACGTTCTAAAGGTTTGATCGCCCTTGCAACTGCAACTTCTGGCATAGCTGCATCTATACTACCTGGCGGTCGCACAGCACATTCTCGCTTCAAGCTCCCACTTGATGGCACTGATAAGTATGTATGTAATATAGGTAAACATACTGCTGATGCGAGTTTACTTCGCCATAGTAAATTGATTCTTTGGGATGAAGCATCCATGGCACATAGGAATATAGTTGAGAGCCTTGATATAACACTTAAAGATATAATGGATTGTCAAGATTTATTTGGGGGAAAAGTCATTGTATTTGGAGGAGATTTTAGGCAGACATTACCAGTTGTAAGACATGGAAAGAAGGAAGATTTCATTGCAGCATCTTTGGTTAAGTCAACTTCTATATGGCCGCACATTTGTCGTTTGACTTTAGTTGAAAACATGCGTGCACAGGCTGATCCTACATTTGCAAGTTACTTGATGAAGATAGGTAATGGCACAGAACCTGCTATTTACCAAAACAAAATAAAAGTGCCTTCTCAATTTCTTGTACAAAAATGTGGATCAAAGTCTTCGTTATATGCATTGTTTGATGCTGTATACCCTGATTTACATTGTTTCTTCAATGACCCATATCCACTGATGGACAGAGCAATTTTGACAACGAAGAATGAATTTGTTGATGAGATTAATATGCTTTTGCTGGAAAAGTTCCCTGGTGAAAATAAAAGTTACATCAGTTATGATGAGCCACTTGATTCAAAGTACTTGCATTGCCAAGATTATTTACATACTTTATGCCCTCCTGGCTTGCCTCCTCATACTTTAAGCTTGAAAAAAAATAGTCCTGTAATCTTATTAAGAAATCTAAATCCATGTGAAGGCTTATGCAATGGTACACGCCTAATATGTGATATGTTTGGGGATCATACCATAAGTTGCATTATCGCAGTGGGGGAATACAAGGGTAAGCATGTATTGATACCTAGAATACCACTTCAACCATCAAAGGATGAAAACTGTCCAATACCATTCAAAAGATGCCAATTCCCCGTAAAAAGTTGTTTTGCAATGACA
>NC_044922.1:15335236-15336033 GCF_003576645.1 Ipomoea triloba | reverse complement strand
AAATGGGCAAGAAAACGAAAGACTTCTGCCTATTTGATCTATTGGAATCTTATGATTTCCCAGGACGTGTTACTAATGAGATTTTACATGAAAAGAACCTTCCAGTTTCTGAGGCAGATCTTTTAGCTATTCACAAACTTAATGCTTGCCAGCGAGCAGCTTTCAAAACTATAACAGATGCTGTTTTAGGTAATAAACCTAGTGCATTTTTTGTTGATGGCCCTGGTGGTACAGGAAAAACATTCTTATATCGCTGTTTACTAGCATTTGTACGTTTTAAAGGTTTGATCGCCCTTGCAACTGCAACTTCTGGCATAGCTGCATCTATACTACCTGGCGGTCGCACAGCACATTCTCGCTTCAAGCTCCCACTTGATGGCACTGATAAGTATGTATGTAATATAGGTAAACATACTGCTGATGCGAGTTTACTTCGCCATAGTAAATTGATTCTTTGGGATGAAGCATCCATGGCACATAGGAATATAGTTGAGAGCCTTGATATAACACTTAAAGATATAATGGATTGTCAAGATTTATTTGGGGGAAAAGTCATTGTATTTGGAGGAGATTTTAGGCAGACATTACCAGTTGTAAGACATGGAAAGAAGGAAGATTTCATTGCAGCATCTTTGGTTAAGTCAACTTCTATATGGCCGCACATTTGTCGTTTGACTTTAGTTGAGAACATGCGTGCACAGGCTGATCCTACATTTGCAAGTTACTTGATGAAGATAGGTAATGGCACAGAACCTGCTATTTACCAAAACAAAATAAAAGTGCCTTCTCAATTTCTT
>NC_044922.1:15309825-15334808 GCF_003576645.1 Ipomoea triloba | reverse complement strand
CTTATAAATCCACATAATCTATACACAATGAATGATGAACGCCATGTCCTCTCATTGTTTATTGGTTAACGCCGTGGAACAACAGAACCGTTTGTGCTACCTGCTATTCCTGACTGTATTTATTGTGGCGCTAAACGCATTCAGTATGAGCCACCTGCTTTTTGCTGTTGCAAGGGAGAAGTTGTACTTGTATCAAACGAAATGCCTTTGGTGTTGAAAAACCTGTACACTGGAGTTGATGATGCTTCAAAGAATTTCCGTACATGTGTTAGGACTTATAACAACACATTTGCTTTTACTTCGCTTGGCATTCATCAGTATGATAAAAATCTTTGTAAGCGTAATAAAGGCATATATACGTTCAAAGTTCAAGGGCAAATGTATCATTTTATCAATGACTTATTGCCTGATGGCTGTCCGCCGCGCAATTTGCAACTCTATTTTTATGATACTGACCATGAAATTCAAAATCGAGTTGAAAGTGTTGCTAGATTGGAAGAGAACATTGTCAAAGCTTTGATAGAAGTCATGTCTTGCAATCCATACGCAACTTTCTTTAGAAGTCTTAAGGATGTTGTTCACTCTGATGACTTTAGTATTTTGTTGAACTCTTCACCTTCATTGGATCAAAGACTTTATAATTCGCCAACTGCTTCTCAAGTTGCTGCTGTATGGATTGAAGACTATGATGGAGTTGAAGATAATAGGAATATTAGGGTATATGCACATTGTGGTCGGTCACAAAATATTCAATACTATTATGGTTGTTATGATCCATTACAATACCCTTTGTTATTCCCATTTGGTGATGTTGGATGGCATGAGGGTATTCAAAAAGCCTTGCAATCGAGGAATTTACAACCTCTTGGTTATGTAAATTCTTTATCTATTAATGCAAACACTCAATTATCTGTTGATGATCTAATTCGAGCAGAGGAAGCGATGTTTCGAGAAGGTAGGAAGCGCTCCTCAATATCGTGCAGAGAATATTATGCATACAAATTTCAAGTTCGAGCAAGTGATAATTCTCTATTATTACATACTGGAAGATTATTTCAGCAATTTATTGTTGACATATATATTAAAGTTGAAACACAAAGGCTAGATTATTTTAGGAAAAAACAACAGTTGTTTAGGTCTGAAAACTTTCAAGGCCTCGTTGATAGCGTTGGAACGGGTGCTGTGTTTGGTAATGAGGTCGGACGCAGAGTTATTTTGCCATCGTCATTCATTGGAGGTCCTAGAGATATGCGTGGTCGATATATGGATGCAATGTCCCTTGTCCAAAACTTTGGCAAACCTGATATGTTTTTAACCATGACATGTAACCCTAATTGGCCTGAAATTAAAGGGCTTTTGCAATACAATGACGACGCACAAAATAGGCCTGACTTGATTGCAAGAGTGTTCCACGCAAAAATGCAGGAACTTAAGAATGATATTACAAAGAAACAATTTTTTGGCGAAATTGCTGCATACACTTATGTAATCGAGTTCCAAAAGAGAGGATTGCCACATGCTCATTTCCTTATTATTCTAAAAGACAAATGTCATGCAATGTCTCCTTCTTTTGTTGATAATTTTGTATCGGCAGAAATACCAGATAAACATCTTCAACCTGCGTTGTACGATCTTGTAAAAAAACATATGGTTCATGGTCCTTGTGGTTTTCTTAATCCAAATTGCCCTTGCATGACACAAAGGAAATGCAAATCCGCACCTACTTGTAAAAGTAAATACCCCAAACTATTTAGCGATGCCACTGAGTTTGCTGATGACTCTTACCCTATTTATAAGAGACGCAATACACCCTTTTTGGTTCATGTTAAAGGGTTTAATCTTGATAATAGATGGATAGTGCCTTATAATCCCCAGTTATTACTTAAGTTTGATTGCCATATAAATGTGGAAGTCTGTGCCAGTATTAAGTCTGTGAAGTACATTTATAAATATATTTACAAAGGCCATGATAGAGTAAGCATGACTTTGGGTGATAACACTGATGATCGTGTGATTGATGAAATTAAAGAATACCAAAATGCAAGATGGATCTCGCCCCCTGAAGCTGCATGGCGCATATTTGGATTTGCAATTGCAGAGATGAAGCCTGCTGTTATACAGTTGCAGATACATTTAGAAAACTCACAATATATCAATTTTTATGGCCATGAAAGGATAACCTACATAGTAAGCAGAGAAGAGTCGTCTCGTACTATGTTAACTGAATTCTTTGCAATGAATCTTTCAAGTGATTTTGCAAGAACTTTGAACTTGCTTTATGTAGAATTCCCTTGCTATTTTGTTTGGTGTAAGTCAAGCAAGTCTTGGAAACCTAGAAAACAGCTTACAGTTATAGGCAGACTTGTTGCTGTTAATCCAACTGAGGGAGAACGGTATTATCTACGACTGTTATTAATGAATGTCAGGGCCCCAACTTCGTTTGATTGTTTAAGAACTGTCAATGGTCAAATCACTTCATCTTTTCGTGATGCTGCTGAGAAACTAGGATTACTTGCGGGAGATTTCATTATTGAAGCATCGTTGAATGAAGCAGTATTATTCCAAATGCCTTCAAGTTTGCGGACTTTTTTTGCAACGCTTCTCATCTTTTGTGATATTTCCAATCCTATTTCATTATGGATGAAATACAAAACACACATGTGTCAAGACTTATTAAGGACAGGCTTGCACACCAATGCTGAGGCTGAATCATTAGTCCTAAAGATGATTGCTAATATAGTACAAGAAATGGGCAAGAAAACGAAAGACTTCTGCCTATTTGATCTATTGGAATCTTATGATTTCCCAGGACGTGTTACTAATGAGATTTTACATGAAAAGAACCTTCCAGTTTCTGAGGCAGATCTTTTAGCTATTCACAAACTTAATGCTTGCCAGCGAGCAGCTTTCAAAACTATAACAGATGCTGTTTTAGGTAATAAACCTAGTGCATTTTTTGTTGATGGCCCTGGTGGTACAGGAAAAACATTCTTATATCGCTGTTTACTAGCATTTGTACGTTCTAAAGGTTTGATCGCCCTTGCAACTGCAACTTCTGGCATAGCTGCATCTATACTACCTGGCGGTCGCACAGCACATTCTCGCTTCAAGCTCCCACTTGATGGCACTGATAAGTATGTATGTAATATAGGTAAACATACTGCTGATGCGAGTTTACTTCGCCATAGTAAATTGATTCTTTGGGATGAAGCATCCATGGCACATAGGAATATAGTTGAGAGCCTTGATATAACACTTAAAGATATAATGGATTGTCAAGATTTATTTGGGGGAAAAGTCATTGTATTTGGAGGAGATTTTAGGCAGACATTACCAGTTGTAAGACATGGAAAGAAGGAAGATTTCATTGCAGCATCTTTGGTTAAGTCAACTTCTATATGGCCGCACATTTGTCGTTTGACTTTAGTTGAAAACATGCGTGCACAGGCTGATCCTACATTTGCAAGTTACTTGATGAAGATAGGTAATGGCACAGAACCTGCTATTTACCAAAACAAAATAAAAGTGCCTTCTCAATTTCTTGTACAAAAATGTGGATCAAAGTCTTCGTTATATGCATTGTTTGATGCTGTATACCCTGATTTACATTGTTTCTTCAATGACCCATATCCACTGATGGACAGAGCAATTTTGACAACGAAGAATGAATTTGTTGATGAGATTAATATGCTTTTGCTGGAAAAGTTCCCTGGTGAAAATAAAAGTTACATCAGTTATGATGAGCCACTTGATTCAAAGTACTTGCATTGCCAAGATTATTTACATACTTTATGCCCTCCTGGCTTGCCTCCTCATACTTTAAGCTTGAAAAAAAATAGTCCTGTAATCTTATTAAGGAATCTAAATCCATGTGAAGGCTTATGCAATGGTACACGCCTAATATGTGATATGTTTGGGGATCATACCATAAGTTGCATTATCGCAGTGGGGGAATACAAGGGTAAGCATGTATTGATACCTAGAATACCACTTCAACCATCAAAGGATGAAAACTGTCCAATACCATTCAAAAGATGCCAATTCCCCGTAAAAAGTTGTTTTGCAATGACAATAAATAAAGCACAAGGCCAAACTCTAGATTTTGTTGGCCTTTACTTGAAGGAACCTGTTTTTAGCCATGGTCAACTATATGTCGCGATGTCTCGTGCAAAGACTGCAGCTTCTTTGAAAATCGTAATATGCAACGATTTTGATGAATCGACATGCACAAATCTTACAGAAAATGTTGTTTACGATGAAATCATCAAGTACATATTATGACGGCTTAATTTAATTGTGCATCAATTACAAGTGAGTATAGTTTGCATTATATTATTCTATAATCAAACAATTATTATTTATTCTATCAAACACCTCACGTAATTTTCTTAGCATAGCCTTCCCGCTTACCCTTTTTTTCGACATATCCAACTTAAACTCCAAAATAAAAAATAAAAATAGTTTGCACTTTATAAATTAACATTAAATGAAGTAATAACATTACAAACATGCAAGATAAAATTATTTATAGTGTAGAAGCAAATATAATTAAAAACTTAATCCAACATAGTGGTTCACTAACCTACTTAAAACTTAGTACATAACTTAAAAATTACAACAGAATGAATTACTAGCATTTTTAAAACTTAAAAACAACAATTCATATGAACTTATATTTGTATTAACTTTTTTCGTTCAACATATTTGCTTTGTTTCAGAGTTTGGATCTACTCAACCGTACAAGTTCAAATATTGTAATTTGTTGTTGCCTAGGTACTATTTATTTTGTGCATCATATATAAGATTTAGTTTAACGCTATTGTATTTTAATTACTTTAATTAAAAGATTATGCTCAATATGTTTATATATATTTTGTTCAAAGCATATATATTTACACTTATACAATAATAATAATAATCATAATAATAATAATAATAATAACAACGAATGTTAGGTTAGAAATGGCTTGTGAACATATGACTAGCTTAATGACAACAATTTTATACGCGACTAACAGTATTAAATTTCCTTAATTGTGTACAGCATGGAGGGACTAGTGTTGATACCTGATGTTATTACTGAGTTACCACGATGGCGGTGCAAAGTTGTAGTGGTACAAAAACTTAATACACAAGAATCAAGGAGAACACCAGGAAAGAAATATAAACCCATAATATTGGAGGATGAGGCTGTAAGTTTTTAAATTGATCACAAATATTAGTCCTCGGTATTAATGTTCAAAGATGTCCCTATCTTATTTTATGTCAAATATAATTACATTTCGTTAACATATATGTACGTATTTGATACTTCTTTCAGGGTAACAAAGTGCAAGCAATGTTGTATGACAAAGACATTGATGGGACGATTGATAAAAGACTCGAGGTGTCTTCTACATATATTATATCTAATGCATCGGTTAAAGCTGTCGTAGGTTTTACAAATTTACCTGATCCAAAGTACATGAATATTTGGAATATAACGAGGAGTACTATGATTCAAAAGCTTAGTCCTGATGAGGGAATTGACATATCTAGACATGTCCAGGCTCATCTGAGCCCATTTCACCATATTTTTGACTATTTTTTATCTCGCCGACCAATAAGTAAGTCAATTCTTTATTTCATTGTCTTTTAGATTTGTTTAGTTCCTTATTATTATTATTATTATTGTTATTATTATTATTATTATTATTATTATATTATGGTTAACACTTGATTTATGCATCATCAATTTAGTTGCTTCTTTTGTATAACTATAGGCATTATGGCGATTGTTATATACAAGTTACCACGCCAAATTGTGGTGACCAAAAATGGCGAACAAAATGTTCATGATTTTGTTGTCATGAACGAAGAGTATAAATCTTAACCCGTTTCTTGCCTTACTTATATAACAATTATTTACTTTGTTATATGTTATCATTTTGTTTATATATTATGTTTCGAATTTCACTTATAGATTGAAGCCTATTATGCTAACACTTTGGGGAACGTTTGCTGTAAACCAAGGGGTTCAACTTGAATTACAACTTCGGCAAGGGAAATTCCCCATTATACTTGCTGAAGGATTGAACGTTAATGCATTCCAAGGTAATATTGTTATGTTCTTCCAACGAGTGCATTAAATTATTTCTACTTTTTATATTACATACTTGACATTTGTGTTTAATTAGGGTTGTCACTGAGTACACTATATAACACATCAATTGAAGTTGATCCTGTTGGCCACGTTGCAAAAGTCCTTAATGATTGGTATTTTGTAATTCCTTGTCACTTATGTAGAATATACCAGTTATTTGACCATGATAATAGTGATTGGTTATTCTTATAGGAAGGACAAAAACTCTGAACTCATCTACAAGGAAATTGTAGATAAGACTTACCTTGATTCATTGCTTGCATTGGCAGACCCTATAAGGCAACGAAAAACATGCCTTTCATCTCTTGAAACTGGATTTGAACAAGTTAGTAAACATTTCATTTCAACTGTATGTCGAATGTCAAATCGCCTTTTACATTTAACCATCAATCTATTTACTTTTAAAGCTTTTGACCTACTTTTGTGGCTCTGCATTACATTTAGAAACCAATTGCATGGGTGAGAGGCAAAATTAGATTGCTTAAGCGTGATGGTTTCGACTACTACGTTGGTTGCAATTACTGCAACAAAATAGTCAACTCAACTGAAGGCTTACAACTCCACTGCATGAACTGTGGACAAACTGATGGCATCACTGTCAGAAGGTATCAAAATATATATCTTCGTTGTTTCCTTAATACTTAAAATTCTAATATAGCATGACTTATATTATGTTTTTATTGATATACAGGTATAAGGTGGACATAGAAATATTTCCTCCTACACTTGCGTTACTTGCAACTGGAAATGTATTTTCCTGTACAAGTATACCACTTGTTGATGCCATAAGATTTTCTTCCGTACTTAAGTGGTTCATGGCTGCAACAAAGATGAAAAAATATATTACGTCATCGCCATTGCATATCAAGAAAAAAACATATGATTACCAGTAGCCTCAAGCAGTCCTCCAATATTATGCTCAATACCCCAAAATCGATCAAAGGGTATGTTCGGTAACAATCCATTAGTAAAAGTTGATATCCCATGTTCTAGATCCCATAAAGGATATTTGCTAATATCGGAAGATGTGCAAGAAATTTGGCTTGGAAAAAATGAGGCAAGAGCAGCATCAGCAACATCAATCGATAAAGGATATCCGATAACATCGGAAAATGGATAAGAAATGTGGTTTAGTAAAGATGAGGAAGGCGTAGTGTCGACCAACTCATCACAAAAGGAATACTCCGTAATATCGGAAGATGGGTCAACAATTTTGTTTGGAAAAGATGAGGAAGAAGCTGGGTATGCCGTCTCATCCCATAAGGAATACCTAGCAATATCATAAGTGGTGTAGGAATATAGGTCCTAAATGTTAGATTTTCCCACTAAACTCATTTTCGATATGTTTATCAAAATTATGGGATAAATATATAATTATGTCCAATTTGCTAAATACTATGTGAAAGAAATAAAGTATAAGCCAAAATATATAAACTGATGCATAATTTTAAGGGTTATGTACTTGATAGAACCAAACGATAAAAGTATGGAGTATTGATTCAGAATATATTTTTATTCATCGTTATGCAAAAAATCAAGTACCTCATCTATTTGCTGAGGATTTAATTCTAGATTATCAAAAAATTGAGGAACATGTAATGAACTCTCAGGTTGGGTTACAGGAAGGTAATAAGAAGAAGAACGTTTACATTTATTGCATTTTTTCCTATACGAAATATTACTATTAATATTAACTCTAAGTTTATTAGTTGCCTTATCCAATTTCATTGTTGGATTATCAAGCAACATTTTCTTCTTATTTTCCAAATCACTCTTTATCCTTTCAACCTCCGCTTCATCCTGAATATTCCCAAATTCCTACAAAAAGGAAATTGTTATCTCTCATTCAAAAATATCAATTACTAAGTTGATAAATAAACTGCAAATACCTGGATATTTTTTACCATCCTTTCCAAAGTCAAGAATTTCCGGTTAGGCCATTCGGAAATTCCTAATTTCCTACATACCCTCCTTAAAGTAGATGAGCTAATCAATAATTTCTTTGCAGCGTCAGCTTGTTGCAGATGTAAATACTGAAGCATCTCTTCTTTAGTTATTGTGTTGGGATTACGAAAGGAATTTTTAATCCTATTTTTCCCAAGTAAGACATCATTACTAATACTTCCTACAGCTATCCCAGAAGTGGCATTATTCTCCTCCATAAATGCAATATTATTCTGTTTTTTAGCTACAACGTTCGTAGCTAGATCACCTTAATAAAAAGTTACCCATTAAAACAATATATATCATAAGAAGTAAAGTTTATGAAAAAGTGTAACACTTACCAACAACTTCGTTGAACTCTAATTGTAAATCCACTATATCTTGAACATAGGCTAAATCCATACTCGTTTGAGATACATTAGTCCTCAATGGTGATATTTGAAAATCATTCGAAAATGAATGATCATCGGTTGAGTCATTTTTGTGAGGAAGAGAGGAAGTAGAATGACTTGACATTATGAAAAATCATAAACAAAAAGATAAAACTAAGAAGAGAACTTATAATAAAAATGTTGAAAATATAAAAAAGATGTGAACAACAATTTAATAAACTGAAGAAAATATACCCCAAATGGAGCATCCTCATCAACCGACGGCTACTGTATATGGTAAAATGACATCTATTGTTCGAAAGGACAGCTACGTTGACAATTTGCACCACTGTTTCCAAAAAAAAAACTACTGTTTTATACAACTTCTACACATTAAATTTTCTTGATTGGCACACCAATTTCCCTCGAAATAATCAAAAGTCTTCAATAGTCTCACATGATGTTTAATTAAACTGTTAAACTTTTATATAAATTAATGATTCGATTGGCATTAAAATCTTCTTAAGTCTAACTCACATTGTTTGTTGTTTTGTCTTTGTTCTTAGATTTATCACTTTATTAAACTTGTAACACTTTTTAGATATGGCAAATATTTAACTTTGTAATACACGGAATATAATATACCATAATGCTAAATAATCATTTACTCCATATGTTTATCTTGACAAAGACATATAAATTAAAGTTTAGACACATAAATGATTTATTACCATAAGATACCCACTCAAGGTAATATCTAAAAATTGTTTATGTTTACAAATGTCTATTGTACTCATATATTTGCATCATTGAATGAGAATAAATGATTGATAAATATTTGTCATCGTTATCACTTAAAATTATTACTTCCACTAACTCTATTATCACTTAAATTAGGGATCCAATTACCACATTACCTATCATTAGTAATTATTGAAAATATGAAAAAAAAATAGTTAAAATACACTAACTCCATTATCACCTTAAATAAGAGTGGTTGAGTGTCTTTTTGTGACTACTGAATAAAAAAAACATGAGTGGCTGAGTATATTTTTTTTGTAGTGCTTAAGACAAAAAAAAAAGATTGGCTGCTTTCCTGTTTCGTGATTGATGCTCAACCTTGTCCTTTGCTAAAAAAAAAAAAAAGTTTATTGCTTTTTTGTGGAAAGGCGTCCAACCCTGTTACCTGGTTAAGGAAACAAAATGGACTACGATACTTGATTTTCTCTTATCTCTGCACCATCTGGTTTTGCTGATGTTTTCATGCTTTATAATGTAAGTTGTTTTACAATTAAATGTTATGAGTTGATTATAAAGCAAAATCTCATAACTCTCCATTTTCTTTGGTTTTTTCAGCTGGCCTTGTCCACCTCCACCAAAACTGTAAGCAACACCAGTTGAGCATTACTACCAATTCAACCAATTCTGATACTTGTTAAC
Source organism: Ipomoea triloba (assembly GCF_003576645.1). Lineage (NCBI taxonomy): Eukaryota > Viridiplantae > Streptophyta > Magnoliopsida > Solanales > Convolvulaceae > Ipomoea > Ipomoea triloba. Next base: position 15,324,911 of record NC_044922.1, on the reverse strand, counting down.
TCTAAACGACTTCCTAAACTGTAAGTATAAAATACATCATTATATTACTTTTTATTCTTTTATTCTTACTAATCATTAATTATAACTGGCAAATTTACAAACTTTCAAACTGTATATATAGATTTCATTATAGTTACTATAACTTCTGCGTTTTAAATTTTTAGGGTAAAAGTATTCACATAGTATCGTATACTTGTAATTGTTTCTAGCACTCATGGCTTCTATGAACATTCTCTTACGTTATATTTCTCCAANAGTGTAACACTTACCAACAACTTCGTTGAACTCTAATTGTAAATCCACTATATCTTGAACATAGGCTAAATCCATACTCGTTTGAGATACATTAGTCCTCAATGGTGATATTTGAAAATCATTCGAAAATGAATGATCATCGGTTGAGTCATTTTTGTGAGGAAGAGAGGAAGTAGAATGACTTGACATTATGAAAAATCATAAACAAAAAGATAAAACTAAGAAGAGAACTTATAATAAAAATGTTGAAAATATAAAAAAGATGTGAATAACAATTTAATAAACTGAAGAAAATATACCCTAAATAGAGCATCCTCATCAACCGACGGCTACTGTATATGGTAAAATGACATCTATTGTTCGAAAGGACAGCTACGTTGACAATTTGCACCACTGTTTCCAAAAAAAAAACTACTGTTTTATACAACTTCTACACATTAAATTTTCTTGATTGGCACACCAATTTCCCTCGAAATAATCAAAAGTCTTCAATAGTCTCACATGATGTTTAATTAAACTGTTAAACTTTTATATAAATTAATGATTCGATTGGCATTAAAATCTTCTTAAGTCTAACTCACATTGTTTGTTGTTTTGTCTTTGTTCTTAGATTTATCACTTTATTAAACTTGTAACACTTTTTAGATATGGCAAATATTTAACTTTGTAATACACGGAATATAATATACCATAATGCTAAATAATCATTTACTCCATATGTTTATCTTGACAAAGACATATAAATTAAAGTTTAGACACATAAATGATTTATTACCATAAGATACCCACTCAAGGTAATATCTAAAAATTGTTTATGTTTACAAATGTCTATTGTACTCATATATTTGCATCATTGAATGAGAATAAATGATTGATAAATATTTGTCATCGTTATCACTTAAAATTATTACTTCCACTAACTCTATTATCACTTAAATTAGGGATCCAATTACCACATTACCTATCATTAGTAATTATTGAAAATATGAAAAAAAAATAGTTAAAATACACTAACTCCATTATCACCTTAAATAAGAGTGGTTGAGTGTCTTTTTGTGACTACTGAATAAAAAAAACATGAGTGGCTGAGTATATTTTTTTTGTAGTGCTTAAGACAAAAAAAAAAGATTGGCTGCTTTCCTGTTTCGTGATTGATGCTCAACCTTGTCCTTTGCTAAAAAAAAAAAAAAGTTTATTGCTTTTTTGTGGAAAGGCGTCCAACCCTGTTACCTGGTTAAGGAAACAAAATGGACTACGATACTTGATTTTCTCTTATCTCTGCACCATCTGGTTTTGCTGATGTTTTCATGCTTTATAATGTAAGTTGTTTTACAATTAAATGTTATGAGTTGATTATAAAGCAAAATCTCATAACTCTCCATTTTCTTTGGTTTTTTCAGCTGGCCTTGTCCACCTCCACCAAAACTGTAAGCAACACCAGTTGAGCATTACTACCAATTCAACCAATTCTGATACTTGTTAACTCTAAACGACTTCCTAAACTGTAAGTATAAAATACATCATTATATTACTTTTTATTCTTTTATTCTTACTAATCATTAATTATAACTGGCAAATTTACAAACTTTCAAACTGTATATATAGATTTCATTATAGTTACTATAACTTCTGCGTTTTAAATTTTTAGGGTAAAAGTATTCACATAGTATCGTATACTTGTAATTGTTTCTAGCACTCATGGCTTCTATGAACATTCTCTTACGTTATATTTCTCCAACGAACACAACGGAATCGATACACGTCAAGTTCATACAAATGTTGTACCTCGTCGACACAAATTACTCTGAACCTGATTCTTTACAATACATCTTCCACGATGAAGAGGTAATTCACTTGTAACATTGTGTTTTATTAAACTCTTTCTTATTGCATATAGATTCTGTTAAAGGTGTTAACTGCATTTACACAACAGGGCACCTTTATTAACATCCATATTCCGAATGAATGTGTTCGAAAGTATGCGAAGAAATTTAAAGAGGGCCGAGTTTATCGCATAAAAAAATTTGTGGTGACGACTAATGTGCACAAACACAAGACAACCAATCACAAGTACATGTTAAACTTGTCTTTGAGAACACTTGTCAGAGAATTAGATGCTGCGAATTTCCCCACTTTTACGTATCCATTAAGCGGTGAGCTATCTTTAACATAAAATTTCATTCTTATAACCTGACAATCCTAAGTGAGTTACTTCTTCTTATTTAAATATCTTTTAGTAACACAAACTCGACCATTATTATGTATTATCAACACAATTGAGCAAATGATTATGTTACTACATATTTTATTGTCAAACAAATAGAATTTATTTATAATTAAATGCCTTAAACAATTTTGTTTCTATTTTCCCTGCTTACAGAGCCTCAAAGCACAAGTATGACTTCAACTAATGAAAAGACACTACAGGACTTAAGCAATGCTCTCATGCATATTGTCTCAATTAAAGATATCTACGAAAAAGGAAAAGTAAGTTGCATTGGGTTGAAAAATAGGACCACTTTATCATAATCTCGTGATATTTACATTCAAATAGCGCACTCTAGAACATATTTTTTAATGTGTTAGCATGAATATAAATTTAATAAAACTTTGTTTATAATTGTAAGGCTGGTGAATTTTGGATTGGTGAAAAAATTGTTGCAGTAGAGAACTCTTACAACTGGTTTGCTGTGTGCTGCCAAGCAAACGATTGTAATAGTCGACTCATTCCCCTTCCTTCTGGTGAATATGAGTGCAAAAAATGTTTGACAAATTGGACAAAGGGCATCGACAAGTACAATTTAAAGCTTCAAGTAGAAGATGCCAATGGAAATGCAAAATTGAAATTGGTGGACAAAGACTGCATCCAACTGATAGGTAGAACAGCATCAGACCTCCGAGCAAAGCATAAGCGCATAACCCCTCAACTGCCAAAAGAAATACAATCATTGGTTGGACTTGGCATGTTATTTATGATTGAGGTGAAAAGGGAACAATTGGAAAACAGATACGCTCCCTTCTTCGTAACAAAGATAATAAATAATCAAACATTAGTCAGCCTTTACTGTCCTGAGGTTATAAAAAAAACAAAACAATTGGTATCTTGAGCCAGAAGGAGACATTAACTTGTTAGACGAGGTAGACTATTAGCACTACTTCTGTTTAGTTTGTTTAATATGCAAATTTGTTTACAAGCAAAAACTCAAACTATGTTAAATGCTTTTTCACGTGATTTAGGAATTTATCGAAGCTGAATGAAACGAATCATTTGGAGATCATTTTGTACATGTTCGATTCGTACTTTTATATTTTTTATTATACATTGATGCAATTTGACACAACTTTTTTTTTATTGAGATGGACAAGAATTTAAATGCATGTATAAGCCTTCATTTCAAATTGTTTATATCTTCTTTCGTGCAACACAACTAACTTTATTTAAAGAAATAAAAGCATTACATGTTAGTACATTTATTTGAATATGAGATATGAACAACCGAAAAACACAAGTTTCTATGTTTGTTTTAGAAACTGTACGAAAAAAAAACCCAAAGTAGGACACTAACAATGATGTAGGAGAATGAACTACAATTTTATAGGACACTAACAATGATGTAGGAGAATGAACTACAATTTTAATAAACTTGTATATATAAATGGGAGAATGAACTACAATTTTAATAAACTTGTATATATAAATGGTACAACTCTATTTATTATCAATAAACTTGTATGTATGAATCTCCGTTTGACAAAAATAAACTAGCTCCTTATATTTATATCGTACATAACTATTGAAATAACACTCTTGACCTCTTAATTAAATTCAAATTTAAACAAAAAAAAATATAAAATAAATACCAAAGAATTTAAATTTTAACACATTTTTTAATATCATTGTATTTATTCGATCTTTGTTGGGCATTATACTACGCGCATCGCGCGTGCCACCGCTAGTATATATATAAAAGCTCAATCATAGTGCCAGTGGCATAATTAATGTTTAGCCCAAAAGAAATAGAATTAATGTAAGCCCAATAGCCTGAAACAAAATAGCCTAAATCAGATCTGCTCGATTACTTATCGCCTTCTACGCTTCCAGTCCCAAACCAGCGCCTCATGCGACACTCCGGTCAGGTGGTTACTCCCTAATGCCCTCCGGCCTTGCCCTCGCTACTCACTCCTCAATACTCACATCCACTTCTCGGCCCTTGGCTTCTGTTTCTCCGTCCTCTGAGTATCCCACGCCAACGCCCTCGCTCCTCTCCCTGTCTCCCTCACACTCCTCTCACCTAACCTCAGCCTCGCCGGAAGCCTGCTCGCCCCTCAGTCAGGTAATAATGTAATATCTTATTTTTAATTTTTTTAATTTCTATACTTTTAATCTATTAAGTGTTTAATTATGTAAATTTTTATACTGTTAATATCTTATTAAGTGTTTAATTTAAGTAGTTAAATTTGTATACTGTTAATAAATTGATTGCAAAAAACTAACTCATATTCATAACCTTTCTAAAGTTGCCCTTTTAAGCATTCAAAATTTAATGCACATTCAAATTTCTAAGACTTTAGACTGTTTTGGAATGAAAGGATTATTCCGTATATAATAATTTGTTTGGCTTTGGAGTGAAAGAATTGGTTTCTTGTTCTTGTTGGTTGGCTTTGGAGTGAAAGAATTATAGAAATTGGTAACTTTATACTATTTTCAAAGATAAAATAATTATCTCTAGTATAGATAAATAATAGACTTGCTGTGTGGATTTATAGTGTATATAGGGGTGATTTTGAGGTGGAAAAGAAAACTAGCTTTTCACTTCTTGCTTTTAATTTTTTTAATCCCCTTCAATTTGTTTTACTGGTTTAATTGATTAAACATGGTGGTATAATTAATCAATACAAGTAAGAACTTTTACTATGTTAAGGTAAAATGCTTATTTGATCAATTGATCGTATTTATACTAATGGTTTTATAATATCTCATTATCTCATTCTCATTTGATAGGTTTAAAGGAATTGAAGGCGTGTAGTTTGGGACAGTTGACAGTGGCAGTGTTTGTTAGTTTGTATTTGTTATTAGCACTTTGGCAGTTAGACTTCGTAAGTTTGTAGTATTTGGATAATTGGATTTTAGTATATGTTATAGACTTTTTGTGACTTTGGTAGTTTGCATTTGATTTGGACATTTGGTATTTTGATTTTTAGAGACTTGTATAAGTATTAATGGTTGAATAGTTTGTGAAATTTTGGTTTTTCGGTTACCGACCGAAACCGACGGTCGGTTATAGTTTTGCTTTCGGTCGGTTTTGGTCGGTTATGATGGTCAAAAATCATGGTCGGTTTTTCGATTGGTTATTTAACTGAGCGACCGTTTGCTCACCCCTACTTGTTGTCGCAGGAAAAAACTTTCTGACAAGTAAACGGTTGTAGCTGAGGTTGCATACGGATATAAACTCCAGCGGTATTTTATATTCTGCTTTCGCAATTTCATTGTGCTATCACTCTTAATTGTATTACGATGTTTGCCCCACAATTGTTCGGTGAAATGCCCGACATGTGTTTTTGTTAATGGAGGCGAAACAATGTGAATGCCGCATTACATAAGTGTAATTTTTGAATTTTGGGATATAAAATTAGGGGTGGGAATAGGCTCAGAACTTTGATTTAGCTATTCAAAGGTCCGGCTGGGGTTCACCTTGGGTCTGTAGTTTTTGTTATTTCAAGTGCTATTCATATCAGTGCTCTCCCATGGTTGAATAGTTTGTGAAATTACGGTTTTTCGGTTACCGACCGAAACGGACGGTCGGTTATAATGCTTTCTATGTAATATTAGAGCTATATGCTCAAGGATATATCCTTCTTAGTGCTTACATATTCTGGTTTCATGGTCTTTGTTTGTGTTGAGGAAAACAAATGTGCTTTAAAGCCTATCTTTGAAGCCGTTTTAATGGCCTGCATATTAAATAGGCATTAAAAAGGCTTCTGGCCATGCCAGGTCTATTCTAGGCTCAGGCTTGGGCCTAAAAAAGCCTACTTATAGGCCCAAGCCTAATTTGCCAAGGCTTGGCTTGGCCTGGCATATTTCCACCCTTATCTTTTTATGGTTGCTGTTCATTTTTCTACATGGTTGGAATTTGTATTTGAAGTCTTATGAGTAATCGTTGTTTCGCAGGTGATGGACTGAATTTGTTCTTCTACATGGAGGGATGCCATTACATTTGCAAGAATGGATGTTCGGAATCTGAACTAATAGCTCTCTCCTGTAGACATGAAGAGGTGTTCAATCCTTCTTTCGAATTGCAATCCTCGACGATTGTGTTATCATGAACAATTAGGTTCTACCCTGAACCATCTCTTTATCTTCTGCTATTCAAGTAATTCTTTGGTTGAGAGGTTAAATCCTTCTCGTCCAACCAGTACCAGACCCTTCCCTGATTATTCTCCAAAAAAGCCCTCCATAAGAGATACTGAACTTGTCTATCAGGTGTCAATTACTGTTAAGCAACGCCGTTATGAGACCCTTCGTCGTACTTTAAAGTCATTTGAATCGAAGATCAGGTCTGATCATTTTGTTTGGGTTCTCATGAGCATAAGGAATGATTACAAACTAGTTCTGGATTTTTATAACTGGTGGTGCGTACGTAGGAACCCATCACTTGAAGCCCGTTGTATTGTTGTTCACATTGCCACATCTTCTGAAGATACAAAGATGGCACGTGAACTTATCCGTGAGTTTTGGATTAAACCCAGTTTAGACATTGATCTTTCATTTGTTCACTTTTTAGAAAAACTAATATACACTTACAAGGATTGGGGTTCTAATCCTTATGTTTTTGACATTTTCTTCCAAGTCCTTATTGAAGTAGGCTTCTTAGTCTATGCAAGGAAGTTTTTTGATAAGATATTGAATTATGGTATAGTTTTATCTGTTTGTTCATGTAACCTATATCTTTCCTCTCTATCAAATAGCAATGGTGGGCACATAATGGCTTTGAAGGTTTTTAGTGAATTTTCTAATTTGGGGGTCGCTTGGGATACTGAATCACATAACATAATGGTTCACTCACTCTGCCGAATAGGAAGAGTGAAAGAAGCCCATAACCTACTCCTGCAAATGGAACTGAGGGGATGCATCCCTGATGTTGTAAGTTACAGCACTGTGATTAATGGGTACTGTACTGCTGGAGAACTGGAACCAGTGTTGAAGGTCATAGAAGAGATGCAAGGAAAGGGACTTAAACCAAACAAACATACTTTTAACAGCATAATTCTTCTTTTGTGTAAGACTGGTAAAGTATCATATGCAGAGGAGGTCCTTAGGGAGATGATATCACAGGGAACTACCCCAGATAATGTAGTTTACACTACTCTCATTGATGGCTTCTGCAAAGCTGGGGTTGTAACTGCTGCATACAGATTGTTTAATGAAATGCAGTGTTTGAACATCATTCCTGATTTGGTAGCGTATACTGCCCTTATCTGTGGTCTGTGTCAAACTGGAAAGTTTGCAGAAGCATATAAGCTCCTGCATGATATGCTTGACTGTGGGTTGGAACCTGATGAGTTTACTTACACCACACTTATAGATGGTCACTGCAAAGTGGGTGAGGTCCAGGTTGCCTTTTCTCTTCACAACCAAATGGTTCAGATGGGATTGGTGCCAAATGTTGTCACTTATACTGCATTGGCTGATGGGCTTTGTAAACAGGGGGAACTTGATATGGCAACTGAGCTTCTTCAGGAGATGTGTCGAAAGGGACTTGAGTTAAACATTTATACTTACAATTCACTTATTAATGGTCTTTGTAAAGCTGGAAATATTGTGCAAGCATTAAAACTGATGAAAGATATGGAAGCATCAGGTATTCCGCCTGATACTTTTACCTATACCACTCTAATGGATGCTTATTGTAAATCAGGAGAAATAGCCAAGGCTCATGATCTTTTGCGTGATATGCTGTGCAGTAGGATTCAACCCTCGATTGTTACATTTAATGTTTTGATCAATGGGTTTTGTACCTCAGGGATGCTGGAAGAGGGTGAGAAACTGCTGGGATGGATGGTGGAGAAAGGTATAATGCCAAATGCCACCACTTACAATTCTCTAATGAAGCAACATTGCATTAGGAATAATATGCGTGTTGCCGCAGAAATTTGCAAGGGAATGTGTAGTAAAGGAGTTATGCCAGATGGTAATACCTATAACATATTGATACGAGGACATTGCAAAGGGAGGAATATGAAGGAGGCCTGGTATCTACATAAAGAAATGGTTGAGAAGGGATATAAACCAACAATTGATACATATCATGCGCTCATTAAGGGTTTCTTGAAGAGAAAAAAGTTCTCTGAAGCAAAAGGAGTTTTTGAAGAGATGAGAAGAGAGGGCTTGTCTACAGATAAAGAATTATACTGCATCTTTGCAGATATGAGATTTGAGGAAGGGGATTTTGACAGGGCTCTTCAAATCTGTGATGAAGCAATAGAAAAGTGTCTCATAAACAAGACCAATGATTGGGTCACATAATTTTATCTTCGAATCCATGTTGGAATATTCTGAAGAAACATTTTCAATCCTATTTGCTCTTGTGCAGAGCATTCAGATTCCTCCACTGGGCTGCCATGATTGGAGATATGAGAAATGTGGTAAATCTTATGTAACTTGTGCCTTGAAACCTTGTATCTTTTGAATGTTTATATCCATAAGTTCTGTGCTTGATATACTGAATTTTGCGGTTTTGCCACTGGAATTGTCTTCATTTCCTTTTCCCTTCTCACTTTAACTGATATATCAGCTGCTCGTCTATAAGTCTATAACATTATCATTGATGATATTCTAATATTATTCATATGTATGAAGAGCAATAGCTTTTAGGTCTATAGCTAGTAAACAAAGGTCCATCACATGCTCATGAAGCTTATTGCACACACAAGATTTCCTTGCAAGGTCAAAACGACCATCTTTATTCTTTAGTTGATATCAAGAAATTGTTATCTTTCATACAAGATTCTTTGTATTTCATCTTTCTTCTTTCGAACTTGCAGCACACTTTATCATGAAGTGGCATATTTAAGTAGTCTATATTAATGAAAGGATCGAGTCACCATGGCAATGCATATACTTATGTTCTTAACATGTGAACTTTGCAGCATGGAAGCGGAATTTTTTGGTGATATTGTTATAGTGCCTTACATGGATAATTATGATCTCGTGGTATTGAAGACTGGCAATCTGCGAATATGGGGTGAGTGGTTATAAGACTTAATTTTGTCAGCTTCCATGTCCTTTTCTGGACTTCCCACCATCTAATGAACTTTCAAGTTGTCATGTCATCGTGCAGTCTTTCTGACCTCTCAGGAGTTTTGCAGGTCCGTACAGTTGCTTCAAAGTATATAATGAAGTGTGACGATGACACATTTGTACGGATAGATGCTGTCATGAATGAAGTTTAGAAAATTCGTCATGGCAGAAGCCTGTATATTGGAAACATCAATCACTACCATAAGCCACTGCAAAATGGTAAATGGGCAGTCACCTATGAGGTATGCACTTATTCCTTCTCTATTTTCGATCCCCTGGATGGCTGTTCTGATATTTTTAAAAGTATATTCTCCTTCCAAGTTCGATTCTCAGCAGGAGCATTCTATTGGCTTGGTCAGCTATGGGCAACTTAGTGCACACTGTTGGGTAGTGGTTGCGGGTTTCCCTTGTGATCCAAAAAAATGCATATTAACCCCTCTCTCTCACTTTATATGGGCCTCCTTTTTCCTTTTCAAATAAAAGACAAGCTAAAATTATGTGTCTATCTCAAATTAGATAAAGTCTTGTGAGTTTATTGTTTCTTTTCTTAATTGAGTTCAAGTGCTACATTTTGCTTGTGTTTTAGTTTCTTATCATGTTCGAGTTCAAAAGTTAACTGTCTTACTGTCCCTATGGACAAATTGACGTAATTTTTACATTTTTGTTTATCTCTATCACTTACTACTATCATTATTCTTTTGGTACATACAAGGGGGCTAGAGGTTGAACTTGAATCCTCCTACCTAGAGTTACATGCTCATGCCACTATACTTGAATGTTTTTGTCTAAACATTTTTCTCTACAGAACTGTAAATTGGCCTAAATTGCTTTACGGGTGGCTGGGAGTTTGCCCTAAATTGGCCTGTTTATCACCTCACTTTTTGTTCTTGGGAGTTGCAGGAATGGCCAGAAGAAGATTACCCACCCTACGTGAATGGGCCTGGTTATGTCATCTCGTCTGATGTTGCGGAGTCCATTGTCTCTGATTTTGAGCAACATAAGTTGAGGGTATGATATCTTTTACCTGTATCAATTCCCTCTTTTTGATTGTACTTGTATATCTGCATGTTTGTCCATCCTGCAAAGCATGAGAATTATGAAGGCACTACTGTTTGAATTTTGTAACATGAAAATGGGAAATAGGGAAACACAGGATACAAAACGCTAGTGAGATTTACAAATATAAAAAGGAAAATGCTTCTTACCCCTCCTGAATTTCCCCTCCACTCCTGATGTGGCTTCCATTCATTGGCTGACCTACCACTAATTACAAATGGAATTTAGTAACCAATTAAATGGTGCCCATCATGAGGGATGGATTGGAGGGGTAGGGTATCATCATAAAAAATATAAGCATGCATTTGCAAATATTTTTTTCTTTAAATATGCATAAATATTACTGTAATTGACTATTTGTTTACTAGTTTCTGAAATGATTTATGGAGTTTCTGCAAATTATTGAGAGGAAACGTGGAAATGCTCACCCTTGAGAGTTTAGGTTTAAATGCATCTGATAAATAATAAAAAGGAAAGGAAAAAAAAAAAAAAACTGATCCTTTGACATGCTGCAGTTGTTGAAGATGGAGGATGTGAGCATGGGAATGTGGGTAGAGACTAGAGAAGTTCAACAATTTGAGGTCGGTGGAGTATGTTCACAGCTTGAAGTTCTGCCAGTTTGGATGCTGCTGCATTGAAGACTATTACACCGCGCACTATCAATCCTCCAAGCAAATCATCTGCCTCTGGGGAAAACTGCAAAGCCAAGGGAAAGCCCACACTCGAATAATGTGTTTTGCCAATTCTGCACTTGAATAAGAGTTTTTGCCAATCTCGCACTTGAATAATAAATTTTTATACAAAATTAAGTGAAAAATGAATACTAACTATATTATATACCATGGTCAGGTTCAGGTACGGTGGAATACTATTACATGTTCGATCATTTTTATTTTTAGTATATATATTGATTATTCAATTTTAATATAGTAAAAATATATTTTTAGGTATCATTCTAATAATGAATTCTCAAAAAATAAATATCCAATCCAATACATTAAAAATGAATTTGTATGACAGTGGTCCGCATTGCAATGTAGACTATGATATAGGGTATAATGATTGTCAAGGAGGCTCAATATTACAAATTGTATATATTTTAAACTTTAGAATGGATTCATAACCATTATATTACAATTAAATTCAATGGATCAAACACTAGCGTACGTCTATTAAAAAAATAGTATAGGCTTATCAAAATAATGCAGCTGTCATTTAAAATACTTCAATTACAACTTTTTAATGTTATTATATATATATATATATAAAATTTGTAAAAGAATAAGAAAATTAAGTTTAAGTTGAAAAGTTTAAAGAGAGTATTTAGAAATTATTTGATATATCTTTATTATGACTTGAACTCATGGTGCTATATGAACACATGTCTATAATTACTGAGGTATATATTAACAATTATTATACCGTGGACCATGATCCACATTATAATGTAGACTACACGTATGTATTTTTTTTTAGTATACCGAATATTCATTTTTAATGTAATGTATGCATGCTTATTTTTAGTATATTGAATATTTATTTTTAGTATAGTTTATGTTCATTTTTAGTATAATGAATATTCATTTTTAGTGTAATGCAGGTTTATTTTTAGTATAGTAACTAAAAATAAACATATAGTTGATTAAAAATGCAATCGTTATATTGTGGACCCTGATTCAATACACAGAATTTGATTTCACAATGTATAGAATTCATGTTCACACCGAATTCATGTTCATAATACACATACATAAACACGATATAATCAACATGAATTCTGTGCATTATGAACATGAATTCTGTGTATTATGTTAAGTGTTTAATTCATGTTCATTATACTGTGTTTATTTGTCTGTGTATTATGAACATGAATTCTGTATATTATGAACATGAATTTTGTCCATTATGAACATGAATTCTGTACTTTATGAAGTTAGATTTTGTATATTAGATCAGGGTCATAGTACATTGTGGACCAGGGTCCAAGATATAAATTGCCTTAAAAATGAAGTTTGCAATGTGGACATGGTGCGCGGTATAATTTGCCGATGTATCAGGCAAATTATTGTGTGGACCATGGTCCACATAGTGTTGTAAGGACCATATCAAAAAGTATATTTTTAATATACTAAATGAACATTATTTGTGTACTGAATGTACATTATACAATATAATGTACATTCTTTGAATACAATGTACATTTTTAATATACTAAAAGTACATTATTTTTATACTGAATGTACATTATTTGATAGCATGGTCCACACAATTGTGTGAACCATGGTTCACACAATAATCATCGGATATATCACTGTTGGGCCTTATGGGCTTGGATTCACCGTTGGACGCTGTTTGAGATAAGGTTCAAAAGACGATGAAGGCAACCTTGGGCCTATCTACACCTTATATATAACAGAAGTTTGCGATGGACATTTTAAAAAATAAAAATTAAAAGAAAATAAATTTAAAAATTCTAGAAAATAAAATTAGATTAAAAATTTCAAAAAGAGTAGAAGTCTATTCAGTTTTTTTTTTAATACTACTAACTCTATTATAATGCAGTATCTGTTCATAACTACTTTCTCAACCTATTGAAGCACAAGGTCCTTGGTGAAGTCTATTCAGTTAGAAGACTCCGTTACACTATACATATGTTTGACTTAGAAGGCTTATTTGAGGTTGCAATTTTTTTTTTTTTAATGTAATAGAGGAGTATAAAGAGATTATTGTAACATTGTTTAATTCATTTACCAAAAAACAACAACAACAAGGATGATGAGAGAGAGAGAGATAAGAATAGTATTAAGGAGAAAAAAGAAAGAGATAATAGTATGATAATAGATAGAAACTTACCATTAGAAGGGAATTTTAGTCTCTTCCAAAATAGTCTATTTATTGTCACAATGAATACTTAACACATATTATTTTTTTTTTGGTGAGGAGGAGGGACAGTAAGGTCCCAAGAGTTTAACGATGTCTGCTATAGGCAAGGCCCGAAGCTTCCCGTTGAAGAAGCTCGATCAGGTCATCTGGAGGAGCCTCCAGGACTGTCGTGCCCTGCGGCGCATTCCGCCCCATGTTTGCCAAGAAGTCAGCGCAAGTATTTCCTTCCCGGTAGATGTGGGTTATCTTGACGTTCCGAAATTGACTCATGAGGAGTTTGCAGTCAGCCACTAATCCGTTGGAGATCATGGGTGTGCCTTCATCTCGTGTTAAGACCTGAACCACAGCTACGGAGTCCATCTCGACAGTAATGTTGGTGAATCCTTGGTTTCTAGCGAGTCTAAGACCCTCCCGCAGACCCCATAATTCTGCCCAGAAGCTGTTAGTAGCCCCGATTCTTGCAACGTAGCCGACAATCCAGTCACCACTGTGATTGCGGAACAAGCCTCCTGCGCTCCCCAACCCCGAGTTCGCCTTGACCGCACCGTTAGAGTTGAGTTTGATGAAATCAGATTCCGGAGGGTGCCAAGTGACTCAGACCTGCCAAGCCTCCAGCGGACCCTTGTGATTTAAGAGAAGATTGTGTGCCTCTTTAGCCTCTTTAATTGCCCGTTGGAGAATATCTCTTGGCGAAGAATGTTAGAATGTGGCCAGTAGAGAGTATCAGGCTGATTTGCATTGATGGAGATCGGTGTAGCACAGATGGCATCAAGCCATCAACCATGTTGGTCGCGAGAATCCAGTTCAGAGCCTCTATATCCCACTGTCTATCTGCTGTTCAACGTCTGAAGACTTAATTGGGCAAGAAAAATTGTCGAGGACCAAATTAGTAATCTCGCAATAGTCGAGGGACCATTTCGGTAATAAACTCCTTTGGGCATTTTTTTTTTTTTTTTTTTTTGTATTGCTCATAGAAAAGTATGTGTTGGAGGGGAGGGGGGACTAATTTGTCAAGACAAATAATTAGAATAAGTCTTCACTCTTTGCAAAGAGACGTTCTGAAAAGGTGGGTTATGCCAATATCGTCATATTGTGTGAGAAGTATTTGTGAAAATTGTGTGATATGTCGTTGTATCTAAATCGATAACATGAGTGAGTTTAATATGGTTTTTGTACAAAATTAAAATGTTAATGATTTTTAGTACTATTGATTCTGTTACAATGTAGTATTTGTTCATAACTACTTTTTCAATCTATGAAAGCACAAAGAGTCAACATCGTCTCTACTAGGACTCAAACCTAGGGGTGGGAATAGGCCAGGCCCCTTGTAGGGACCTATGTCCGAGCCTAATTAAAGCCTAGTTAAAGCTCGTTTAGTAGAAAGGCCAGACTTGAGTCAATTTCAAAAGCATATTTAACTAAATAGGCCAGGCCTATATATACCAGGCCCGGCCTTCAGGCCTACAAGCCTGACCTATATATATATATATATATATATATATATATATATATATATATATATATATATATATATATATATATATATATATATATATATATATATATATATATATTTTTTTTTTTTTTTATTTTT
>NC_044922.1:15306724-15308902 GCF_003576645.1 Ipomoea triloba | reverse complement strand
TATATATATATATATATATATATATATATATATATATATATATATATATATATATATATATATATATATATATATATATATATATATATATATATATATATATTATTTTATTTTATTTTATTTTATACCTAATATATAATTTTATATTTACAATACAATTCCAAGTATATATAATTATCAAACTTTAACCCTCCACCTCCAAAATCTCATTCTAAATTATGATTCAACTATAAACATTATTGCTGCTAATCCTGTTGTATGTATTCTTATTGTTTAATGAAATATTGCAACTTAATTATATGAGTTGATTGCTTATTATTTCTTATATTATATAGGATAACAAATAATAATTTAATTGAACTTAGGTATTTTTTGTAAATTTTTTATATGTATACTTTAAAATGCTTAAAAACTGAGGCCTTAAATAGACTCAAAGCCTATTTATGATCTATTTTAAAGCATTTTAAAAGCCTAAATGTTAATTAGACTTTTAAAAAGGCTTTAGGCGAAGCTAGGCCAACTGTAGGCTCAGGCTTAAAGCCTACAAAAAAGCTTATATACAGGCTCAGGCTCAGGCTTTAGATTTCCCAATCGTTATACCCTGCACCACGGTGTACATAGCAATGTGCACCACGAACGTAAAACAACGTCGTTTCAATGTTAGTGGACGCGGACTCGAATGACTCCAGCGAATTCATTATCTATAATACACATAATTATTATCTAGAATACACAGAACATTTGCCTAGAATACACAGAATGTTTGCCCAGAATACACAGAATATTGACACAAAATACACAGAATTCATCCTCCTAACATTCGAATGCACAAACACATCACAACATGTGTTAATAACATGAATACACAGAATATTGACACAAAATACACAGGATTCATCCTCCTAAACATTCGAATGCACAAACACATCACAACATGTGTTAATAACATGAATACACAGAATATTGACACAAAATACACAGAATTCATCCTCCTAACATTCGAATGCACAAACACATCACAACATGTGTTAATAACATGAATACACAGAATATTGACACAAAATACACAGGATTCATCCTCCTAAACATTCGAATGCACAAACACATCACAACACGTGTTACTAACATGAATACACAAAACGGTTGCCTAGAATACACAGAACGGTTGCCTAGAATACACAGAATATTAACATAAATATAGACACCGGCTGAACCGGGAAACGTAATTTCCAAAAAAAACGGACGGTTAGTTTACAATGCTCAAAACGATGTCGTTTACGTACGTGGTGCACGGTATAATTTGCCTAGCTTTCCATAGCAGGCTCAGGTCTAAATTTCTAAAGTTCGGCTCAGCCTAACCTATTTTCACCCATACTCAAACCAATCACCTTCCATATGGGAATGCAACTGGATACTACTAGACCACAAGGATGGATATTATTTGTGGTCAATTAATGGAGTGGTGTGTGGCATGCATCACCCATACTCAAACCAATCACCTTACATATAGGAATGCAACTGGATACTACTAGACCACAAGGATGAATATTATTTTTGGTCAATTAATGGAGTGGTGCGTGGCATGCATGCACCCATTCAATAGCCATTTGCAATTACTAATACATTGTGTGTGATATCACTTCTTAAGATGGATGTGCGTTATAATTCATTTGCTATTTTTGGCGTGTTGGCTTGCTCATCCTCATTATCATCTTGTTAACGTTTTTGCCATAGAAAAACTCTCTATTTTTAGAATGGCTTGCCCAAAATGGCTATTGTCTTTAACTTTCACCATTGTTTTCCCTTTCTCTATTTTTTTTCCAATAATTTTAAAATTTTTCGTCTATCTTCATTGTATTGTGCCACACTGCCACTTGACTTTACATTCTACATATTAGCTTTTTGATATCCAAGATTTTGTGTTAATTCCTATTTTAAAATATTAAACATTATTTGTCTTATTCTTAAAAAAAAAAATCTAAAATATCAGTATTATTATTTGATAATATTTGATTTTTGAGAAGGGCTTTTTTATTCACAAAATGGCGGTATTTTTTATCAGTATTTCACGATATATATATATATATATATATATATATATATATATATATATATATATATATATATATATATATATATATATATATATATATATATATATATATATATATATATATA
>NC_044922.1:15282315-15306699 GCF_003576645.1 Ipomoea triloba | reverse complement strand
TATATATATATATATATACTATATATATATAGTATTATATATATTATATATATATTATTATTTTATTTTATTTTATACCTAATATATAATTTATATTTACAATACAATTCCAAGTATATATAATTATCAAACTTTAACCCTCCACCTCCAAAATCTCATTCTAAATTATGATTCAACTATAAACATTATTGCTGCTAATCCTGTTGTATGTATTCTTATTGTTTAATGAAATATTGCAACTTAATTATATGAGTTGATTGCTTATTATTTCTTATATTATATAGGATAACAAATAATAATTTAATTGAACTTAGGTATTTTTTGTAAATTTTTTATGTATACTTTAAAATGCTTAAAAACTGAGGCCTTAAATAGACTCAAAGCCTATTTATGATCTATTTTAAAGCATTTTAAAAGCCTAAATGTTAATTAGACTTTTAAAAAGGCTTTAGGCGAAGCTAGGCCAACTGTAGGCTCAGGCTTAAAGCCTACAAAAAAGCTTATATACAGGCTCAGGCTCAGGCTTTAGATTTCCCAATCGTTATACCCTGCACCACGGTGTACATAGCAATGTGCACCACGAACGTAAAACAACGTCGTTTCAATGTTAGTGGACGCGGACTCGAATGACTCCAGGAATTCATTATCTATAATACACATAATTATTATCTAGAATACACAGAACATTTGCCTAGAATACACAGAATGTTTGCCCAGAATACACAGAATATTGACACAAAATACACAGAATTCATCCTCCTAACATTCGAATGCACAAACACATCACAACATGTGTTAATAACATGAATACACAGAATATTGACACAAAATACACAGATTCATCCTCCTAAACATTCGAATGCACAAACACATCACAACATGTGTTACTAACATGAATACACAAAACGGTTGCCTAGAATACACAGAACGGTTGCCTAGAATACACAGAATATTAACATAAATATAGACACCTGACCGGGAAACGTAATTTCCAAAAAAAACGGACGGTTAGTTTACAATGCTCAAAACGATGTCGTTTACGTACGTGGTGCACGGTATAATTTGCCTAGCTTTCCATAGCAGGCTCAGGTCTAAATTTCTAAAGTTCGGCTCCAGCCTAACCTATTTTCACCATACTCAAACCAATCACCTTCCATATGGGAATGCAACTGGATACTACTAGACCACAAGGATGGATATTATTTGTGGTCAATTAATGGAGTGGTGTGTGGCATGCATCACCCATACTCAAACCAATCACCTTACATATAGGAATGCAACTGGATACTACTAGACCACAAGGATGAATATTATTTTGGTCAATTAATGGAGTGGGTGCGTGGCATGCATGCACCCATTCAATAGCCATTTGCAATTACTAATACATTGTGTGTGATATCACTTCTTAAGATGGATGTGCGTTATAATTCATTTGCTATTTTTGGCGTGTTGGCTTGCTCATCCTCATTATCATCTTGTTAACGTTTTTGCCATAGAAAAACTCTCTATTTTTAGAATGGCTTGCCCAAAATGGCTATTGTCTTTAACTTTCACCATTGTTTTCCCTTTCTCTATTTTTTTTTCCAATAATTTTAAATTTTTCGTCTATCTTCATTGTATTGTGCCACACTGCCACTTGACTTTACATTCTACATATTAGCTTTTTGATATCCAAGATTTTGTGTTAATTCCTATTTTAAATATTAAACATTATTTGTCTTATTCTTAAAAAAAAAAATCTAAAATACAGTATTATTATTTGATAATATTTGATTTTTGAGAAGGGCTTTTTTATTCACAAAATGGCGGTATTTTTTATCAGTATTCACGATATATATATATATATATATATATATATATATATATATATATATATATATATATATATATATATATATATATATATATATATATATATATATATATATATATATATATAGGATCGCGTTCAAGTGCATACGGGGACCGCCTAGGAGAGAACTACGGACGAATCGCAGCGCGCGACTTGTCCAGGATGTAGTTGCACCTAACGTTATAACTAGGTGCACTTAATGTTATACCTAGGTGCATCCAGTGCATACATGTTAACAAGGTAAATTACTTGCACTTGTAAGTGAAAATAGGTGCACAAGTACAAGTAAAATGTATTACAGATGCAACTAAATTGTACACTGAGCATCAATACTAAGTGCACCTAATGTTATAACTAGGTGCACCTAGGTTGCATGCACCCAGATGCATAAATGTTAACAAGGTAAATTACTTGAACTTGTAAGTGAAAATAGGTGCACAAATGCAAGTAAAATGTATTGCAGATGCAAGTAAAATGTATTATAGGTGCAAGTGAATTGTACACTGAGCATCAATACTAAGTGCACCTAATGTTATAACTATGTGCACCTAATGTTATAATTAGGTGCACCTTGGTTGCACCCAGGTGCATGAATATTAACAAGCTAAATTATTTGCATTTGTAAGTGAAAATATGTGCGAAAATAGGTGCACTTGTAAGTGAAACTAGGGTGCACTTATATCACAATTACTTGTACCAAAGTTTGAGTTATTTATGAAAATACCACCGTGTCGTTTTTGTAAAGTTGCATATGATTCGTTGATCTGGACACGTGGACGGCTGTAAAGCGTTCTCATTTCCTTCTTGGGCGGCAGTTCGCATGGGAGCGCACCCCTCTATATATATATATAATTAAATCTATTCTTTTTCTTTTAGCCAAAAATAGAAAACAGAGTTAATTTCATTTTTTGTCCTAGATTTGTCAGTCCACTTTTAGTCAATTTTTATCAGAGCATCCGTATTTGGTCCTAGTATTATTGTGACATACATATGACCAATTTTGATCATCCGTGAACAAAATCGTTGAAATGTCATTAAATACAAAAATATTTCGATCATTTTTATACAAAGTAAGTTGGCAACGCTATATTTTTATGTTTATTTTTATTTTTGAAAAAATCTATAATTGAAGATCGAAATGCCTTTGTATTTAACAGCATTAAAATTGTTTTGTTGATAGAGGACAAAAAATGGTCATCACAATAATACTAAGACCAAATGTGGATGTTCTGATAAAAAAAACTAATAGTGGACCGTAAAACTGGACACACCCAACTTCTGTTTTTTTTTTCTTTTTTTTTTTTTTAATTTAATAATTTCTTTTCGGTTTTCCCATTTTTAGAAAATAAAAATCAGTTTTGCTGAATGCTGAGACCATATATACACAATTAAAAATTGCTGAGACCATATATAGTAATTACAAATTATTATAATGTCCTTTCGGTGGAAACATATGTCATTAATACAGAAATAATAATTAATATAATTTTTGTGGAAAATATTTTTTGGATAATAATTTTCATAACGTCAACCAATTTAAATTTCATTAAGGAAAATTAAATATTAAAATTATAATATTCATTAAAAACCTGATTAAAAAAATAGAGGGAAAATGACACTTTTCCCCTATGTTATGTGCTTATAGCACTTTTCCTCCATGTGTTATTAAAGTGAAGGTTTTTCTCACTCAGTTATTTTAAAAGTGACAGTTTTCTCCCTTGTAATATTAAATTGACATTTTTGCCCTTAAAAATAACCATTTCATTTATTTTTATTCTCTAACCAATTATCACTAATATGTATGGAAGATCACAGTTCGATACGAACTTAATCAAACACTGTAGCAATTGAACTTAAATAGTATAGACGGTTACGGTTACGATTCAGAACTGAAAAAATGAAATAAAATAATTGTTGAATTTAGACTATTTTTAATTTAGAAATAAAATTATAAAAATAAATAAATAAATAAGTTTTGATTGGCGGTTCAAAATCGAAATTGGAACCGAACCGTACCGATTTATCAAAATAAGTGTTTGATCATTTTTACTATATATGATTGTGGTTAAGTTCCGGTTCACGATTCAACAATTATTTAATTTTATTTTTTCGGTTATGAAAATTGAAAATAATTTTTTATTAGATTTCCTTTATTTTTTTTTAAATTATCCATGTTCAAATACTACTAAAAGAAAAAGGCAAAAACTTGTGCGAGACCGTCTCACACGGATCTCACACAAGTGTGACCCAAAGAAAAATGGTTTCTTCCCCTCTTAGATTTAACGTCGAATATTTTCTCTCCTACATGTTAACTTTGTGCTATAAAGATTTTATGTTAATTTCTAATTTGAAATATTAATATTGTTTGTCTTATTATTTTAAAAAATAAAATTTAAAATATCAGTATTATTATTTGATAATATGCAATATTTCAGAAGGGTTTTTTTGTTCACAAATGTCGGCATTTTTTTTTAATCAGTATTTCAGGATAAATGTTTTTTTTTTTTAAAGTAAATCTGTTTTTCTTTTAATAAAAAAAAAAGAAGTTTCAGCCAAAAATAGAAGTAATATCTTAAATCCTTTTCCACGTGGAGAAGAGGCAAAGCCTGGAAGGAAAACGTATTCATTTCTGTGACATCAAACCGGACACACTCACAAGGTCTCTATTTGCCCGAGCTTATTTAACAATTTATAACTTATTTTAAGCTATTAATAAGCTATAAGCTTTGTTTGGTAATGTTCTCAAAATAAGCTAGTAGCTTAAAATAAAAGCTTATTTTGATAAGTTACTTTAAGTAGCTTTTCAAAAATAAGCTAGTAGCTTCTTAACTTTTTTTCATCTTTATTCTTATTATTTTAAATAAATGACATCCCTTACTCCCCCCAATTAAAACTCTTTTGGCATTTTTCTCTTCAATATGTTTCGTTGTAATTTTAATTTGACATTTGTGTTTGAACAGTAGCGTTTTTGTATGAACTAATTTTATGAATTATAAACATTTTGTTTTACTTTATATATTTTCAAATATATGTTCTTACTTTATATTTTATTAAAATATATTGATTTCATTATTTTATATTTTAATATGTAAACAAAAATATTTAAATTTTATGAAGATATCTTTTTTAGTCTTTTTACATTTATCAGCTTATCAAAAAGCTAATTTACCAAACACTTTTAAGCATAACAGCTTTTCAGATTTCAGCTTCGAGCTTATAGCTTTTAAGCTTTCAGCTACTTTTCAGCTTTCAGTTACCTTTTCAGCTCGGTTTGCCAAACATAGCCTAGTTCTTTCTTTTTTTTTTGGTAATTATTATTATAATTTCCTTTCGAGTTTTTTTTTTTTTCATTTTTAGAAAACAATTAGTTTTGCTGAGACCATAAATGTGTGTGTGTGTGTATATATATATATATATATATATATATATATATATATATATATATATATAATTAATTACACTTTTGGTCCTATGACTATTGGAGTCTTGTTAATTTCAATACACGACTTTAAAAACTAATAATTTAGTACCTTAACTATGCAAATTTTAACACATTTGGTCCATCCGATTAAATCACCGGCCAAACGTCGCCGGAAAAATATAAACCATTTTTAATTATTTAATAATGGGGGCAAATTGGTCATTTCATGCTCTTCCTTCTTCTCCGTTCTCCTCCCTTCTTCGTCGTTCTACTTCTTCCTTCTTGCAACTCGTCGTTCTTCTTCCTTCTTGCAAGAGTTGCAGCGATGGTCCACGGCGTCTAGTTCAAGAACGACGCCGCCAATTACGATTCAGAGCCATTCCGCCGTTGTGCACTGCTTGACGCCGGCGACCCCGCATCCCACACTGCCGCCCTCCACGCTCTGCTCAATGAATGGTACAATTAACCATTAAGTTATGGTGTAGAAAAAAATTACAGGGTAAGTAACCATTCTAATTACAAAGAGGAACTTTAATTATAAACTGTTAGTTTATAATGCACGGATGTACGTTCACTACCGAATTTAAATATCACAAAAACCGATCTCGATCAAGAATAATATTTGGAAGGTATAGCAGAATAAGAGACAAATAATTATAAGCACAGATATTTGATAACGCAGTTGAAGACTGCCTTCTATTCTGCGGGGCCACGCCCAAAATACTTTTCAGCCAAGTGCAACTCTAAGTTTTTACACTTTACAAGATTCAATGAATTACACAAACTAGGACTAACACCTATTTGAACCACTAATCTTGTAAGTAACTTTCTGAAAAATAACGAATTACAATTTTGGATAATTCTACAAATTACACAAATTGTAACGAACCTGATTTTCCAAACTTAATCGTTGAAGTCGTGCCACTTCGAATTTTCCTCCGTTCAGCTTGTTGAAGTTTTCTTCTAAGTAGAATGTTATTTCAATAGTGTCTGAAAACTTCGAATTGATTGCTATTACACAACGCCAATTTATAGGAAAAAAACTCCTGAGACTTAGGATCATAATTATATGGACGTGTGGCTGTAGCTCCACTTGATTTCTTCCACATTTGTAGCCTCATTTCAACCTTCCACGTACTGAAATTGAATGTATGAACATGTGGCTTTGAATATGTCATCTGATCTCAACCAATATGTCATCCCATCCTTTTAATTTATGCAGTGCAGTAGACTAAGCTTCATTTACATGCATTACATTTATTTGCATGTATTAAACTCATCGCATATACTTCATATGTGTAGGTCCATGCATTACATTTATTTGCATGCATTAAGCTCTTCTCATATACCTCATACGTGTAGGTCCAAAAAGACCTCATACGTGTAGGTCCAAAAAGCCTAATCTTCATGTAATTCATGTACTGGACTCATAATTAATTTATCAACATTTAGCCAACATGCTATTTACAGTATCACAAACTCCCCCTTTGGCATATGTTGATCAAAATTAATTGTGCTCCCCCTGAGTAGAACGTTCTCCCCCTTTTGATGAACAGGTGCCAAAAACACCACTTTCGAGGCAAAATCAAGTAGGAAGCCATAAATTTCTATCACGAACAATAAATGCATCGAATGTAACTAGATAGAGTATCACTTAGAAAGCGACCAAACAAAAAAACCGCAATGAATTTGTAGCTATGAATTTGTGAGATTGTGATAGATGTACGACAATATATAGAGCAAGCCTTTGAATTTTTTTTTTTTCAAACTTGAAGCTGTATATGTGAGAGTTTCATGAGTATGTGGAATTATCATGCTGCATGGGATGTGTACGTGGGGGGGTTCATGTAGCATGGTCAACATGCAAAGAAAATTTGATTTGCCATGGAAGCGCAAGCGCTAGAAGAACAATTTTGGACTTTTGTCATTTTTTTTTTCGATTTCTTTGAGGTGTCCGGGTCTTTCTCTGTCCGTTTAACGGTCCAGGTCCACCCGACTAATCCTCGGTCACAACGCAAAAGGAAGTAGGTATATGGCTGTAAACAGAGGTGGCACATTTGTCTTGATTGTTTGGTATTTCAAATAAAATACTCATTGCAAGAGTGTCAGTAGGAATTTGTTGACGGCTTGGCATACATGCATACAAATTCAATATACGGAGCAAATGTAAGGTGCCCTAGCAATATCAACATCTACATCTAGTCACATCGGAAGAGTTTATTGAAACTAGAAGAAATTATTGGCATACCAACTATATTTGACTTTCAAACGAAACAGATCAACGATTACCATTTGGAGAGTGGGAATCAAGCAACGCGAGATTTAGTGGTGTCACCCGGTGCTAGCGGTGTATAACCTGGATTGGAGGCAGATGAGTCAGCAGGATGGTGCGAGGGCCTGGCAGGTGCAGCAGAGTCCCATAATAGTGAGGACAAGAAAGCATTAATAATCTTTTCTCTAGCTTGTAGCATTTCTTGTTGATCAGCAATCCATTTCAATTCTTCGTGAAGGAAACTAATAATTCGATGACTCATAGGAAACGATGTTGTAAACTTCGTAACTCCAATGTCCTCGGCATGATCATGGACTAGTAAGCGTGAGTCCACTTTAATTGGTACGACCTCCGTCTCAAAACAATCATCTTTATTGACTTGGAATCCCTGCATAACAAGCAAATTAAAAATCATGTTAGGTAAAATGAGTTCCTTTCTCCTTTGTTTGCCATCCCGAGCGTCAAGCACTTGATCAAACAAAAGCTTCCCTAAGTTAATTTTTACGCCATTTGCAATTTTGTGCAAAAACACAGCTAATGACGCTTTGACATAGCTTTTGTGTTTTGTTGGCATCCAATTATGCAGGGCAACTTTATGCAACAATGCATATGTCGGAGTGAGAATGGCTGATTGCACAGTATCTTTAGTTGTCCACAAATGCTTGATCCCACCCGTCAATTCATATGCCACGATGTCTAAATCCTCTTGATAGTCATCATTTATATTTGGTGAATCAAATAGGGAATTAATCACGGTCGGATTAAAATCATAAAACCTTCCTCGTAGAAAAACCTTCCCTTGTTGAACCAATTCCGGTACTAGGCTTGTGTAAAATTCACATACCACTATTTTCACAAACCTATCAATTCTGCCAATAGTTTGCGACAGACCAACTTTTTCAAGTAACCCTGTGACTCCAGGGTGTAGGCTAAACTCATCTAGAAGAAGTTTCCGTTGGCAGATAAAATTTTTTTGTATCATGAGATCGAACACAGGTTTTAGGTCATCAGTGAAAAAAATTCTTGATGCATCTGAAACAGAGTAGTTGACCGGGATGGATTTTAATAATGCTTCCTGATGGCGCTTGGTGGCAGACCGAGTCATTCGGTGAGGATAGACAGGGATACTTAGTCGTTGTTCTTCGGCTTTGGCAGCATGCACATCCAGTAGATTTTCCTTGGGAAAGGATGAATAGTTTTCAACCGCTTTGTATGTGGGTTTCGGGCTGTACGCAAACGGATAAGAGGTTTGAGAGATTGAACCACCTGTGATTTTGTCATTGGTAGTAGTGGCGGTTTCCTTCCCAGAGCTACTCTCATTTGTTTTTTCTGTGTTTATGTTTCCCAGGCTGAGTTGTAGGTTAGGAGCCATGGAAGAGACGAGTAATCTGTTTTAAACAACTATCAAGAAAGAAAATGATTTGTACATACGCATGAATGTGGGTTAGATTTAAATAGTAATGAAAAGAGAACGAAAGGCCTAAAATAAAGCAAAGAAGTCTAACAAACAAACTAATATAGATATATATATGTATATCAAAGGGAGAGAATCTGTCAAAAGAAAAGATAATAAATTAAAGAAAACTAAAAGGAATAGAAGCAAAATAAATACCGTGAACCATTTTTTTGTTTTATAACATTAAAAACTAAAAGGAATAAAAGCTATTTTAGATCCTAACAAAAACTAAACATACTGTACACTAATAACTAAAAGGAAAAATAACACAATATATTAATGTGAAAGTTAGTGCGATATGTAGACAAAGAGTAGAAAAAGAGATGTTTGAGAGAAAAAAAACAATAAACGAAAAAGATTTTTTTTAAACCCCCTTTTTTTTTAAATATGAATTAACATAATGTACACAATCCCAGTTTGTGCCTGAGAGTTTCAAACCTGTTGCCATCCAAGGCTTTTGTGAAAACATCAGCAAGTTGGTTTTCTGTATGAACATATTCCAGGCAAATGATTTTGTCTTCTACAAGCTCCCGAATGAAATGATGCCGAATGTCTATGTGTTTTGTTCTGGAGTGTAATACGGGATTTTTTGTGATGCTGATAGCGCTCGAATTATCACAGTATAATGTAATGACTTCCTGTGAAAGACCATAATCTGCCAGCATTTGTTTCATCCAGAGTAATTGAGCACAACTACTCCCTGCAGCTATATATTCTACTTCTGCAGTTGACAAGGATATGGAGTTTTGTTTTTTGCTTAACCAAGATATTAAATTTGAACCTAGGTAAAAACAGCCTCCTGATGTACTTTTCCGGTCATCTATATTTCCAGCCAGTCTGCATCTGTAAAACCAACAAGTTGAGTGTTTGATCTATTTGAGTACCAAATACCTAAATTTACAGTGCCTTTTACGTATTTTATGATACGTTTTACAACAATCAGGTGTGATTCCTTGGGATCTGCCTGGTATCGAGCACAGGCTCCAACACTGAAGCTAATGTCGGGGCGACTCGCAGTTAGATATAACAAACTGCCTATCATGCTTCGATATAGACTTGTGTCAACACTTTTACCTACTTCATCTCTCTGCAGTCTCGTGTGTGTGGGAAATGGAGTTCGTACACATTTAGAAGTGTCGAGTCCAAATCGTTTTACAAGATTGTTAGCGTATTTCGTTTGTGAGACAAACATACCTTCAGAAGTTTGTTTGATCTGCAGACCTAGAAAGTAGGACAGTTCACCTACCATGCTCATTTCAAATTCTTCTTGCATGAGATTCACAAAATTGTTAGCATGACTTGCAGATGTTGATCCAAACACAATATCATCAACATAAACTTGAGCAATTATAATATCAGAATCATACCTTTTGATGAACAGTGTCTTATCGACACTTCCCCTTGTATATCCTTTCTTGATTAGGTACTCAGTAAGCCTTTCATACCATGCCCTAGGTGCTTGCTTTAGTCCATAAAAAGCTTTCTTTAGCTTGTACACATGGTCTGGATGTTTTGAGCTTTCAAACCCTTTAGGTTGTGCAACATATACTTCTTCTTTGAGATATCCGTTTAGGAACGCTGTCTTGACATCCATTTGTTGTAATTTGAACCCTAGTGAACATGCGATGGAGATGAGAAGTCTGATAGATTCTAGTCTTGCCACTGGTGCAAATGTTTCTTCGAAATCAATGCCTTCCATCTGTGAATACCCTTGTGCTACCAAACGAGCTTTATTTCTGACGACTATTCCATTTTCGTCTGATTTGTTCCTGAAAATCCATTTAGTACCAATGACATTTACATTCTCAGGTCTCGGTACTAAGTCCCATACCTCATTCCTTTCGAATTGGAGTAGTTCCTCTTGCATGGCATGTATCCAACACTCATCTTTAAGGGCTTCACACACATTTTTTGGTTCTATCATTGAGATGTAGCACGAGTAGCCTATCATCTCACGATAGTTTTTCTTTTCTTTGCCCCTTGTTCTAACCCCTGATGTGATTTCACCAATCACATTGTCAATTGGGTGATTTTTCTGAATTCTTGTGGATGGAATTATGTCTGAGCTGTCTTTGTGTTCCATATTTTCGGTTGACGATGCATTTTCTTCTGCCTTTTCTGATGTTTCTCTCAAGCATGCTGTCTGTTCATGTGCTTCTTCATCATCGTCATCATGTTTATTGCTCACATGATCATCAACCACCACATTTGTTGATTCCATGATGGACTTGGTTCTCTTGTTAAATACTCTATAGGCTTTGCTATGTGTTGAGTATCCTAAGAAAATTCCTTCGTCGCTTTTAGCATCAAACTTGCCTCTTTGTTCCCTGTCATTCAAAATGTAACATGTACTTCCAAACACATGAAAATACTTTAGATTCGGGGTTCTCCCTTTCCACAGTTCATAGGGGGTAAGTTTAGTACCTGATCTTAAAATTACCCTATTTGTGATGTGACATGCTGTACTCATTGCTTCAGCCCAGAATCTCTGAGAGATGTTTTTAGTGAGTAGCATTACTCTTGCCATCTCTTGTAGAGTTCTATTTTTTCTTTCCACTAGCCCGTTCTGTTGCGGTGTTTTAGGAGCAGAAAATTCATGTTGTATGCCAGTTTTGTCACAGAAGTTACTAAAAGAATTATTTTCAAATTCCCTACCGTGGTCACTTTTTATCCTGATGATTTTCACAATCTGTGCCTCCTTTTCTCTTTGTAATCTCAAACAGATTTTTTCAAAGGCAGTAAAAGTGTCAAATTTTTCTTTTAAGAAGTCAATCCATGTAAAGCGTGAAAAATCATCCACACATACCAACACATATTTTTTTCCTCCTAGACTCTCTACTTGAGTTGGACCAATTAGGTCCATGTGTAGTAGTTCAAGAATTCTAGTAGTAGAAATGTGTACTAACCTTTTATGATGCACTCTGGTTTGCTTGCCTTCTTGACATGGTCCACACAGTTGAGATTTCTTCGTGATTGTGAGGTTTGGAAGTCCTCTGACTGCCCCAGCTTTACCTAACTTTTCCATGTCATGATAATTTAAATGCCCAAGTTTGTAATGCCAATTTGTGCATTCATTGGTTGTGACACTATTACACATGAGCACAGATTTGATCATATAACAATTATCAGCTGTTCTAATCCCTTCCATAACACATGTTTGTTGAGTATCAAACACTTTGCATTTTTTCTTGGTAAAACTAACAAGCAAGTTTTGATCACATAATTGACTTATGCTAATTAGGTTGGCTTTTAGACCTTCTACCAAAAAGACATTTTCAAGTTTAAGCATACCTTCTGTGTCGAGCGTTCCTCGTCCAATGATTTCTCCTTTCTCTCCGTCACCGAAAGTGACATGGCCATCATGTGCATATGTTACAATTGTCAAATACCCTTTGTGTCCAGTCATGTGTCTGGAGCACCCGCTGTCGAAGTACCATGTTGATGACACGCTAGCTGACATTGAAATTTTTGTTGCCATACATGTGATCTTGGGTCTCCACATTTTTTTTAGTTTTAGTTCTAGTGCTTTACACCACCTCCAACTATGCCCTCGTTTGTTACATCTAAAACAACTTTTATTGTAACGATGATTAGTGTTTTTCCTTACCTCTATTGTCTTTTCTCTCAACCAGGTAGTCTTTGACTGATTGGTTCTTCCTTCAACATATCCCAACCCTATTTTGGTCAAAGATTGTCCATCTGTTCTTAGTATCTCCTCTAACTTGTCGGTACCCGTGTTCAGCATCCGGACTTGTTTCCTCAAGTGCTCCAGTTCCTTTTGTAAAGATCTTTCACTAGAATCTTTTGTTCTTATCTCGTTTTCAAGAACTTTTACCAAAGATTTCAGTTTCAGATTTTCTTCTTCAAGATTCTTAGCATCTTTAAGCAAAGAACGATTTAATTTACTTACCTCAACCCAACTTAGGCACAGTTCTTCATATGCTTTTGCTAGACCATCTTCATCTTCTGATTGAGAGTCATCCTCGTGACATGACACTTCCTTGAGCTCTGGTTCTTCTTGATCTGCACACTTGAAGAATTTTTCAAAGTTAGCTCGTTCTTCTATATCGTCTGGGTGATATATATTACCATGAAATGCCACAAAGTTGGTTTGTTGCTCCTCTTGTGTATCTTTGTCGGAGTCATCTGTATCACTCCAAGTGAGAGTAAAGGATTTCTTTCCTTTGTTGTTAGCACAGTCTGCTTGCACGTGCCCATAGCCTCCACATTCGTAGCACTGAATTCCCTTCTGTTTGTAGTCGACACCCACAATTTTTGGTTTTTGATTGCTTCCTTCATTTCTAGAGTTTGATCCTCTCGTCTTTCCTCGACCTCTAGCCTTCTTCAGAAACTATGTAAATTTCTTGGTTAACAGTGCCATGGCCTCATCAGATTCAGAATCTGAGCCAGTATTCTGTGTAGTTACACCAAAAGCTACTCCCTTGTTTTTCTTCGAATACTTGTCTTCCTCGTCTAATTCCATCTCGAAGGTTTGAAGATTGCCCATCAACGCATCTAGTGTGAGTGTTTTTAGGTCTGTAGATTGTTTAATAGCAATTGCTTGCATTTTAAACTTTGGAGGTAGAGACCGCAACACCTTACGAACCATCCTTTCTTCATCAAATGGCTCCCCTAGGTTGAAAGCATTGTTTGTAAGGCTTTTGACACGTGCACTGAACTCTGAGACAGTTTCTGTTTCCTCCATCCGTAGACTCTCATATTGGGACATGAGCATCTGTATTTTGGATACTTTCACAGACCCAGTACCTTCAAAGTGAGTTTCTAGTGCGTCCCATGCATCCTTTGCCCGATCTGTGGCGGATATAAGCATAAATTGGTCTGAACTCATGGCACTATGAATTGCATTCAAGGCTCTGTTGTTTGCTGATGATGGCCTTTTCTCCTCAAATGTCCAACTGATCACTGGTTTTTTCTTTATCTCATTTTGTTCGATGATCGTTGGTGGGGTCCAACCATTTTCTATAGAGTCCCAGCATTCCTCATCAAGCGACTTTATGAACACCCTCATTCTCGCCTTCCAAAAGGCATAATTGCTGACACCTTTCAATAATGGAGGCCTCGAAATTGATGCCCCCTCTTCCATCCTGCAAAATATAACTAGAGTATCCCTAGGATCTCGCTAGTAATTTGAGCGACACTGCTCTGATACCAATTGTTAGTTTATAATGCACGGATGTACGTTCACTACCGAATTTAAATATCACAAAAACCGATCTCGATCAAGAATAATATTTGGAAGGTATAACAGAATAAGAGACAAATAATTATAAGCACAGATATTTGATAATGCAGTTGAAGACTGCCTTCTATTCTGCGGGGCCACGCCCAAAATATATTTCAGCCAAGTGCAACTCTAAGTTTTTACACTTTACAAGATTCAATGAATTACACAAACTAGGACTAACACCTATTTGAACCACTAATCTTGTAAGTAACTTTCTGAAAAATAACGAATTACAAATTTGGATAATTCTACAAATTACACAAATTGTAACGAACCTGATTTTCCAAACTTAATCGTTGAAGTCGTGCCACTTCGAATTTTCCTCCGTTCATCTTGTTGAAGTTTTCTTCTAAGTAGAATGTTATTTCAATAGTGTCTGAAAACTTCGAATTGATTGCTATTACACAACGCCAATTTATAGGAAAAAAACTCCTGAGACTTAGGATCATAATTATATGGACGTGTGGCTGTAGCTCCACTTGATTTCTTCCACATTTGTAGCCTCATTTCAACCTTCCACGTACTGAAATTGAATGTATGAACATGTGGCTTTGAATATGTCATCTGATCTCAACCAATATGTCATCCCATCCTTTTAATTTATGCAGTGCAGTAGACTAAGCTTCATTTACATGCATTACATTCATTTGCATGTATTAAACTCATCTCATATACTTCATACGTGTAGGTCCATGCATTACATTTATTTGCATGCATTAAGCTCTTCTCATATACCTCATACGTGTAGGTCCAAAAAGACCTCATACGTGTAGGTCCAAAAAGCCTAATCTTCATGTAATTCATGTACTGGACTCATAATTAATTTATCAACATTTAGCCAACATGCTATTTACAGTATCACAAACTCCCCCTTTGGCATATGTTGATCAAAATTAATTGTGCTCCCCCTGAGTAGAACGTTCTCCCCCTTTTGATGAACAGGTGCCAAAAACACCACTTTCGAGGCAAAATCAAGTAGGAAGCCATAAATTTCTATCACGAACAATAAATGCATCGAATGTAACTAGATAGAGTATCACTTAGAAAGCGACCAAACAAAAAAACCGCAATGAATTTGTAGCTATGAATTTGTGAGATTGTGATAGATGTACGACAATATATAGAGCAAGCCTTTGAATTTTATTTTTTTTTCAAACTTGAAGCTGTATATGTGAGAGTTTCATGAGTATGTGGAATTATCATGCTGCATGGGATGTGTACGTGGGGGGGTTCATGTAGCATGGTCAACATGCAAAGAAAATTTGATTTGCCATGGAAGCGCAAGCGCTAGAAGAACAATTTTGGACTTTTGCCAGGTAGCATGAAGCCTAAGAAGTTCTTTGATTTGGCTTGGGCACGTCAAGATGAAGGAGAGAGCCTACGGGGCTATTTGGCTAGGTAGCAGAAAGAGGTCCAAGCAGTCGAAGGAGGATGGGACGACTAGACAACACTAGCCCTTTTTATAGAGTCCCTGCACCCAGACGGGCAGTATGGCAAGATGCGTGATGAAAATCCTCAAACATATGCTCAGGCCATTCAGAGAGCTAATCAGCTTGCTGACACTGAGGATGCAGTCAAGTAGAAGAGAAGGCAGTCATGTGCGATACTAAAGCGTTCCCGGTCTGAGGGGGCCACTACAGGTCGAGTGACTATGTGACAAGTGCATGACAGGTTGGGACCAAGTGGTTATAGACCGCCCGCACAACCTATCCAAGAGGTGCGAGAGTAGTTGCCGCCTCCACTACCCGTATGGCTAGGGGATAACTCGCAAGGTTTGGACCTGCATGCAACCCTTTATTGTTGATACTGCTGAAATTATTCACACTCGACAAAGGATTGTGAGGTCATGAAAGCTGAGCTCGAGAAGCTCATTCAACGCAGATGACCAACCAATTAGTGACGGCGCATAGGCCCACTATGGCCTCGCGGTAATGTCCCTTGATCGGCTGGTAGAGTGACCGGTAAAGGCAAGTAGCCCACAGTCGAGGAGGAGAATAGTAGAGAATGGAAGGGCAAGCCCGTCATCAACGTGATCGTAGGCGGCCTAGAAGGAGTTGATACGGAGAGTGCCCGAAAGGCTTGGGCAAGGCAATTATATGTGGGGGCAGTCGCCATTTAGGAATTTGACCGAAAGAGAACTTGCCGAGACTTTTACTGATGATGACCTGCCCCGAGGCTCAACTCCGCACCGTGACGCGTTGGTCATTGCAATAGACATTCAGGGAACGGTGGTCTGGAGAGTTTTGGTTGATACAGGCAGCTGTGTGAATGTTATGTACTTGACTACATACCAGAAATAGGGACTGCCCATGTTATGTACTTGGCTACGGACCGCTGGCCGGGTTCATCGGTGACTCGATTGATCCTGAGGGCTCAACGTCGTTGATATTTGAATTGGGAGCTTAGCAATAGTCAAAATCATATGCATATTTTGATTTTTGACTCTTGATTCTTCAAAAGTGAGCTTGAATAAGTTGATTAGTATAAATTGATTTGAATCAGTTGGTGACAATTTCATTCTCATTATGTTGGAATTGAGATTCTCTTTTGGTGGACTTCTCTTTTTCTTTGTCTTTTTTATTTGATTTGTATGTTTATATTTTCTCATCTCACTTCTG
Organism: Ipomoea triloba; assembly: GCF_003576645.1. Taxonomy (NCBI): domain Eukaryota; kingdom Viridiplantae; phylum Streptophyta; class Magnoliopsida; order Solanales; family Convolvulaceae; genus Ipomoea; species Ipomoea triloba. Next base: position 15,289,835 of record NC_044922.1, on the reverse strand, counting down.
TATATGCGAATCTGCTTGGCATATATATTTGAATGTTTATATTTATATATTGTAAACTGTTTGTTTTATATATTGTTTGCAGAACTGTTGTTGTGTTGAGTATAAATAAATAAATAAATATAAATAAATAAATAAACATATATATATATATATATATATATATATATATATATATATATATTTGTAGAATTAGAAGCCTTTTAAGGGCTTAGAAGAAAGGGGGTTCGGAGTTTGCAATTAGGAGTTGACTGGTTGCCCATCCTAGAGAAGTCAGTTGATAATTGGCCTTTTCAGACTTTAGAAGAAAGGGGGTTCGGAATTTGAAGTCAGGAGTTGACCAGTCGCCCTTCCTTGAGAAGTCGGTCAACAATTGACCTTTTTAGGCCTTAGAAGAAAGGGGGTTCGGAGTTTGAATTCCAGAGCTGACCAGTCGCCCTTCCTTGAGAAGTCGGTTGACCACTGGCCTTTTTAGGCCTTAGAAGAAAGGGGGTTTGGAGTTTGCGGTCATGAGTTGACCGGTCACCCTTCCATGAGAAGTTGGTCGACCAATGGCCTTTTCAGGCCTTAGAAGAAAGAGGGTTATGAGTTTGAAGTCAGGAGCTGACCAGTCGCCCTTCCTTGAGAAGTCGGTCGACAACTGGCATTTGCAGTCAGGAGGAGTTGACCAGTTGACCTTCATTACAAAGTTAGTCGATCCTCTTAGGCTTCTCGAGAAAAGGGAGTCTGCAGAAGGGAGAAAAGAAACATTTTATTCATGTTAAGTACATCTCATGCAAGTCGAACGATTACGTTAGACTTCACCCTTCACTCCTTCTTCGAGGGGTGAGTGATGCACTTTCACGTCTTGGCCTGGGTCCATGGTAGAGGAATGGGGGATTCAAGCAACGTAGAAGTATGCATTTCTTCCCAGAAGGGCGTGACTACGAGATAGGTACTTGTCGGAGAGTTCTGTTCGGTCATTCCATACATCTCGTCTAGAAACTACAGGTAGTCAGGATCTGGAGGTAGGCTGCTTCTTCCTTCCCTTTCTGGATGTGCTACTATCACCTCTTCCTCGTCAAATAAAACTATCAAAGGGTTATTTGACGAGTCTCCAACTTCATAGCCACCTTGAGCAGCCCTCCTGCTCCTCAGTTTCTCGAGTCTAGCTCGCTCGGCTAGACGACTCGAAGAGCGCCTCTCCATATTCTTGACAGCTTTCTTTGACTCTATGGTTCCTGCAAAGAAAACTCAAAGGAAACACTATGGTTCATGATGTTGTATGGCTCTGTTTATAGAGCAAAAATTGTACTTGGAACCACACGTGCTACGCATGAATGACATTGACAAGACCATTCAAGGCTTGTCATTTTCCTAGAGTACAAAGGAATGAAATTCTCCAAAATAGATTGTTCACGTGAGAGTGGTGACCTAAAAAATCCTGCCAAGACGACTCGGTTCGGGAAGACGTAGAGGAAGTGGCGGAAGAAGACATTTTAAAAGAGTGTAAAGAATATAGGAAAAAAGAAAGAAAGAAAGAAATTGACATTAGAAGAAAGGGGGCGATGGTTGGAACGAACGATGAGAAGGGCTGACCGGAAAAAGAGGGAAGTGGCCGGAAAAACGAGAGGGAGAGCGTCAGAAGTTTTGGGAGAGTGGAAAGAAGAAATGGAGGGAGGAAGAGAGATATTTATAGAGGAGGCCGATCGTTCAGATGGCGACAAGTGGCAGGCAACGGACGGATGGAAAGCAGCTGTGACGTCTGACAGACGAGACGGTTATTTTTTGAAAAGGTAACTGACGGGAATCGAGGAGGTGTGATGATTACGCCGCATCGATAGCGACCCCTACATTCTGTGTAAACTTTAATAATAGAATATTCCGTTAACTATTTATTATTCTTAACTTACTCATTGATTTCTATAAGAAATGTCTTAGGTTCGAACCACATACGAATTAAAGTTAGCATAATTGTTAAAAATGTACTACAAATATGTTAGAGTGTATTAAAAAAATACAATATAAAATTTTACATGAACTTTGGTCAAATAATTAGCCCGATTAAATAAATAGCATTCAAAGTTGAGCATAAAAAATTACAAATAATGAACATTGAAAATCATTTTCTTGCCTTTTAAAAAAAATAAAAAACAAAAACAAATTTAGGTTAAGTTTTTTTTTCCATTTAATTAATCTTCTTTTAATTATTTAGAACAAGACTCAATATTTCAATTATGCTTTTTCATTATTGAGAATGATTTAGGTGATTATTATATTAATATTTTTTGTTTGTATTTCTATATTGGTACAATTACACATGAGTGTAATGGAATAAGCACTTGAGTGTTTGTTGGTTGACTGTAGAGCGTTGATATTCTTTGAACAAATAACAACGCATCAACCAGAGCCTTAAAGAGTTTTTCCTTGTCTTGAGGGATAGGTTGGAAGCAAAGACAAAAACAAACTTCATTACTAAACAATAAGGAGAAATATGAGAAATAGCATAAAAGAATAGAAAGTATTCAATAGTAGAATTGTTCTTTGCTTTTAAGAGTATTTATAGTGCAATTTTAATAGTCAAATAACAACCTGTATTTTATTCAAAATTATGAATTACCGATTCTGTCTCCCATTTTTCACAATATTCCTTATATTCATATCCATTACATTAATTAGTAAATTTTCTAAACATTATGGCTGCTTGAATTCCTGATCATTATTATTATTATTATTATTATTATTATTATTATTATTATTATTATATAATATTACGCAAACCTTAATAGTATATGAGTGTTTTAGGCGTGAAGTTAAAATTGAGGATTTTGTTTTTTTTTAATAGTATAGATTACGTTGCAGGAAATATATGCACTGTATTATTACGATTAGTAATTTTAATCTGGAATTGTATTACAAATAGGAAAGTAGGGGAGAATATATTTTATTAGGAATTGTATTACCATATTTTAATGTACAATTGTAGTACAAATAGGAATTTTACTACCATATTTTACAATATTACTCAAACCTTAGAATCTTTAGGGCGGGAAGTTAAAATTCAAGATTTTATTTTAATTAATAGTATTGATTTTGTTTGAATTTTTATTTTGAAATTTCGAGACTGTTTGCTTGTCTTCACTATATTGTGCCACATGTCTTTGCATTTCATATGTTAACTTAATCTTATACAATAATATTTCATTTCTATTTCTATTTTGATATTTTAAGTTTTTGTGTCTATCTTTGATAGATTTTCCTCTTGAATTTGCATTCCACCATTTCCACGTATAACTTAAAGTTGTCCAAGGTTTAATTAATTTCATTTGTATTAATAAAATACTTGGTAATAAATATATAATATTATTTTGTATTATAACTTTGATACAGTATTTAATTACGAGATAGTGTAAAAAGAAGACAATGGACAATATAATGTAGTGAATATAATTAATTAATGAATTTGAAGGTAAAAATTTGTTCATTATAGAAAATAAAGATATTATAACTAATGAAATTATATCTCTTTCTAAAATTTTTGATAATGAAGATTTTTTTTTTTAATAAAGGCATTGTAGAGTGTAGACATCTAATTCTAAATTAAAGAAATGCATATGTATTATTTTTTTGTTGTAGCTACTAATTCATTTTAATTTAATAAGAGTAATAGAGTGTGGTATTTACGTTTCATCCACAACAATGAAGTCATTGATTTTTTTTTCATTCATTGTTGAAACAAATTATTTTGTGAGTTTGTCAGCATCTTGCTTACCCGCCGAGACCAAAACAACAGAAGTGCTGCCCTGCCTGCCGGTAGCTACCTCCACGCCAGCACCCGCCCGCGGTGGTCCTCCAACCGGTACCAACCAACTATCGCCCACTGCCCTTGGACCCCGCCGCTGCCCTGCACGCAGTTTCGGCCCGAACGGGAACTACTCAACTAGGATGGTTGCCTCCCTCGCCGCTTGAGTGGTTTGTTCACAGGCAAGGCCACACGAATACGATAGAAGTCAAGCTACGGGGCACCAGCAAAACGTTCGTCTCTTTTAACATACGTTCCAAGGTAGTGCCCAATCTGCTCAAGAATCACACTTGAAGTATAGCCAACGGGAACGTCGTGCAACTGCACCCACATATCAACCGAGTCGAGAGGGACATCTCTAGGCAAGAAGCCATCCTTAACCTGTTTGCAAACAAGAGTGCTATTATCGAATGACCATGGGCCCTCATCAAGTACGTACTGCATATCTGTCACATGAAAGAAGACAAACATGAACAAGTTAGGCTGCAACTCGGTGATCTAAACACCCTTCACTGGCTTCCATACAGACGCTAGCACATGTCTCATATACTCCAACTTCACCATCCTGTCAGTCAAGAACCGACCTACAATCGACCAAGTTTCAATCACACTAGTCGCCGCTTTCGTTCCCTCCACCTCCACGGGCTCGAAAGCCTCGTCCTCATCCTTCAAAACCATATCAGCCCACTGGGATGTAATACCCGTGACTCTAGGCTGTGATGTCGGTATCGCCATGTACTGAGTTTATGAACCACGGGAAACGACACAACACTGTGAACAACACGAACAAACCAGAGGAAGAAAAAAACCGGGAAGATCACCGGAAGAAAGCCAAGAAAACAACGAGGAAACCTGGGAAACCCTAGACGTAGCTAGAGAGAGAAAATCAACCCGCACTTTAATGCTATGTATTTAGTCAGGCTAGTTATTTGACAAAAATTCATGTTAAATTTTACATTGTATTTTTTAATACACTAAAAAATATTCATAGTATATGTTCAACAATTATGTCAATTTTTATTGGGATGGATGGGTTCGAACTTAAGACCTTTCTTATAGAAATGAATGAATAAGTTAAATAATAAATATTAAATAGTTAACCGTTTATACTAATGGAATGCAGGTGTATTTAAGGGGATAAAATAATATAATATAAGGTAAAGTAGGAAAATAAAAGATAAATACTAAAATCAAAATAATCTAGACCATTCATGGACATTTTTTTAGTTCTCATTATAAGCCTAACATTATTGGCTCTTATTAGTATATATACTAGATTATAGGCCAAACTTTATTGGTTAAGTATAGTATATATATATATATATATATATATATATATAAGTATTTTAATATTATTCATTTATTTTTATACTTTATTTTGTATTAATAATCTATAATTTTCAAATATTATTAATCAAATATTATTATACATGATGTAATCAATTTAATATATTTGAAAATTAATATAAAAATTAGTAAATAATATTAAAAGTAATTTCTAATTATTTAAAAAAAACTTAATATACATAAATTATTTTTTAAAAAATTCATATATGATTAATATTTGAAAATTATAGATTATTAATACAAAAAAAAGTATAAAAATAAATGAATAATATTAAACAACTTATATATATATATATATATATATATATATATATATATATTATGCCAATGACCTTGTGGTCAAGTGGCATGGAATTACTCTCCCAAATGAAATGTGGTATTGACTCTTTGTGCTTTAATAGGTTGAGAATCAATATATAAATTGATACTAACAAGTTATAAATCAATTTCAAACAATTTGATCTAGTAATTAATTACAAATCATTTTTTCCTTATGTGATTCTACTTTATTACTTATTAGTAAGTAGCTAGATTACCAAGATTTCATTTTGATTTTTATCTTGAAATTTTAGAATAGTTTAGTCTATATGTATTCTTCATTATATTGTTCCACTCGGCTTTGCATTTAACTTAATGTTATCTAAAATTTTGTTTGAACTTTTTTTTTAAAGAAAATTTCGAGACTATTTGCTTGTCTTTATTATATTGTTGTCACATGTCTTTGCATTTCACATGCTAACTTAATCTTATACAATACAATAGTTCTTTTCTATTTCTATTTTGATTTTGTAAGTTTTTGTGTTTGTTTTTGCTAGATTTTGCCACTTGGATTTGCATTCCATGTTTAACTTAAAGTTATCTAAGGTTTAATTAACTTGATTGTTATTTCTATTTGGAAATCTTAAAGGTTTTTGTTTGTTTTACTATATTGTGCCATGTGGTTTTGCATTACATGTTTAACTAGTGTTATCTATTTATCTAAGATTGCATGCATCCAATTCTACTTTTAAATTTTGAAGCGTTTTGTCTGTCTTTACTATATTGTGTCAAATGTCTTTACGCTCAAATGGTTCAACGTGTTAACATAATATTATCTAAGATTGCATTTCGCTTTTTATTTTGAAATATTAAGATTGTTTATCTTATTCTTTTGAACAAATTCTATAATGTTAGTATAGTATTATTATGTGATAGTATCCAAAATTTGAGAATTTTTTTTTAAATCACTATTTCAACATGGATAATATATATATATATATATATATATATAGGCGAGATCAGGTGTGGTCGTGTTCTTCCGTGCGGTTCACACCACTCAATGTTACGAAATACACCACTCAATATTAAGAAACACACCACACAAATATGCACTGTGGTGTATTTCTTAACATTGTGGTGTGTTTCATTGTGGTGTGTTTCTTAACATTGAGTGGTGTATTTCGTAACATTGAGTGGTGTGTGGCCGCACGGGAGAGCACGGCCGCACCTGAAATTATTTCTATTTTTTTTTGGTTCAAATGCAGCGGCGAGCTCCGGTGCGGTCATGCGGCCTAATCTGCACTGTCCAATTTCATTGATCTTACTGAAATTCGTGTATGTTTAAGTGGGGTTATTATGGTAATTTTAGTATTTATATTACGTGAATTGGAATGGTGCATTTTAGTACATAGTGTGGTGCGTTTGAATACATGTTGTGGTGCGTTTTATTACGTATGTTGGTGCATTAACTGTACGTGTTGTGGAATTGTGTGTTTTAATCTATCCGTTGGTGCATTAACTGTGTTGTGGAATTGTGTGTTTTAATTTATCCGTTGGTGCATTTTCATACGTAGAATGATGTGTAACTGTGTTGTGGAATGGTGTATTTTAATACGTCGTCTGGTGCATTTTAATACATTGAATGGTGTGTATTTTAACAAATGTGGTGCATTTTAATACATTGAATGGTGTGTATTTTAACAAATGTGGTGCATTTTAATACGTAGAATGGTGCATATTTTAGCACATGTTTTCTAATATGTGTAAATAGTGTATGCTTATAATCTGACATGAGACACGTTGTGGTACATTTTAATACTTAGAATGATGTGTTTTATTAAGTATATTGATGAATTTTAAGTGAATAGGCGCATTTGGTATATTGTGTAGAATGGTGTGTTTTATCGGTCCTCTGGTGCGTTTTAGTACGTAGAATAGTGTGTTCTGTAACATATATATATTGCGCGTTGATTTGATAAGTTGATATGATCTTATGGCTGAAAATAGGCCGCACGGTCACACCTAATGACCAGGCCACACCTGATCATGACACTATATATATATATATATATATATATATATATATATATATATATATATATATATATATATATATATATATATATATATATATATA
>NC_044922.1:15248320-15281520 GCF_003576645.1 Ipomoea triloba | reverse complement strand
TTTTTTTTTTTTTTTTATTTTATAATATTATTATAGAAATATTATTATAATATTATTATCTTTTTTAGAAAAGCTATCAGGTTTGCTGAGACCATATGTACTAAACTACAAATTAGACAACTTACTCAGAAATAGTAAATAGACATATAATTCTTGCACAAAAATAAAATGTTGGATAATTATTTATATAACGTGAACCCGTTTAAATTTTCTTTAAAAAAAATTAAAAGTATTAGAATTTAAATATTCATTGAAAAGACTTGAAATATATATATATTTTTAAAAATCGATTTACTTAGAATAGTTTAGTTTGTATGTATTCTTCAATATATTGTTTCACTTGGATTTGTATTAGTGTACTAACACGTGTTAGCTTAATGTTATCTAATATTTTTGTTTTTCTGTTTTGAAATTTCGAGACTCTTTTCTTGTCTTCACTATATTCTGCCACATGTCTTTACGTTCCACCCGCTAACTTAACGTTATGCAATATTTTATTTCTGTTTCTATTTTGATATGTTAAGATTTTGTACATGTCTTCGCTAGCTTTTGCCATCTGGATTTACATTCCACGTATAACTTAAAGTCATATAAGATTTCTTTGTTATTTCTATTTTGAAATTTCAAGACTCTTTGCTTGTCTTCACTATATTGTGCCACATGTCTTTACATTCCACTCGCTAACTTAACGTTATGCAATATTTCATTTCTATTTCTATTTTGATATGCTAAGCTTTTGTGTCTGTCTTCGCTAGCGTTTGCCATCTGGATTTGCATTCCACGTAAAACTTAAAGTCATCTAAAATTTCAATGTTATTTCAATTTTAAAATCTTAAAATTTTTTGTTTGTATTCACTATATTGGGTCGCACCGCTTTGCATTCTGCATGTAACTTAATGTTATCTAAGATTGCATTAAATTTCTACTTTTAAATTTTAAAGCATTTTGTGTGTCTTCATTATATTGTTCCACTTCGCTTTACATTCCGTGTATTAATATAATGTTATTTAAGATTTTATCTCAATTTACTTAGAATAGTTTAGTTTGTATGTGTTCTTCAATATATTGTTTCACTTGGATTTGTTTTAGTGCACTACACGTGTTAGCTTAATGTTATCCAAGATTTTTCCTTATTTATTTATTTATTTATTTATTTCTAATTTTGAAATTTCGAGAATCTTTGCTTGTCTTCACTCTATCGTGCCACATGTCTTTACATCCCCCCCCCCCCCGCCCCCTTACGCAATATTTCATTTCTATTTATATTTTGATAAGTTAAGATTTTGTGTCTGTCTTTGCTAGCTTTTGCCATATGGATTTTCATTCCACGCATAACTTAAAGTCATCCAAGATTTCAATGCTATTTCTATTTTGAAATCTTAAAGATTTTTGTCTTTAGTCACTATATTGGGCCACACCGCTTTGCATTCCGCATGTAACTTAATGTTATCTAAGATTGCATTAAATTTCTACTATTGCATTCAATTTCTACTTTTAAATTTTAAGCCGTTTTGTTCGTCTTCATTATATTGTGCCACTTCGCTTTACATTCTACGTGTTAATATAATGTTATTCAAGATTTTATTTCGATTTATTTTGAAATATTAATATTGTTTGTCTTAAAATATTTTATTACCGACGACAATGCTATTTTGAAAAATAAAATGACTTACCATACAATGGAATAGGTCTATTGTTAAAATTAATTAATTTTTATTGAATATAGTGACTTTAGTAGAAAAAGAATGTCCGATGTGAATGTTGGAAGTTCAAAGTAAATTCCATTGAAAACATTACTTTGGTTTTAGGAAAGGACCACATAATTAAATGAAAGCAACCCCAAAAAATGGAACTTTGATGTACTTGGTAGGATCGTAGCGTGTACAACATACAAATATTTAATGAATAATTAAATGTAGATATTTTTTTTTTTGCAATAATTAAAATTAAGAAAATGTGAGCAATTCCATCTATTATACTCTGTCATTAGTATAAAATATTTTTTAAAAAATATATAAATTTTCTATAGAAAATTAGAAAACAATATATTTTTAGTTCATTTCTAAATGAAATACACGGGTAAATAATACGGAGTAACATTTTAAATTTTAATTCACCAATGTATTCGGAAATATCAAAGTCAATGATGGTAAGGGTAATGATAAGATCATAAAAAATGTGTTGGAATAATTAGATGCAGTATTAACTTGTACATTGTATTTTCTCTTGTACATTCTCAAATTCTTTCTGATTTTGCCCTTATTTTTTTTTTCTTTTTTGCCCTAAGTTGTTAACTAGATTAAATTTGTTTACAAATAACTTCCAATTTTGTATTTTTTTTTAAAAAAAATTTACGTAATGGATTAATTATGGGAAAGTGTACGGTGCTGATTGTCACGTTAGAATTTCAATTAATTATTTGTATTATCATTTTAATAATTTTCTCATAATAGATATAAGATAATGTAATATTACATATACTTTGATTATATAATTTAACCATTATTTTTGCTCATTGGGTTTTTTCTTCTTTTCTTTTTCTTTTTCTTTTTCGCATTGTGCGTATTTATAACTAGTGAACAAATAAAAATAAAAATATTTCCATTATTAGTAAGTGAAAACTAAACATATCTTCTAACCAAAAAACATGTTATTAGGTTGAGTAATTAGCTTGAGTACATAGGCCATAATAATTTATAGTACACAAAATATAATTAAAATGTTGGGCTCACATTTAATTAAAGCTGTTGGAAGGGGCCGCGGTGCACTTGGCTTGATGTGGCATGTCTGTTTTAGTGTCCTTAATTGCATGTGTGATGTATGTATATTGTATGGGTTTTTTATTTGTAGAAAGAGACACAAAAAGGTGGATTATTGGGTCCTCTAATCATGATTTCTCATCCCATAATATTTCGTTAAAAAATACATTCAGAAAAATAGTGTTTTTGGTCCACGAAATATTAATTTTAGTTCTTCAATCGTTGTCAGTATTCGGGGGTGTACTGGATAAATCTCACTCTGGTGTAATACTCCTTAAACTACACAAGAGAAGTAAATCGTACTAGGAAGTCATGTGTGTCGAGCTCGACTGAGATATTGTTACTAAGAATCGAACTGCATGATGATTTTCTGGTATGAGAATATATATTGTTACTAAGAATCGAACTGCATGTAATAAGTGTTTCAATTTTTATATATATATTTATGGATTTTAGTGAATTAATTTATAATTAATTCTCCCAGAATTAACCAAATAGTATAAAAATGGATTTCATTGAATTATTTACAAGTAGAAAGTGTATTGTAGATGGAGTAGATAAGAGATAATTATTGAAGAGATTGGACAGAAATGGTGAGTAAAAATTCTATACATTGTTAAGAAAATTAAATTGTGAATTGTTTATTAATCTCCTCGAAAGATTTTTGGCTTCAATTATTTGTCTTTTAGCACTTCAATCTTCTTGAATTAAGATAAATATTTATGACATGCATGCCCTTGACACATATGCTTGAGTACAAAATCTATATATAGATAAGGAGATTGATTTGTGAATTATTTATTGATATTCTCAAAACATACATCTTTCAATTCGCTTTCATATCCATTTAAAATCATTAGAATTTTCTCGGATTTCAATAATCTTGAATTAAGATTAATATTTATGATAGTGGGCACAAATTGTTAAGTTAAAAAAAATTATATATAAGCCCGCATGGACAATTCAGATACTAGGAATCGCGTCTGACTAGTGACAGTTTGAGAGCAACCGTAAAAGTTTAGCCTCTCTGTTAAGTTGAGTTACCATAATTTTAAATTTACATCCTCTACCAGATGCTCTATCGAGCCCCTGAAGTTGGAGATTCAACCTTTTAGGAAAAAAATCTATATATATATAGACAAGAAAATTGAATTGTAAATTATTTTTTGATATCCTCGAAACATCTTTAACTTCCCTTTAAAATTCAAATCTATTATTAGAGTTTTCTAGCACTTCAATCTTTTTTTGAAAGGATCTCTTCAATCTTCTTAAATTAAGATAAATATTTATGACAATTGACACAAATGTTTAAATGAAAAGTTTAGTATAAATAGATAAGGAGATTAATTGGATTGTGAATTATTTATTGATTTACTACAAACATGCATGCATCTTTGGCTTCCATCCGGCCATTTAAATCCATTAATGTTTTTCTAAGATTTATTGCGCATTAAGCTAGATATACTTAATCATTAAAGTATTTATTTGAATGATATACTTCATCTTCTTAATCGTCAATGATTTTAAAAAAAATTCGTATTACAATGATTTTATTACAACATCACACATATAAATGTTGCATGCAAAAAATAAAAATGTAATGAGAGTCTTGTAATTTTAAGAGTGTGACTAAATTAAACAAGTAATACCATATTCAAACTCTTATGATGTTTATATATATATATATATATATATAGGTAGGTAGTTAGGTCCATAATCAGGTGAGAACCATGCCAAGTGAAAATATCTGAACCACTGCTCATGTAAGAAATTGTAGACAAGGATGAAAAATCAAGTAAAAACTGAGCTTCAAACCATTAATCTAGTAGATCTAACGATTGTAAATAAACAAAACTTTGTAATATTTTTGAAAATGACATCGCTCAATTTTTACTTGATTTTTCATCCTTGTCTACAATTTCTTACCTGAGCAGTGGTTCTCATATGATTAGGATTCTATATATATATATATATAGAGAGAGAGAGAGAGAGAGAAGGGGGGGGGGGGGGGGACATGTATGGACTAATCTCATTTGTCCATATAAGATCATTAATGGTTAAAAATTAAGAAAAATACAATGACATTTCTGTAATTACAATTACATATTTGAAAAATTAAAAAATTTTATAATACACTCGGTTATTTGCAAATGCATTTTCAAATATTTCTAAATACATAATTATAATTACAAAAATATTGTCGCATTTTTCTTCAATCTCACGGGAGCCATACCAAAAGTTTAGTATATGCATTATTTTTATTTTTATTTAACTTTTATGATTTTAATTTATTTAATATCCCAGGTAAAAAAAGTTATATACTGTATTTTAAAAAAAATTAACAAGATGATATTGTAATTTGACGAGTTTGACTAAATAAGTAATAATAGTGTAATACCATATACAAGTCTCTACTTTAATTTCAGTATGCAATATTTGTTACGTGCATCTGTCATTGTTGCATTTCTGTTCAATCTTAAAATCCTAGAAAACAAACACAAGTATGCAAATCTTTTAAAGAAAACAGTCTTAAAGAAGTTGACACCAAAACCCCTAATAATGGAAGGCAAATTAAACTAAACAAAAATGTAAGAAACAAACTAGGCCTCTTTCAAAAGAAGTAGATTATTTTCCTAATAAGATATGAATTGAGAAAGAGATAGGCTTACCTTCCATAACATTTAAGGAAGGTGAGTCTTGAACAAGCTCTTTTGAGAGAGGCTGTGGAAGAAACCAAATTGAAAGAAAGTTGATAGAGGTTAGTTTACATACATAAGACTAGAATAAATCCAATACAGAATAGTAATAAGCTAGTATGGTGTACCTAATTGTTTGTTCAAAAATATATTGTGGGTGTTTGGTAAATAGTCGTTAGCTGATTAGGTTAGTGAGTTTGATTAATTGATAACATTAGCTAATGGTAAAAAAGTGTTTGGTAAATTAGTTACTAGTTCATTACATGCAAAATGACTTTCTCAAAAAGTTGATCGAAAAAACTACTTTGAGCAACTTTTTGAATTTTAACATTTTGGAGCAATAAGCTGTTACAAAAAAGTTAATTAATTAAGTAAACACTCATATTGATTGTTTAACCAAGTTAAACAGCTAATAGTGGTCCAATATGTCAAAATTGGCTGATAAACTAATAACTATAATGTTACCAAACGGGTTTAAAGTAATTACAGTATTAACAATTAAAACTCAACACAAACATAATTAGTCTCGGTTGAAGAAACATGTGGTTAGAAGAAAAAATAAAAAACACATAATTAGTCTTGACTGAGGAAACATGTGGTCAGGCAACAAAAAAACATGCAAAAACAAAAACACGGGTGATTAGAAAGTGTATTTGGTTGATAATACTCACAAGATTTCAAGTTCGATTCTCCGTGGAAGTTTTTTACTGTTCTTTTTGGTTTGAGTCTATCAACTATGAATTACGTAAATTGGTTTACCTTCTTGTAAACTTTTTCTAGCTAGAGTCATAAGATTGACTTCATATACCGTGCACCTTCTGGTAATGACTACACATTTTTTCATAAATCAAAGAATAGTGTATTTAGTTTGCTTTAAAAGAAAATTACCCATGATTATGAAATGTGTATATATTATATATATTGATTGCACTTCAAAGGAATATTGGATTGATGAAGCTAATATAAACTAGTGTGGTGATGTAGGACATACAAAACCTTAGTACTAACTAGATAAAATAAAAAATTTATATTGCAGTTGGAAATAGTGACGGTTTGGACTGTTATCTGGGGGTGGTTGGGGGGTGGGGGGGTTAAATATCATTACATTTGTGTCATTCACCATATCTTAATGCATGGGTTTTAATTGTTTTTTTTTCGTACATGGGTTTTCATTGTTTAATTTTGGTTAAAGAACAAGAAAACATAAAATAATGAAAAATATTTAACCATGTTGTCTAATCATCCAAACAGCACCTAAAGCCGATCCTAGCCTTCCACTTCTAGCCGGTTCTAGGTGTTGTTAAGCCTAGCCGAGGGTACAATACTGACAAACGAGAATTCTTACTCTTTTTTACCTAGAGTTAAAAACCCCTCCCCTGCTCAAAGTCAATAACTGTTCTCCCTGCTCAGATCCCCCAGTAGACACAGTAAAAAAGTATATAAAAACACTGTTCTCATTTCGCGATAAATCACACGATATTTTCATATATATAACCACCATAAACAACAAATATTAGTTTTCAAAATTAAATTATAGATTTTTACTTTCAACAAAAAAAATTAAATTATGAATTTTTTTAGTCACGAGAAAATTACAATTATCATGATCTTGTGATTTTAGTTGAGAAATGATCTCAAAGTGGTAAACCAGTCCCTAGACGGTACAGGACCACAAGGAGTGTCACATGATATTTCATATATAACCACAAAAAACAACAAATATTAATTTTCAAAATTAAATTGTAGATTTTTACTTTCAAAAAAAATTAAATTATGATTTTTTTTGTTACAAGAAAACTGCAGTCAATACACGAGAATCTACTGTAAGTAAATTATGATTTTGTGATTTCAATAGGGAAAGAATTACAAAGTGATAAATCAGCACTCAACAGACCACACGGAATAAACCAAGCTAGGTTGTCTTTAATTGATCGGGTCAAATGAAAAAAAAAAGAAAATAATTAATTACTCTTACCGAGGTTGAACTCGAAATTTTATGATTAGTGGGGTAATAGTATGATAACTTGAGTGGGGTTGTTCTAATTATGGGTTTATTTAATTGTTATTAATCCGGTGTGTCTCTCTCTAACAGATCCGGGGTGGGGTGGGGGTGGGCGTGGGGGTGGGGTGTGGAGTATCAATATAAATAGCCCAAACCGCAACGAAGATGCTACAGCGAGAAAGCGACTTGGAACGATATTCCCATTTAATTTTTTTTTTTTGGTTTGCCTTTTTATTTCTTTTGTTTTTATTTTTCTCTCACTAGAAGAGCAAGAGTGTGAGAGTATGGCGATTTGTGAGGCGTTCTGTTGTTTTTTTCAGTTGAGTGCCTGAGAAATTCATCGCCTACTCCCTCGCATTTTTGTTGTTTCAGCAAAGAATTTATACTGTGCGTACGGCCTCCCCCCGATTATTGTGCGCGGAGATACTGACATTCGCGAATGCATATGCGTGGTGGTGTGCAGGGATCTTGAGGATTAGGTCTCGCAGCGGGGAGTGAAGAGGAATGCCGGCGTGCTGAATTCCAGTTGGAGACGAAGGTGAAGGTGAAGGTGAAGGTGAACACTTGAGAATCCTAGTGCCGGTACCGTCCGCCAATGCATTTATGTGCTTCGCGCATAAAATGTTGTGCTGTAGTGACTGAGGAGTCATCGCCGTCGTCGTTGGACTTGCGGCTTAGGGTTTGGTTTTGATCGGGACGAGTACGTGTTTGTCCGCGTGCTCATACTTTCCGACTTCGCCTTCACTGCTTGCTTTTGTTCTGTTGAACCGCAATTCGAGCGAAATCGAGGCGCTCTGGATCGGAGCCTGTACTCCTTGACAGGTACACTTCGTTCATCTCTTGTCTTCACCTAGTCTCTATTCCCTGTATGTTTCTGTGTTTGTAATGTTAAATGTTTGCTGTGTGTGTTTTTGGATTGTTTCTCACTGGAATTTTGGTATTTTACGTTTATTTTTGTAGTGGAGCCTTATTTTAACTTAGTTAGTTAGTTGTTTATTTTATTTTTAACGCTTTTTGGCTTTATTTTTACCTTGAAGTTGTTGACATATTTGTTTTTGTGATTGGCAGTATTCTGAAGTGGAGCGGAACAGAGACGTGTCTTCCGCAGTCGTGGTATTAGCAGAACAATTGTAAAATACGAATGAAAATTGGAGAAATGAAGGAGTTGGGTGACAAGTGTTTGGACCCGCAGTTGTGGCATGCCTGTGCCGGAGGGATGGTGCAAATGCCTCCGGTGAACTCGAAGGTCTACTATTTCCCACAAGGACATGGTGAGCACACGCTCACTAATGTCGACTTCTCGAATTTGACAAAAGTCTCGCCTATGATTCTCTGTAGGGTTGGCACTGTGAAGTATTTGGCCGATCCTGAGACAGACGAGGTTTATGCTAAGCTTAAGCTGGTTCCAATTGGCAGAGAACATGGCTTTGATGATGATGTGGTTTTAGGGAGCGGAGCCAACAACACTGCACCTGAAACAGCCGAAAAATCGAATTCCTTTGCCAAGACATTGACTCAATCTGATGCTAACAATGGTGGTGGTTTCTCAGTTCCTAGGTACTGTGCAGAAACCATCTTTCCACCATTGGATTACTCGGCAGATCCACCAGTCCAGACTGTGACTGCTAAGGATGTCCACGGTGAAACATGGAAGTTTAGGCACATTTACCGGGGGACACCAAGGAGGCATTTGCTGACAACGGGCTGGAGTACTTTTGTGAACCAGAAAAAGCTAGTTGCAGGGGATTCAATTGTGTTCCTGAGAGCAAACAATGGAGAACTTTTTGTTGGAATCCGTAGGGCTAAAAAGGGTTGTATAGGTGGCTCAGATGCTCCGCAAGGGTGGAGCTCTGTTGCTGGAAACTACGCTGCATATCCATCTTTTTTGAGGGAAGATGATAACAAAACTATTAGAAGCAGTAGTACTCCAAAGCTGAGTTCTTCTGGTGGGCGTTTAAGAGAAAGAGGAAGAGTGAAATCTGAATCGGTTCTTGAAGCTGCACGCCTTGCTGGTAGTGGTAAACCATTTGAAGTTGTTTATTACCCACGTGCAAGCACGCCTGAATTTTGTGTTAGGGCTTCCTCTGTGCATTCTGCTATGAGGATCCAATGGTGTGCAAGGATGAGGTTCAAAATGGCCTTTGAAACTGAAGATTCTTCTCGAATTAGTTGGTTCATGGGAACAGTATCTTCTGTTCGAGTTAATGACCCCATCCGCTGGCCCAATTCACCATGGCGGCTTCTTCAGGTAATGCAGCTCCTCTAGTGTTTACTCTGCTTGAATTTTGCTTCTGTACATGAATTATTTTAGCAAACTGGATAGTCCCCCATCTTTCACATTCCTATTAACCTTTTCACATGTGTGGCATTACATAGTTGTTTTACCTAATAACATAGTTTTCAATATTATGTTAAATCAAAATGAATTGTTACCTCTTGTAGTTCTGTAGTGATCTGCAACTCTTATAGGACTATGTTTCCTACTCACTTCCTTGATGAATGGTTCCTGATTTGAATGCCAACACATCTGTTTACTTAAATTACCTGACACTTGTATTCTTTTCTCAATGGATTACGTCGGGGGGAGTATCGATTGTTAATTGTAGTATGCCCTGAGACAGCTTAAAAATGGAATTGAATAGTTCATAATGGAAACATAATTGATAGACAGTTAAATATGGAATGCAATAGAAAAGTTTTAAATGAGAGTGAATTTTTCAACCTGGTGCACTCTATGCTGCTAAATGATTTTGTTTATTTTAGATCTTTCTATATCTAAAGGATTAACTGAATTTATGACCTTCAATTACATTTTGGTTTACTGTTTCCTTTGATGATATGCTACAGGTGACATGGGATGAACCAGATTTGCTGCAAAATGTGAAGAATGTGAGCCCATGGATGGTCGAATTGGTCTCAAATATGCCCATCATTCATATGTCACCTTTCTCACCACCAAGAAAAAAGTTGTGTTTACCACAAGATTTCTCACTTGACAGCCAATTTCAAATACCATCATTTTCAGGGAATGCCCTTGGTGCCAGCAGCCCATTTTATTGTTTAACTGATGTTGCTGCGGGTTTACAGGGAGCCAGGCATCCGCAATCTGGCCAGCCTTCATTAGATCTTCACCTTAACAACAAACTGAATTTGGGACTCTCACCACCGTCCCTCCGGCAAGTTAATACAGATTGCAGAATCCCTGATGGCTGCTTTATCAAGGGCCAAAACGACAACAGTGAGAATATATCTTGCTTACTTACCATGGGGAATTCCACCCAGAAGTCAGATACAAGTGATGAAGTGATGACTCCTCGGTTCTTGCTTTTTGGTCAGCCAATACTCACTGAGCAGCAAATGTCTCAGAACTGCCCAACTGGTCCGGTTTCACAAATTCGAGAAGTGCAAAATTCCCCAGGCGGGAAAGAAGTGAATACAGCTGAACTTGGCATTGATACTGGTCACTGCAAAGTTTTCATGGAATCAGAGGATGTAAGCCAAATTCTTGATCTCTCAGTTGTGGATTCATTTGAAGAGCTATACAAAAAACTCGCACACATGTTTGGTATAGAAAGCTCAGAGGTGATGAACCATGTGCTCTACCATGATGCAGCAGGTGCTGTCAAACAAATTGGAGATGACCCATTCAGGTTCGATGAGTATTTGTTTTTGAAACATTATATTTAATTTGCAGAACTTCACCTTAACAATTAATAACCTCTTCTTATTGCAGTGAGTTTGTAAAGAAAGCAAAAAGATTGACAATTTTGAGGAAATCAGGCAGCAGCAGCTCTGAGAGGTAATAGTCACTGTTTCTAATATTTTCTTTTGTTTTATACACTATGTACGATATGTGAAATTAATTTTTTAAAAAAACAAACTATTGGCCCTTGTACATTTCTGTAGGGTTGTTTTAGTTAAAAAACTAATGTCCAGAGGCTGTATTGGTTTCTCTAGTGTGTGTATAGTATAGAATAGTGTTATTTTTAGCATTTAATTAAGAGTAATATTTGTGCATAATTCAGCATTTATGATTATATAGAAATTGTGGTATTTTAGGATAGGGACAAGTCGAGTTCCAGAAGGTGATGATCGACGCGGAAAGATGCCAGTGATATCGTGAAGGGTGTTGTTAAGATTCTACTAAGTGCAAGCTAAGGATCTTGTATGTTTGCATAGTAGTTGCATGTGCAGAGTTTGGGTAGAGTACGTGTGAGAAGTATGAACAGTTTCTCTTGTTATGTTAGTATTGACATTGGATGTGTAGCAGAGCAGAGCAGATGGAATAACGTGGTACTAATGGCTAGTATGTAGTGAACTCAACTGAACTGAACTGAACTCCCAATGTATGTTTTCACATGATGATGATAAATATGGTCAGAAAATTTCAGCGCAGATATTATTACTGTTTACTGTTGTCTATCTCTCTCTCTCTTCTCTCTACTTTATTTATAGTACTTTGTATTATATCGACTGGCTTATTATATAATTTGCTTTTGTGAGGTAGTTCACATGAATAAGAGATTTAACTTTTTGACTAGTAAATTTGTGTGACTAGGAAACGCATTTAATTTGCTTCCATCCCATCCGTGTGAATAAGCAACCTAGCTATGTTGTCTTTTGATGCGGAAATAGATCAACTGCCAAATCTGTTCTTTTTTCGTATGTCGCCCCGCCCACCATAAACAACAGACACAAAATCACTTTTTACTCCTGTCTCCCTACTAAATACTAAATACTAAATACTAAATAAAATATAATATCCAAACATACTAAAATCTTTAGTTTACATTCCTGGCCTCAACATATATTATTAATTTATGATGGTATTATATTCCAGGTTTAATTTTTTAAACATCATTGAGTATAATAATTACGTACTGCTTTTGTATGAATTGAATAGCCATAAAATAAAGAAATTTGTGTTCCGGCCTTCTAATTAATAACGCATGGCTACCCGAGGACCAGCAAATGGATGCATGTGAGATTGAAAACATTTTGACAATCAGCACCTACCTAATACGCTAGCTAGTCTGTTATCCATCATCACTTAGACTAATAAGCAATAAGTCTAAAAACACTACTAAAATATATTATCTAACATAGAATCAAAACAGGTGAAGAGTATGTGGAATACAATTTTTTTGTCAATAAAAACGTAAGGTAGTTAAGTACTTTTTTTTTTTCCCCTTTTAGTTTAAACTACAAAATAAATAAATAAATAAAAAGAACATGTTCTTTATTTTGTTTAAATATGATTTAATGATTCTGATATCAAATAATAGGTATAGAATTTTTATTAAAAATATCTTGTGTAAGATAGAGGGTTTTGGCTTCACATGATGTGAAGGTAAAAGGCATAAACAAAACATTACATAACGGTTTTTAATTGTGGGAGCTTTCATCAAATTTACGTGACTTTTATGTATTTGTTAACGTTGTTTTGTGTAATATAATAATAATAATAATAATAATAATTATTATTATTATTATTATTATTATTATTATTATTATTGTTATTATTATTATATTGATGAAAGCTAATGCTGGGCGTGCAATAGAGGTGAAGCATATTCACGTGTGGCTTCCAATCCTGTCGCCGTCTTGATGGCTGACACCGTTAGTTGAGCTCCTCTTCTTCTCACCAATCAAATTAATGTCATGGTTGACAATAATCACTTCTTAATATAATGCTAAATTTTAACCTCAAACTTAAATATACACCTCTCAGTCTGACAAATTATTGTGTGGACCATGGTCTAAAATAACATTATTTTGATGTTAAAAAAATTCTTTATTCTTTGCACGTGTTAGAATAATGAATATTTTGATGTAAGATAATGTATTTTATGAATTAGTACTATATATATATATATATATATATATATATATATATATATATATATATATATAGAGAGAGAGAGAGAGAGAGAGAGAGAAAATTGCCATTTTAGTCCAATGACTATTGTAATAGTGTTAATTGCTATCCACGACTTTAAAATGTTAATTGCGTACCATGACTATGCATTTTTTCTCAATTTTGGTCCAACCGGCCAAATTGCGGGTCAAAAGTGGCCGGAAAAAAATTAAACCTCATTTTATCCTTAATTGACAGGGGTAAAATAGTCTTTTCTTGTTATTATGACTTGGTCTTTTAGTCGCTGGAAATGTTGCCGCCGCTGCTAGTAGATTTGGGTGTCAATTTTCATCAAAATTTCGGCTGGGTTTTCATATGATTTCTTGGTCAATCATTCTTGGTGATTTGGGTGTCAATTTCCACGCCATAAGTACATGTATGTGTGTCTGTAGATTTTGTATTTTTTTTCTGGAACTAGAAGAAGCCATGTGCGCTGGATTTTCTGGAAGATTGTTGGAGTGAATTGAAGATGGAGGCGTTATGGAATTTGGAAGATAAATGGAAAGTGTCAACGAAGGCGGCAGTCGCCATTGCGTTGTGTGCGTGCGCGGTGGCGTCTCTGCTCGTCGCGGCGGTCTGGGTGGCGCTGCGGCGGCGGAAGGCGCGATTTTCTATCACTGGTTTTGGTTCAGATCTCCAGCTGGGTCAGATGAGTATGGAGAGCTGGAGGCGGCAGCAATTTTGGTTCAAATCTCCGATTTTCTTCTCCGATTTTGGTTCAGATCTCCAGCAAGGTGATTGAGATTTTCTTCTCCGGTTGCCATGAACGGGATGGTGGCAGTTGCGGCGACATTTCCTGCGACTAAAGGGAGAAGAAGAGCATAGGCAGGTGAAAAGACCAAAATGCCATCCTTTTTAAGGATAAAATGACTATTTTACCCCTGTCAATTAAGGATAAAATGAGGTTTATTTTTTTCCGGCCACTTTTGGCCGGCAATTTGGCCGGCTAGACCAAAATTGAGAAAAAATGCATAGTCATGGTACGCAATTAACATTTTTGAAAGTCACGGATAGCAATTAACACTACTACAATAGTCGTTGGACCAAAATGACAATTTTCTCTCTATATATATATATGAAACTTTAATGATGAAAGAAAAATTTCGTCGAATAAAAAAAATACAATATGTGTAAAGTAATGTGCAATTGTATCATTATAGAAATACAAACAAAAAATATTAATATCATAATGACCTAAATCATTCCCAATAATGCAAAAGTATAATTAAAATATTGAGTCTTGTTCTAAATAATAAAAAGAAGATTAATTAAACGAAAAAAAAAAACTTAACATAGATTTGTTTTTTAAAGAATTCAAGAAAATGATTTTCAAGGTTTCTTATATATAATCTTTGATGCTCAACTTTGAATGTTATGTATATAATCTAGCTAATTAATTGATCAAAGTTCATGTGAAATTTTATACTGTATTTTTTTAATACACTCTAACATATTCATAGTATATATTCAACAATTATGACAACTCTGATTGGAATGGAATTCGAACCTAAGACCTTCCTTGTGAAAATCAATAAGTAAGTTAAAAATAATAAATAGTTAACGGAATATTTCATTACTAAAGTTTATATTGACGGAATGCGGGGTATTTAGAAAAAGTAAATTATATAATATATGGTAAAGTAGACAAAATAATTAAGGGGGGTGTATTCAATCATGACTTTCATAGAATTTTAAAGACTTTTATGAACTTTAAAAGTTTGGAGGTATTCAATTCAAACTTTTAGAGAGTATTTAAAAATCATGCGGTATTCGATCAAGATTTTTAATGAGTTTTTGAAAGTCATGTGGTATTCAATTAAAACTTTTAAAGAATCTTTAAAAGTCATGTGGTATTCAAAAAGTTATGAATTTGTAAGGATTTTTTAATTTTAGAATTCAAAAAGTTATGAATTTGTAAGGATTTTTTAATTTTAGAACTTCTGTAGACTTTTATATACTAGGATTTTTTAATTTTAGAACTTCTGTAGACTTTTATATACTTTGATTTTTTAATTTTAGAACTTCTGTAGACTTTTATATACTTTCCTTCTCAAATATAAATAGTTGAAATCCAACCCCCAACCCCAAGATTTCAAAATTTTCTTTCTACCTGAAGGTTTTTTTTTCTCTGTCTATTTAAACTCTATTTTTTTCTCCTTATTTAAAATTTTAAACTTTATAAACCTTATACCTAAATTCAATAAATTATTTTTCTTCATTATCCTATATTTTCTACATACCTAAACTCTACCAATTTTTTCTCTCTCCTAAACTTTACAATCTTCCTCTAAAAATTCAAAATAATATTATTTTTATTTCATTGTTGCTTGTATATTTTGATTTTTTTCTATGACCTTTTTATCCCTAACTTCTAAACTTTTTTTTTTGAATACATGAACAGAGTAAATTTTTTTTATCTATCACCGTCAACTTTTAATATATGTTTCATAATATTCATATGTTTATTCGTAATATATTTTTTCTTTTTAATAACATGCTATTACGAATAGTGAACTATTGTTCGCAATAGCAATTTGAGACTACAAAGAGAAGCACCTTGTTGTTGTTAGCAGTCACATATTGTTATTGCAAATAATAGCTCTTTGCTTGATACCTAGCAGTATATCAAATATAATTTTTATATATATTATTAATTTTTTTTATTTTATGCAACTAGTAATTATATTTTTTTAAATATTAATTTCTCAAGAAAAAGTAATTATATTTTTAAATATTTTATTTCAACAATTCTATAACTATAAATTTTAGTGTTTAATATTGTTATGAATTGCTTATGAAAGTTTGTAAGGATGTATTCAATTTAGAATTTTAATAACTTTTGTAGACTTTTTAAAATAAAAAAGTTGATAAACATTTATGCAAGTTTTTTATACAGACTTTTATAGAGTCTTACGAAGTTTTAAAAAGTTTTGAACGACTCTATGAAAGTCAATAAAAGTTTATTAAAATCTATCATTTTAAAAGTTTTTAAAAATCTACAAAAGTCATGATTGAATACACCCCCCTAAATGTAACAAGGTTTTAAAAGTCATGAGACTAAATGTGAAAAATTAATAGTCAGGTACTAATTATGAAAATGATCCTATAATTGTGAGACCAAATCTAAAAAGTTAATAGTTAGGGATCACAAGTAAAAATGATCGAATAGTCAGTAGAATCAAGTGGAAGAAACTCGCCAAAGAACTTGTGGTCTAGTTATTATCGCCCCCCGTTTACCAATGCTCCTTTGCCCGTTGCTTCCACCTATCACTTTGTGCCTGAACTAAACCAATATAGTATTTCTGAACCTCACCAAACTCCCTAACCCCTCCGACATCCCGTCTTCCCCGTAAACAACCCATACGGTGTTTACACCATTTCAAGCCATCCACATCCTCCTTATTTCGTCGACGGCCCCAATCCCAAACCTTTTTACTGCAATACTCCAATCGCGATCCAATAGCCTCCCCTAGAGTACAATTCCAAACCGACTCCACCACCTCCCTACATTCCACATGCTTCCCCACGAATTCTCATACCGATGTCGTCTCCTAAAAACGCTACGCCTCACTGATTGGGTGACTAAAAACAAAGGCAAGTGATCACTGCATCCTCCCTCCACTGCCCAAGCCTTAGCATCAGGGAACAAATCCTGTCAAGACCTAGACACCAGAACCCTGTCTAATGTCTCACGAACCCAACCCGGAGTCCCTCGGCCTCGCTCCAATGTAAATTGGCAGCCCTCAAACACAAAATTGTGCAGCCCACTCTCCTTCACTGCCTCACTGAATCCCCTCCTTAACCACTCAGGATGAGAAACCCTACCCTCATTTTCCCAATCCCACAATATATCATTCATATCCCCCATCAAAACTCAGGGCAAATCACTCAGAGTAGATAAATACCTCAATAGATTCCAAGGAAGCCGACGTCGAGACCGTTATGGGTTACCGTAGTAACCAGTAAACTGCCAACGAAAACCGTTGTCGGACATCATAATCGTTGAATCAATGTAGTGATTCAAATACCCCACTACTTCAACATTCAAACTCCCATTCCAGAGTAAAGCAAGACCTCCGCTCCTACCCACTGAATCCACTGTAAAACAATTGTCATAGCTTAGACGCAGTCGGACACGTTCCATCTTAGTAGCATTACACAAAGTCTCAAATAAAAATAAAATATGAGGCTTCTTTTGAAGAACAAAGCCCAATAACACTTTAACTGCCAATGGGTTTCCAAGCCCATGACAGTTCCAACTGAAGCAACTCATTGGGCCAGGTGGGCCTGGAGACTAGAGCCCACCTCCTCAGAATGTATAAAACCAACACCCTCCACACTCATTGGGCTGCTCCAACTACTCGGCCCAAACTCCACCTCCTTCTCCTCAGTAGTCGTTCTCCTTCTTTTTTGGTCAATAAAAACCACACCCACACAATCTCCCTCAGCATGTAATTCCCCCTCCCCCCACCTCTCACATGCCCCCACGTCACTGCTATAAGTCCCCTTCGCTCCATGTAATGGATTAACGTCCACAAATGGTCGCATTAAGTCCCCATTAATTGTCGTCGGAGAACCCGGACGAGTTTGCATTCCGACCGGCGTACCCACCGTCGGCTCCTCCACCACCAACCACTTATTGATCGGCATCGCCCCTCCCCGTCGACCACCCGCTCTCATCCAAGATCCGAATGGCTTCACAGTTTTAGATAAAGGCTTGTCAAAAGCATCTGGACATAATTTATCCGCATGACCTATGGTACCACACTGAAAACAAAAGGATCATAAGCATTCACAGCGGAGAGAAATCCAGAACCACTCCCCACCTGGCTTCTTCATCTTCATTTTAAACTTCAGCGGATTTGTCACATCAATAGTCGTACGAACCCGCATAAAAGTACGCCACATTCCGTCAAAACTCTTATTATCCGACTGATCATACGTTCCCACATGATTGCCAATCATTTTCGCCACTTTGTTAGACATAAAACCCACTAGAACATCATGCACCTGCATCCAAAAGGATGCCTTCGTTAAAGTCACCATCATTGGATCCTCTCCGTTCTCCAAGCACCGAAGAAGAACCAGGTTCTGATCGAAAGTCCAAGGGCCATCAGACAGCACCCTCGAAACATCCCGCTCATGGTAAAAAGTGAAAAGAAATCAATTTTATCCCAAGTCCCGCACCATTATCCCCTTCCCAAGACACCATGCAGTAGCCATCAAATCCCGGGAAGCCACCAACTTCACCGGTCGTTCAGTAACCACACGGCCAACCACTGCAAAACGGTAGTCAAAAGTAGGTTTCAAAGCATCCTCCTCTTCAACAATGACCCCGTCATCGTCATCCACAATCGTCAAAGCATCATAAGCCTCAGTCAAACCACTAGTACCACCCTTCTCCATCTGGATGATGTGCACAGAAAACGAAAAGAATGCTGGAAAACACACTTACAAAAGAGAGAGGAAAAGACACTTTTGTTCTCCTTCTTAAGGTGCGTGGTTTATACTTTATATGCTTACGGTGCATCAGTTCTTCAATTGATAACTTAAAAGTCTTTTTTTTTTTGTTGAAATTTTAAGATGCGTCGTTTTCCTTCTTAAGGTGTGTATATTTAAAGCTTAAAGTGTGTCACTTTTCTAATTTAAGGTGCATCAGTCTAAAGCTTTAGGTGAGTCTAGCTTTCCATTGCTTAAGGTGCGCATATTTAAAGCTTAAGGTGCATCACTTTCTAGTTTAAGGTGCATCTTTTTAAACTTAAGGTACGTTATTTTATACCTTAAGGTGCGTGATTTTATAACTTAAGGTGCGTAGTTTTATATCTTAAAGTGCATTAGTTTATAACACATGAGGACACATAGTATTAGAAGACAATGAGGACAAATCTTATGCATTCAAATAAGTGCAATCAATGGCTATAATTGTATCCAAAATAATGTGAGATTTTAACCATAAATAATAAGAGAGGGCAAAGAAGATAATTTAGAGGTATTTTATTTTGGAAGGATTGTAATTAATATAGTTAACATATTAGATGAAGATATACATGGTAATAAATTGTAGTCTCATAAGGAAGCATAAAACTGGGATCGTCTTCATCTACGTACGAGAACAAACGGAATAGTTTGAACACCTCCATGGGATAAATCAAGTAGTGATGTCTATGTTACTAGAGGTTGTGTTTCATACATATATAAATCATGTGTCATGTATAAGACTGTCGTATGCACATACATCACTGATTTAAGGCTAATTTAACTAGCAGTGAAATAAATAATTTCTAGTACTCTGTTTTGAAAAATGTTAGCTTTGTGCATCACTACTGAAAATTATTGATTTTCCGACCTCATTTCCGACCACCTAAAAAATTGGTCACAAAAAGTAATTTTTTTTTCATTTTTCATTTTTTCATATATATATATTGCTACAGAGACTTTAGAAAAAGAATCGGTTCAAACACTTAGAAATGAAAAGCAGATCGTCGCCCTACTCAGACTCCTTCGCGCCGCACCCGGTGCTCAGACCATGTGTGTGCTACCACCAAGTCGGCGCTTTGTCACCGTAACTCCACCAACTTCGTCGCCCATAGCAAAGCTTGGTCAATGGAGGTTGTCGCCCATAGCAGCACCCACTGTCTTCGCCGTCGCAGTCGCTCGTCGCCTTTGCCGTCAATCCTCGATGTTTTCTTATTTCTCGTTGTCGTCGATGCGCTCCTTGCTGTTTCTAGTCCCCTTCACCGTATTGCTACAGGTTAGTTCTTTTCCTAATTTCATTTGTCTCTAAATCTTAAACCCTAAGTGATTTGTGTGTGATGAAAAATGTTACTGATTGAGCAGTGTGAAATTGGTGGAGCAAGAGTTATGGCAGAAAGAAGATAAGGGAGTGATTGCGATTCTCCTTGTTCAGGATTCTGCAGAGACTAGTACTGTGGATCCTGCTTTGTCTCTAGGTGATTTCCTATGAGTTTCACTTGTTTATCAGTTACTGTAGTTCATTCTTTGATTAAAATATTATATGCAATTGTTATAGGCATGGGAACTGATTTTGTAGAGTATACCTTGAAAAATCAAGCTAGCATATCAGATTTAACAAACATGATGGAAAAAGTCTGCAACAAGTTCACTGGCATAAGTGGTAAATCTGTCATATATTCTCTTGTGTTTGAAGTGCTAGGGATTTATAATTTAATGTAATGTTAGGTTTTTTGTATTTAGAAATTGAACTGGTCAAAGTTATGTGCTATACAATGTCTTGATTTTAAATGTTTAATGCAGGGTAGTTGCTGCTTGAGCTCTGCATCTCTCAAGAGAAGTAGAGAGACCAAGTGGGAGAGTGACTTATTCAGTTGTGTTAGGACTTTGTAGATTCTGTGTACAGGAGATAAGTACCAGAGGGACTTATTACACAGCACGAATTACTTCTCTTGAGTTGACTAAAGCTGGTAAAGCTTCTATTATTTCCTTTTGTATATATGTAGGTGATGGCTATTTCTGTGGCTACAGTAGCAATTAGGTTTGAAATCTGATGCATTGCTATCCTAAGTTATCAGTTCTTAAACATGCAACTTTGTTTGCAGGTTCAGTATATCATTAAATCTGGTTGGATTTTACTGATTTTCAATGGACTAGTCCAAGATGTGAAATATTTGGTTCAACTAGTTCTAGAGCAGAGAAGAATGATTGATGTAGATCAATTAAATCCGGTGGGGTATTACTTACTTTAAGATAGTAGAAACAGTTAGGAGAATAGGACGCGCAATATTATATCTTCAGTGTTCAATGAGAAGACATTGATTGTTTTACTAGCCAAGTTGTCACCTATTTACTAGTGGAAGTGCTAGGATATCTTAACATAGATTACATGAGCTAAATGTGTATATTTTCTTTACTATTAAATTTCAGTTGCACAATTTTAATTATATTATGTTGACCTGTTGTGACCTTCAATTTCTAAGCAGATCATATGGTACAATAAGATGAGGAGTTGAAGCTTCCAAGACATTACCTTGTTTCTCTCCCAAAAATTGACAGAGCTTCTGGTAAATATCAAGAGAGATTGATGATCTTTCTTCAACTAAACATAAAACCAGCCCCCCCCCCCCTCTTCCCCTTCGTCTCCTTTTCTTTGCATTTGTACATTTTGAATAAACTTATTCCTGAGTTTCAGCTAGTCTTTGCATTAACTTTGCAAAACAAATTAAAGGAGGATTAGATCCACAATTGTTATTTCTTTTAACTTATTTATTTTCTCATTTGTCACTTATTCTAGTTCTTGCTCTTCATATTCTTCTTGTTTCTAGACTGTAGAGTTCTGGAGGGAAGCTGATATTCTGTCAAAGCTTCATCACCCAAATGTGGTGGCATTTTATGGTGTAGTACAAGATGGAATAGGATGGAACACTTGATACTGTTACTTAGTATTATGCTAGATGGTTCTCTAAGGCATGTTCTACTTTGCAAAGATAGGTACTATATATTCCCTCTGCTTGATGTAATTCTTTAACTTGGAAGGGAACCTATTCACACATAAGTATTCAATGCTACACACAAACTTAAACGGGAGGAGGATATGTATGCCAAAAAGCACAACAAGGTAATGGTAAGATCTCCGACCATATGTTTTCTACATTTCTTCATCCCGAGTTAAATGAATACTGATCATTTGTTGATCTCCTGCCATATGTTTTCTGCATTTCAGTGCTTAGGGCATGAAAAGAGTTGTTCTAACTGCTTTTTCTGAACTGAGGAGCAAAATCAAGTGATGCAACAGTAGAAATAAGATATGCATGAGGAAAATCAGAGGATCCGTGATATCGTTCAGAAAATAGAAGCAACACTTGCCCACTTTAGTGCAAATCTTGGTAGTCTTGATCAAGATCCAAACAAAAATAGCTCCAATGACGATACACTACCCCCCCTCCACCTCCGATGATGATACACTATCCCCTCTAGTCAAGATTAGATAGCATATTATTTGAATGATTTGAAAATCTGTTTTGGATGGTGAAACATAGCTGCAAACAAAAGTTGTATTTTTTATAGTGAAGCAATTGCTACACTTTGGATTTAAATGATTGAATAATGTTTGATTCCCTTGAATTGCTAATATTGTGGTGTTGAATTTGAAAATGTGGTGTTCATATTTGTATTATTATAACAAGATTTTTAGGATATTTGACAATTGTATATGCAGTAAGATGTAAATATTACTGACCACCAAGGTGGTCGGTAATTCAAATTTTAATTTTTCTTAGTCAATTTTACAGACCACCGGTGGACGGTAATTCCGACCAATTACCGACCACCCGTGGTAGGAAATAATTCTCTTTATCCGACGATTTTCATCTATGTTTCCGACGACTTTTGAAGTCGGTAATTCCGACCACCTTGACTAGTGGTCGGTAATACCGAGGGCTTTTTTTCCGAACCCATAAAGTGGTTGGTAAGTTGGTCGGAAACTGTATTTCCGACCGAAAATTGTCATTTTCCGACCACTTTTTGGTGGTCGGAGAAATGAATATTTCTAGCAGTGTATGTATATTTAGTTCAATAAAAAATGACTTTGTAAGTGTTTTAAAATTTGGCCAAAAAAATAGCAATCTAGTTCAACTGTGGGTACAACGAATTTTAGTAGTTTAATTAGTGCGTAAACTAATTTTTAAAATGTATTAAAAAATATTATTTTTTATTAGGAATATACAGACTATATAACTGTGACATTTTATTTTTGAGATTATTACTTTTTTCTAGATTAAAATAATAAGTATTCATCAATGGGATATTCATTTTTTTTGCACATTGAATCAAACGAATAGTACAATTACGCAAAAGTGTTCGAGGAGGAAATATGTTAAGGAAAAACTGATGAATTTATAGGACGCGAACGCTGAAATGATACCGCCAAAGTACATAGTAGCAAGGTAAACAAGGAATGCATGTAGACATGAATAAATAACAGTTTTTCAATTCTTATTATAATCGTGTGTCATACTTAAAAGAACTGTGTGCCATACTTATAATTAATGTATGTCATAATTATAATTAATGTGTGTCATACTTATAATAAACATGTGTCATACAGTATAGTGAATGATCTTCTAATGTCTAGGTTGCAAGCTGGGGAGGAGATTTACTGATCGTGGGATTCTTATAGTTTCTCTTGCACCAAGAGATAACCATGAGGCGACATGGCTCATTCCATTGACTAAATTTGGATTATCTCTAAATTCGAAATCTGACATCACTAGTATATGTTCATCTATACTTTCTCAACCTGTTGAAGCATAAAGAGTCAATGCCGCCTCCAAATGAGAGAATCATTACATGCCATCTAAGCACAAGGTGTTTGGCATGAGCCTATAATTTATTACAGTGTATATCTTCATCTAATATGTTAACTATATTAATTACAATCCTTCCAAAATTAAAATACCTCTCAATTGTCTTATTTGCTCTCTCTTATTATTTATGGATAGAATCTCACATTATTTTGGATACAATCACAACCCTTGATTGCACTTATTTGAATGCCTAGGATTTGTCCTCATTGTCCTCCACAATATATGTGTCCTCATTTGAATAGATTTCTATATATATTGCAATTTATGGTTTTAATAATTGTGTGATTGACCTATACTAGTGACTTAATGGACCTATATATGTGTCATTTAAAAAATATCAACAAAATATTTTTTTAAAGCATTTAAAAAAAAATAAAAGCCATAATATGTTTAAGTGATGATTGGTCAACTGAAGGTCATTAATAAACTTGTAGTATTAGTTTAATGGACATGCACTCATGTTTTAATTTATCAAAATTGGTAATTTATAGCATTAAAAATATAGAATTCCATCTTGTAAGTACATTATAAGCAAATCTTTTATAATGCAATTAATGACACAAACATAATTGTTTAAAATGTTGTTATATTATAGTAATCTAATAAAATATCTTGAACACATAAGTTTACAGATTTTTTTCCAAACTAGACACTTTTAAATCTTATTTATCAAAACTAGTATTTGTACGCGCGATGCGCGAAAGTTCATGCCCAATATTAAAGCATTAATAAATATAAATAATTAAAAAATTTTAATTCTAATCATATACACACAAATAGTATATGTATTTTGTACACACACATATATGATTTATCATGTATAGAAATTTAATTTAAATATAATCAACCATTAAATTAATTATATAATGATTTTTCTAAAATGATAATTAAGGAATAGGAAAATGATATGATAGATATAGGTGTATGATAATAATGATGGTGTTAAAAACTAACGGTGTTATAACGGTGTAAGGGTAGTTTTGTATAACAACAATGTAGTAGGGACAATTTTGTCTAATAACATTGAAGTGTACAACATTTAAAGTAAAATGTATACATTTATTAGCATACAAAAAGAGGGACATAAATCAAGGATATAATTTTGATTGAGACTTATTATGTTTTTAGATATTGTAACAGAGTCAATAATACTCAAAAAAAATGCCATATTGTTTAAATAATAATTTAAAAGTCTAACCATTTTGCTACACTACCGATTTGTTAATGTTGCAATTAATTTACTTAAGAACATCCTAAAATATAGAAATATTTCAAAAATAAGATTGTAAAACCCTTAAAAATCTAATAATATTGTACACCGATTTGTTAATGTTGCAATTAATTTACTTAAGAACATCCTAAAATACTGAAGTAACAAAGAGTCAATAGTTGACTTTCACTGAGGCTTGAACTCACTCCCATCATCCATGTAGGAATGTAAATTGGGACACCGGATGCCACTAGACCACAAGGCCTTTGGCAGAGATGTAAACTTTAAAAACAAAAACAAAACAAAAAAAAAAAAAAAAGGTGATGGCATTTAGGTAGAAGTTTGAATGAATAGATCATATGTATTTACCCAAAACCATGCAGGGTGGGTTTCCTGACCTTAGAAAGATACATATATAACTTTTATGAACTATATTCATGCATATTCGAGGCAAAACGATGCATATTTGAACTTAAACAATATGAATTTCTTTCAAAATAATGTTTTTTTCTTCAAAGCTATAATGTTTTCCTCACAAATAATGCAACTTTTTTATTTAAATTAAACTTTTGCTGATTTTTCAAAATGATGCTATTTTTTATTCAAGTGATGTGGTTTTTCCAATTGCAATGTTATTTTTCCCCAAAATCAGGTTAATTTTCTCTCATATGATGTAATAAAAGTTCTACATATTTATAAAAAATGCTATCTCATTTTTTATTTAAATATAGATCTCATCCGTCTATTATTTTTCAATAGACAAACGATATTAATTCACATTTCTCACATGAACTAAACCCTATCTAAGATTATCAATGGCTGAAATTTTTTTTTTATCAGAAAGGAGGGGATGAAACCCCAGGAACACATCTACAAGTTCCTCTCACTACCTCTACGCTGCCATGTTCGGCCAAATCTATCGTCCTCAATTAGGTTCAAGATTCTTTGTGGCGGGTCTCTAATATCTTTGCATGAGCCCACACTGTGTCTGGCCATCTTGGCAATGCTATCTGCAGCCATGTTTTGTTCCCGAAGTACATGATGCACTTGTATATCCCAATCTTTTTTCAACCAACTATGGCGTTCGGATATGTCCTCTCGGGGTATCACGACCATTGATCAAATCCACTGCTTCTTTCGAATCACTTTGGATAATCAAATGCCGAACATCTTTCTTCCAGGTCCATTCTAAGCCTTTGACAATTGCCCAAACTTCCGCTTCAATGTCATGTGTTGTGTGGAACGCTTGCATAAAACCTCCTAGCCACTTGCCATTATTGTGATTCCGTAGAGCACCACCGCACTGTTCCCCATAGGGGGTGTTAACCTTCCCATTAACATTGTCATCGAACCAGTATTTAAATTGCATAGTCGCCATCCTTCGAGCTTCTACTCTCCCCATCAAAATCTTCCATACAGTTGCTACCTTGGGGCAGTGCCTCACAACATGTTCGGTTATTTCCATAATGTTAATGAAGCAGCTATCCTCTATTGAGATGTGGCATTTCTATCTTGATAATACATTTGCGGATAACTAACAATGCATGCACTCAAGATCTATAATAGTGTATTCACGTGTATGTGCTATTAGTTATCTACAAATGCACTATCAAACGTTCATTGTCATAATTACGAAAATGACATCACATTTTTTTTCTCCTTAGTTTTTAACTTTGATCATCTTAGATTGACGGATGACGGATGAAGTTTTCACAAGTTCTCACGAGACTACTAGTTCCATCTTATCATGATTATATATAGTGTTGATGTTGAAAATTTTGGCCCCAAAAATGTCTAGTACCATTATAGAAATGCTCTTATATGGTCCTCATACACATTGTACCACTTATGTATTCGGATTTTGTCCGAGCAAGTGCGAATCCTCAGCCTTAAAAGGAGTGATTAAGTGGGTAGAGCTAGTCATGACCACGATTCGATTCCGGTTCGATTCCGGTTCCGAATCGGCGGTTCCCGGTTCCAAAATCAGTTGAACCGTAACTGAACCTTCCAGGTACGGTTCCAAGTACGGTTTGGAACCGGTGGTTCCGGTTCGAACCACCAGTTTGAACCGGATTTTTTTAATTTTTATTTGTATTTTTTTATTTTTAAAAATTTTCAAATTCAACAATTAATATTTGTTGTTGAAAAGTTTTCATTCTAAAGTGTGTTTAAAATAGTTATATTAAATATTTAAACTTCAAAGTTAAACTATATTTTAAAAAAAGTGTTATAGTTGAATTTTAAAATGTTTTTTAAAGTTTAAACTTTATTCAAATAATAATTAAACTTTAACTAAATAATAAATACTAATTAAAAAAATTTTAAATTTTCCGGTTTGGAACCGGAACCGGAACCGTCCGTGCGGTTCCAGTTCTGGTCCGGTTCCAACAGTGCACGGTTCGGTTCGAACCGGACCGTGATCATCCCTAGGTAGAGCATGATTCTCGTATCATAAGGTTACTAATTTGATTATTATCAATATTCTCTCAGTCAAGCCCATTGCAAAATGTCTTTCTAGTATAATTTACCTTTTTTGTGTGGCTTATTGGCTATTGCACAATAGCATAATTTATCCGTTGCACGCCTTTAAGTAGTAACTGTGAGTTTTTCTTGTCACCAAAAAATGTACCCATCTTTGCCAACTTCTTCACATCTTTAATGGTGACATCCTTGTTGCACTTTACTCTTACCTTCTTCCTTAAATAATCGTTCAGTACGAAAAATTTTAGGGTTAGGGTCAAAAAAAATTTAATTAACTTGATAAAAAAATCTTAATAAGCCCAAAACAATTAAGCATGGTGGCCTGAATGGACTAACCTCAATCATTGGTCCACACAGCTGTGTGGACCATACTATTAAATAATGCACATTCAATATAAAAATAATATACATTCAGTATAAAAATAATGTACATTATATTCAGAGGATGTACATTATTTGTGTATTGAATGTTGATTATTTTTATAGTATAAAAATAATGTACATTCAGTACAAAAATAATGTACATTTAGTACATTAAAAATGTACATTTGATTATGGTCCACATAGCTGTGTGGACCATGGTCCACACAATAATTTGCCGACTAACTTAAAATTTAGTGGGTTAGCCCGATAGCCAGAGCGACTTAAGGTTAATCTTTGTTTCACAAGTGATGATGTAGAACCAAATATACATGGAGTTTATACGTAAGTTCATCTTTAGTATTGTTTATTAAATTTTAATAAATTCATTACAAAATTAAATATTTTTTATGAAAATAAATATTGAAAAGTTATTTAAAAAAAAGCTTATTGTAATTATTATATTATAGTGTAAATATATTAATTACAGAGTATTTTAGTTGAAATTTGGAAATGGAGGTTCAAATTGATTGAAGATGTATAAAGGTATATTTATTTGTGTAAATACTCTAGTTTATTAAAACTGAAAAGTTTAAATGTTAATTCGAAAATGACAAAAGTTTTTGTTGAATCCTTCCAATAACTTGAGTTTTTGTTGAATCCTTCCAATGTAACTAATGCTATTAGGTAATCGAAGTTATTTGAAGGTATTGTAATGCAATAAAAGTTTCTAAAATTTGATTAAACAAATTTATTATTTCTTCAACTTTTCCTTACATATCATTTCCTCATTTTTTGAAAAAAAAAAAAAAAAACAATAACCAACATTATTTGTTGAAATTAACAAATATATATCTTGATTCTAGACAACATTCCCTATAATACATGAATTACAGTCAGTATAGTAAAAACATAATGGATTTAATATAATGATCACAGTAATGTACAATGTATAATTAATCACTCTATGAATAATTATATAAATTTACATTTATATTTAAAAAATTAATTATTTTTAACATAATATATACTAATCTAAGTATATACTACTATACGTATATCCTTTTGTAGTATACATTACCATTATAATATATATATATAGTATATAATTAGTTTTATTTTTTTGAGAATAATTAGTTAATCTGGAAAGCATGTTCATCCACAGTGAATCTAGATCTTTCTTTGACTGCCACTTCTCTGAGTCTCTCTACAGTCTACACTCACTCGCTATGTACTGGTTCTCCGTCATCTCTCAAACCTACCATGTAGATGCTATTAGTGTATAATCGATTTCTTTAGTGATTTTCTGCGATCTTTGTTCTTAAATCGCTTTGTTCTTTGTTCATCTTACCTACGCGACGGTGTTATCGGTGTTAATAAGGACTCTGCGATTTTCATTTCGGTGATTTGGTTCACAAAGATGACTGTGATTTCAAGATCGGTGTTCTCGGTCTATCCGTGTTACCAAGATCACTACGATTCCCAGATCGATGTTCTCAGTCAAGGGATATTCAACTGAGATCTGTACCTGGTTTTTCGAAATGGAAATCGCAGGCATTTTCTCTTTTTTTTTACTGTTTCTAAGGTTTCAATTGACGATCGATGTTAATGTTAGATCTCGGTTTTCTATGTTACTGCCTATCATTTTTTTTTTCTAACAGTGTTCTTGCAGACAGCGATTTTGCAGCTAATGTACTCCGAAGAACTGGTTGAGATATGCTGAAAACTCATTTTGTTATCATACATGAATCAGTGTGAGAGTTTCTTTGACATTATTTCCAATTTAGAGGTAAAATTTTATGTTTTTTATACATTGCTTTCCAATTTAGAGGTAAAATTTTATGTTTTTTATACATTGCTAAAAGGATTTAGCGTTTTCAGTTCATAGTAAATAGTAATGAATTAATTTGACGATTTTACCTTGAATGCGAAACTTGAAATTTTATTTGAACATATAGCTAAATTTTATTTGATACCTTGAATGAGAGGTTAAAGTTGTTCTTGAATTACAGTTAAGTGAATGTGTATTTTTTAATCTGCAAACTCAGTACTATGATTTATGTATTCTACATCGCAGTTAAGTTAGCCTTTGATTATTGTAAATTATCTATTATAAGATAGTTAAGTTTAATAAGCTTAAACTTGTGTTTCATTGTCTTTACTGAATTAGATGTATAGATTCTTGATTTCAATTCAGTGTGCAGGTTCATAACTGATAGTGGTCTCAGTGACTTTGATTAATTTATTTGAGTTTAAGATTCTTGCTTTCAATTCAGTGTGCATGTTCATAACTGTTAATGGTTTCAGTGACTTTGAGAAATTCAAACTGTTAATGTTATGTGACTTTTGACAACTAAGGTTCTAATACTGGTAAGCATGAAGTTAAATGATAAATTTAATTCATTTCACCTTAAGAGGTATGTTTTAAAAATGTAAGTAATAACAACAATATTCGTTACTCTAGGAAGTATTCCAGGTACTCTTCAAATGTTTAATTCATGTAATGTAGAATTAAAATTAGAATTGGCTTGTTTCTCATGGGTACTGACACTGATATTAAAATTTTGGAACAAACATACAAATTTTTCAAAGTTGTAATTCAATGTCATTAGACCATGTCCTGCTGTAGAATCAATCCTTGCTCAATGTTGTCCAGTACCTGAAAAATAGTTCAAACAGAATATGAACAAAAAACACCCAGGTGCAAACTCATTTGCCCGGCATATGTAAGATATAGGCCATTACCTTTATAGTAGACAACATAGGCCATTACTTTTGTACTTTTAAAACATAATGTGTTTATAATGTGTTTATACTACTGAAAGACTTCTATAAAAAAATTACAACTAACAATATATTATATGCTTTGCAGTTTTTCAGCATACACTGAAATAATTAGAGTTTAGTAACCATAATTGAAAGGATTGAAATTAGGTATGCATTTGAACCTCTATTTGTTCAATGTAGCATCCTCCCCTCCCTGTCCAAATCATTTATAAAATTCAACCTTACATTTTTACATACACTTTGCAGGTATGAATTTTTAATGCTAAATTTTTCGGATTCATTCAATGCCACACCCATATACATAGAAGACACACACACAAAAAAAAAAAAAAAAAAAAAAAAAAAAAAAAACAGATTATATCATAAAACAAACAATACAGAAATGGTAAACTGAATTTACTTCATCGTGAAATAAACATTCTTTACTTTTCATTTTTTCGCCTGCCCTAACTTTTGTTTCTTCATATGTTCTAACTAATCTAACCCTTATTGCTCTTTTGGTGTGTAGTTGAATGATATCCTTGGCTTATTGAGAAGACATTTTTGGTGCGGAGTGTTATTCATTGTCGATTCAGAGACTCTAGAAATCATTCGACCTCTTTATATAGAGGATGAATTGCATCAGGAGCCTTATAGAAAAACGAAAAGGCAAGCTTTGGAACAATGAAGCATCAGATTACGTTATTTAATTAGATGTCTTCAATTAGATGTCAATCACTTTAATTAGATGTCAATCACTTCAAATTTGTAATTAAAAAATTGCAAACGATTCGTTTTCCCATATTTATTCGAATATTGTGCTTTTTATTAATCATAAGTTTCAAAGGCATTAAATAAAAGAATAAAAATCAAAATAAAAATAAACAAACCTTCAATCAAACCTCCTAACACATGCTAAAATGTTCAATTAAGTCATAAATCAACATCTATTGGTAAGCCTTTCTTGTGCTGACACGTGTTTCTTTTTAAAATTTTTTATTTTTTAATGATTTTCTTTACATTTTATTTTAAAACTTTTGATTTTTTTCATAATACAGCCATCAGTTCCATGGTTGTCTTCTAGATTTGGATTTCAAAAATAAAGTCTAAATCTAGAGTCTAGACTATCTAAAATGAAGACGGCGATAATAGTCGGCGCCTTCGTTTCGGGTTCAAGATAGAGGGTAAGGGGATGCTACTTTTAGTCCCTCTATCTTCATTTCAAAACCACACATTCACAGACAACTACATACAAGCTAAGGTTTGGATTTGATAATAACGTTAGGAAAGTATACAGCATCAAACAATCAAAGTGACAAAGTTGGTTTCAATATCCAGTCAAGGGACTTGCACCAAAGCAGATCATAGGTGAAAATAAATCAGAGGGAGGGCAAATCATTCCGTGTAACATGGTTCACATAGTTGTGTGGACCATGAAGGTAATATTTGTGTACTGAATATACATTATTTGATAATATATAAAAAAAAAATTATGTATTTTCAAATAGGGTACTTTATGTATACAAATAATGTATTTTAAGTATATTAAAAATGTTTTTTTTATTTATGGTTCACACAAATGTGTGGACCATGGTTCATAGAATAATGATTGGAGAGGGAGATGGGGGGCTTACTCTAGACGTCGGCCAAGAGTAGTATCCCGTAATTGTTAAATTATGGACCAAAGGCTCATATTGTATTGTGAGTCCTGATCAAAAGATTATACGTCTGCAATTAACATATTATGTGCTTGCAGCTAACAATTTATGTACCTGTAAATAAATTGAAGACACATGGTAATTACAAACGCATAGCATGATAACTATAGACATAAATTGTTAACTGCAAGTACAAAATAACATGTTATGTGTCTATAGTTAACATATATTCTGTACCTACAGTTAACAATTTATGTGTTTGTAGTTATCAAGTTATATATCTATAATTACCATGTGACATATCTTCAATTTGTTTACAAGTATAAAAACAATTAACTGGATGTATAGAATGTGTCAGCTATAGCTATAGGTATAGAATCTAAAGATTATTTTTGGACCAGAGTTCACAATACAATGTAAACCTTGAACCAGTGTATAATTCTTGAGTATCCCGTTACCCTCTACTTGAAACAAAGATAAAAGGGTCTGAAACGAAGGCAATGGCAATGACCACCTTAGTTTCAGACTATCTATTTCCTCTGAAACGCTTCGTTTCAAATGGTTAAGGTCCATATCTGGAAGATAGTCCTGCCTCTTCTCAATTCTCATTGCCTTCATTTTTAGACAGCCATATCTGTCACGGGATAACCATGGCTATCTCTGTCCAGCAATCTTTGGGACTTTGATAGTCCGTTGTTGTATTTATAAAAAGAAAATTCAAAATTTTTAAAATAAGTCTTTCAAAAACAACAAAAAGTATTTAAAAAAAAAACATTTAAAAAACTTAATACAAATCACCCTCTAAAATTCGTAATTATATTTCCAACCATTGTAATAAAAACGCGTGTTTTTGTTAGGATTGAGCAATGGTATGCTAGAAATTAAAATTAAAATAAATTTTTAAAAATAAAAAACAAAAAAAAAAAAAAAAAAAAAAAAAAAAAAAAAAAAAAAAAAAAAAAAAAAAAAAAATTAACAAAAAAAAAAAAAAAAAAAAAAAAAAAAAAAAAA
>NC_044922.1:15187625-15248200 GCF_003576645.1 Ipomoea triloba | reverse complement strand
AAAAAAAAAAAAAAAAAAAAAAAAAAAAACAACAACTACTACTACTACTAAAACATAACCCATCATTTCTCTCATTTGAGAACTAAAAAATGAAAAAAAATATATTATTTAAAAATAGAGAAATACATTCTCCAATCAAAATCAAAACTAGAAATGAAAAATTAGACAATTGAAATAAATACAGATGCAGCCTTATCTTCCTTCCAATTTGTATTAATCTATGGTCATATAAGAGTCATATACTTGAAGTAAACTGAGGAGAGTGAGGGCAGCTACCAAATAAAAACAACAAATACGGAGTATAAGACAATGCATAGAATGTATAAGAGAAGGGGTCAAGAATTTGGTGACGACAATACAGACCTAAGAGTATAGACATCAAAGTCTACAACAAACATTAGCCTATCATCTTCGATGGATCAGATCCAAATTGGAACAAAGATTAAACTGTACATGTCTTCTGCATAATAACTCTCACCTGCCCGCCCTACTGAAACCGGATATCCCTCCGGCCTCCTCTTATTCCAACACTGCCACCTCATGATCAACTCTCCAATAATTTGCATCATTGAACTCTTTTATACCTGCTCCACTATCTTCTGTATTCTCATTCTCTGGCAACTTGTGAATGAGGTTCTTTTTCAATGGTGCCGCTTCCCCTACAATCCCCTCCTTAAGGGCGTGTTCCATTGCCTTCTCTGTACCCTCTAGTTCCACCCCAACAAACTCAACATCCTCTTCGAACAAAGAAGGAACTGGGGTGCCTCTATGAGTAGTAGAGGTGGCACCATTTGGAACAATAGTTTCTCCATTGGAAGTAGTAGAACTAAGGGGAGACACAGCAGTAGTGGTTGCTGGATTCACATGATCGCAGTCATCACTGTAATCATCAAGAAAAGGATTCACACTGGATCTACCACCTTGGAGAAATGAGACATCTCCCCATGCTGCCCATTCAGGTATTGGCCTCCTGTTGTTTCCAAATGGATCCTCATTGTCTGATGTCTCGAAACGGAAAAAATCCATGTTAGTAGATGCACATGCCTTGTCATTTCGCACATTCAGGTCTCCACCATTAACACTGTCATTTCCGCTAAATCCATTAAACATGTTTGCACTCGACCTGGGCATGCCATCAGCACAGTGTTTGCTCTCTGTCAGTTCATCCTCCTCTCCAACTACAACCTCATCATCACTAATACTATTGCCACCATTTGAAGTTCCATTCATGTTCATCTCCTCCATCATCTCTGAGGGTGAAGTGTTCATGGAATCAACATTTCTATCATCTTCAAAAGCAAACCAGTTTGAATTTGTGAACAAACTGCTGCAAAAAAATAAAAAAGTATTACCAGCATATGTCACGCACATGGGCTTTCATAGCTCTTGATACAATCTGTAGCTAACTTGAAACATTCAGCAAACCTTTGCAGCTCAAAAAATAAATAACAGCAATGCACCAAGTCTCATATAACTCAACTAAAGCCTTACCCCTCTTCAATTAAAGAGGCTTCTTTTTTTAATTATTATATTGAACAAAGAACTAACCTCCCCTGCTCATCTCCCAACCTCAGGGATGATATGACAACTTCAGCAGATTCATCGTCGAAATACACATCCTGCATATTCAGGGAAAATATGGAACAGTAAACATTTATGAAACTCAACAGGTACAGGAGAGGAATACAGAAAATCAAGAAAATTGAGTGAAATATGAGACAAGTCTCAAAATAGTTTCTTCTAGTGAAAACAATACAATATACAATTGTACAATAAATAGGAAAGAATTAGTAATGCAATTAAAAACAAAAAGATTACCTCCCCTTCTCGGTCAAGCGCTCCATGACCCTGCATATATGCAATAAATATGTCAAGCAAATCAAAATCATTGTAGAAACCCTACCCAGCTTTAAAAGAGAATTATGCAGTGTCCTTTTCAACAGAAAAGCTTGGCACCTAACCACCACCACTATCCCCCAACCCCCAGAAGAAACAGAAGAGTCCCCAACAAGGATTTCCTTAATAAATTTGAGCCTAATTATAAACCATTTCTGG
The DNA here is from genome assembly GCF_003576645.1 of Ipomoea triloba. Taxonomy (NCBI): domain Eukaryota; kingdom Viridiplantae; phylum Streptophyta; class Magnoliopsida; order Solanales; family Convolvulaceae; genus Ipomoea; species Ipomoea triloba. The sequence continues at coordinate 15,246,145 of NC_044922.1, read as the reverse complement.
TCATAGTCATAACATTACCTGCTCAGCATCATCATTATCATATATAGTGTATCGGAATGCTTGGCTCAAATTATTAGCTAATGCTGCTAAATCATAATCTCTATCATGAACATCTTCCTCATCACTGTCCCTTGCTCGATCCTGCAATGCAGTAGGACGGCTGCACAAAGAAAAATGAGAAGTTAACAAATTCACTTAAACTGAATGCCAAAAAGAATTGCTTGATAAGAACATACTCCATATTTATTAGCTCACCAGAAACCAATACAATAAGTCATTAATAGTAATCCTGAGAGAGTTCTACCGCAGTAAATTATTTCAAGCCAAATGCAATTTACCTTGGACTAAAGGTGGCAAATTTGGTGTGGTTTACATTTCAACCCCCCAATATAACCCATAAGAAGAAAGGTGGAACACATACCCACAAGCCCATTGGTAGACATTCTCAATTGAATTACGGTCCTGCAAGATGGTAGCATGCCACTCACTCCATTCGGTATTCTTCTGAAAAGAAGAGCAGTGCTTAAGTGGGCAATACATATCTATAGAAAGAAATCAATTCAACAGTACAATAAACAGACTTACTCGTCAGTTCTGTTTACAGATTTCAACCACAAGCACTAAGCATCAAGAGCCACTAATGATATATAAGAAGTTGATAATAGTTTCTTAAGAGAGATATAGCTTCAAGTAGATCACATAACAGAGCCATTAAAAGATAGCAGTAACACTGTAACAGGATGCACATATGCAAGATGGCTAAACTGCACATGAAGTGGTAAGAAATTTGGACTGTTGCCTATCTTTTTTGGAATCAATAAAATATTGATCATTGTTATTGGAAGCAAAAGCATTCATTTTTAATTACCAAAAGACAAAAGCAGTCTATGCCCTCACCCTACCTATTCATTTTTAATTACCAAAAGACAAAAGCAGTCTATGCCCTCACCCTACCTTCTTAACCATGCTATTTAGAGCAGAATTTACTGTTACACCAGAAGTGTTGAAACTATTTTATGCTCAGAAACTCTAAAAAGTTAATCCAAAAATTTATACATGGGTATTAAGAAAAAGCATTTTAAGAAATATAGCACACCTCAAGATGTACCCGGATGCGGCTATCAGTGTTACCCAACTGACCAAGTTTATTGCATATCCGCATAATGTGCCCTATGTTTCCCTTCCGGGGTGCTTGTTTTCCAGAAGCAGGTTTAGTAGGCTGGACCAATAATAAAACAAACCACACACACACACACAAGTTAGACACTACAAGTTTGAAATTCACTTGCCAGTGTAACATAAATGATTCAACAAAGTTGAAAATATACAGAAAAGAGTCCAGTACTTCAAGAAGATCTACCTGATTCACATCCCAATAAAGGGTTGGTTGTTTATCAGTTTGAATCATCTTTCCAACCAAATTACATTCTTGGAAGAGATGATCTACAACAATAGTATTTTTGCTTTCCAAACATGAATAGACAATACTCTCAACATGGTGATGTAAAGCATTGTTAAATGGGTACCTGCATCAATTACAGTTACACAGAAATTCTTAGATATCAAGAAAGGAACTATCTGATTAAGAATTAAACTTCACTCCATGTTACTCAAAGATGCAGAATCATGCATAGCAGCAATATCTTACTCAAAAAAGAGATCCAAGATTCTCTGTATTGTCCCTGAGGTGATCAATTCTTTCTCTGCTACTTCATTGGCAGTTCTCAGCAGCACAGATATGAACTCCACAATCTATAAAGAGCAGAAGAACAAGATTAATATGACAAAATGAGTTTTCTAATAGACTAATTAATTTAAAAAGAATTAGACATTGAAAGTAAACAGTATTTTTGCATCTAGATAGGCAGATAGCTATATCCTCCCAAGATACTCTTCGTTTTATATATGTTTATTTTCTTAGAAGACCATCAAAATATAATTAGAGGAAAGGAGAAAATGGTGAGACCCTCTACACTATTATGATCCAACACATCTCTGCAGTCTAAAGATAAAAATTACTCCGTACAAAAGAACACCAAACGAGATTTACTTAGTTTAAGAAATTGAACAATCTTCAGATCTAAGTACCTAACAAACATTAACAGACAGAACACAGCCATCAATTTATTTGAAATTGAGTTTCAGAGAGACCGACCTTTAAACGATGCTTCCCAAGAGAAGGTGACAATTCACCATACTGTGTAGGCAGCAACTTCTTGTCAGATGACACATTCAATAGCATCAGCAAGTCCCCTGTGCCATATTATTTATATGTGATATGTGACTGTATCTCAAAAGAAATGTAAGGGCATAACATTCACTACTGATGCATATATTAGCATCAAAGGCATTGGCAGAATTTAAATCTATGGATTTCCACTAATGAATGCATTTCCACATTTCAGTTCTGTATATAGATTCACAAATGTGGAAATCAAAAAGAAATATTTCAAATAGTACAAATGTTATACCAAGATTAGGTAGCATTGCACCGATAGTGTCAGAATCAGCATGCAAAGGAGGGTCATATTGATGCTGGCTTCGGAATGAATACATTAAACTTGACGGAATTGATCTCTTCGGGTCCAATATAGATATAGCAACGGATAATGAGTGGATAAGAGCAGATTTTGAATGTGAGTCTTCAAGCGCATGACCAAATACTCTAGAAATAAAACTGCAAAAACAGGATTGGTAGAAAATGAAAATGTATATAAATCAGAAAATACATAAACTTTTAAGGGAATTGTAGAAAAATTGCCAAAAAACCTTGGGCTAGATAACTTAGTAGCGAGAGGGGATGGAGAATTTCTGGTAATCGAGCAGAGTGTTTCGGCAGCATTAGCATGCACTTCAGGAGGACTCTGGAGAACGGAGAATATTTTTAAAAAAATATTAATGTTTTGAGGAAAAAAAAAAACAAAAATCATGAAGAAAGTAAGTCATGCAGATCTGATCCTCAACCAGAATGTATCATATGCCAGGCACAGAGGTAAAACAACTGCAAAGAGGTGTATGCTACAAAATGTGTACTTACAGAAGGGCTTAATTTATCAACAATCATTTCCAATAAATTACTTTCAGCCAACCATTGCATGACATCTATGGAATTGGTATAGATATGATCATCAGCACCTACAAGACGGACCAAAACCTGTACAATACTATCATATTAGAACGGAAGATTGTGCTTTCACAGGTTCCCAAATGGCACACATAAAAATTTGATGGAAACCAGATATGTTAAAATAGAAAGGCCATACTAAGCTGCTAAAACTGAAGTACAGATACTAACCTCCATGATGGATGTAATACCAATCAAATCAACCATCTGTTGAAAAACATCAGGATGGGCCTGTGTGCAACACATGACAAGGGAAAAATAAACTCCCAAAAATAATAAGAAAAAGTAAGAGAAGGCAGAAACACCAGAAGGGCATCCAGAATGTGTGAAACTTGTTTATTGACAAGATGGCAAGTGTATGGGCATAGAGCTGATCACCCAAGCCTCAACCTTTTCCCACCATCAAGCCTTATTAACATCAAATCATTTCTACAAGATAAGCTCCTTGCAGCTGTTTCATCAAAAGTCTAGTAAATATTCAAAGCCCTAATGACCAAAGCTCTAGAGAACCCATGCATGTATTAATAACTAAAAGGAAAAAAAAATCTAATTACAATAAACCTTTAAGAGCTTCATTGAAATCATTTATTCTTCTTCTAAATTCAAATAAGAACCTAATGTAGATCAAGTGCCAATACAGGAACAAGAATAACTTATTCTTGATGAAACAAAATACTAAGAATGAAATAATTACAGTGCCTTTTTTTTGAAACATGAATCTCTATTGTATATATAAATTCTTAACCTCTAGAACATAATTATCAAACAAATTTGGAAAAAGGGTCAAATAAGGCCTTGAACTCAAACGATATCTAAAATGCAATTGGTCCTTTGAACTGAAAAAAGCTTCAATTGACCGCTTGAACTTGCAAAAAAAAGTGCAATCAGCACTTTTAATGGGTTATTATCCTATCCAATTGTAATAGGGTGATGTTAACGTGGTATCCTATGTGTAACTTATTATTTTATAGGGCTGATGTGGCACTAAAGAAAAAAGAAATTACTTTTTAGAAAATCAATAGCTCAACAAACAAATGCAGTACAAAATGATCATATAAAAAAAGAATATTCTGAATAATTAAGGAATAAACTCTAGGCATGTAGAAATTAAGTCACAAAGAACTTTGTTTAGTGCACCTGAACATAGTTCATAAGTTGAATGGTCTTCCGCATCATGAGGCATATAACAACCTACAATAGAGCAGGAAATATATAAAGCAACTTATTTATTGAACTATACATGGAAAGCAGAGACTTGACTAAGGTAATCAAATGATACCTTGCTAAAATATCCAGCCAACAAGGCGCTGTGAGGACGACTTGCTTCCAAGAAGGAAAATAATAAATTCATTAACTGAAAAAAGAAAAGGGGATAAATTTTGGTTGGAACATCATATGAACATAATCTCAAGGTTTGAATTCAATTATTTCAACTGAGACTAATTGATGGCTTACCTCTTCCTCCTCCACCAAAGTCTTAAGGATAACATCAATTTCGCATGTGAATATCTCACATGCAATGAAAGGAAACCTAACATTTGAAACAAAAACTAAAATTAGAAACAAAATTAAGAAGCAAGAAGCATACTCTTCAATCTAGAGACAGAGAATTAAAGATTTTGTCCCATAAACATACTTGAATGTCCGTTTGTTATCTATATCACTGGAAGGCTCTTCAATAACATAATGCAGTAACTGTTCAACCTGTGCTCTATCCCTCAAACTGCAAACCACGAAATTACCACAATGAATAAGACTCAAGAAGTTCCGAGATTTAGTAAAATACAAAACAAGGCCATCATCCTTGAACATTATGGTAAAACAAAACTAGCATATCAGTTTCTAACAAGTACATACAAATTTATGAGGCGACTATTCAAAGCTTTGCATTCTTGGATTATCTCCTCTTCATCAAGAAGCTCTTCCAAAGTGAAATTTTCCTTGTCCAATATGGCTTCGACCTAGCACACCAGCAGAAAAAGTAGTATAACAACAAAGCCCCAACGAATAGAAAATCAACGGTGGAAGCAGAGTAACATGTTCTAAGAAGATATCATACCCTTTAAGAGCTTAGAACACTACAGATCATAATAAAGCCCAGGCCAGGTCAATTACAGAATTACAATTACTGGCACGTTAAATTTGGTCAACACACACACACACATAGAGGGAGAGAGAGAGAGAGAAAGCTAAGTAACTGAAATCCAAAACCAATTTGGCTGTTACGGTAAATAAAATACACTGCCAATAACCGGCACCCATGAGCGACACATGTTTCATTAGAATCACACAAATTGGCGAACTTTACGTTTCAAAAGTAACAATTCCCAATGCCTTCGTGTCATCACCAAACCCACATCAGCATAAAAATCTACCATCGCCAAAAAAATCATTTCCAAACTAATTGCTTAAAGATATATAATAAAAACAACAAACGTCAGTCAGATAGAAATACAACTCCAAATTGAGAGCATATCTCCATTCAATTAAACACAAGCCGATAACAACAGCATTGAAACACACAGATGCTCGAATGACTTACCGGCGAAGAAGCCGAGAGAGGTGTCAGCTTCCAAAACATATCTGGAATGCGCGTCCGCGGCTATAGATACAGATATCGGTATGTAAAGTAAACGGTGAGAGATGAAGGCGAGCGGCGAGCTGAAGGCTGGAGTGAACTATAAAACTAGATCTGTAAACCCTAAAGTTGAATCTCGGACATGAGAGGCCGAGATTTGAGGTGAGGATATACGTAGGGCTTTAGGCAGAGAAACCAAAAACCCTAAAATTTTGACGAAGAAGAAGAAGAAAAAGATCAAACGAGAGCGAAGCCGCCAGGCCAGGACCGAAAGGTTAGAGAGGTGTTTTTGATAAAAATGATTAGTGAGATAGAGGAAATGAAAGGAAGTCCATACAAGTACAAAATTCGAGGGGCTAACATGTCATGCAATTTTTTTTTTTTTTAATTTTTGAAAATGACAAGGGTGTGTGTATTTGTGACTTGTGAGGAAAATAATTATTTTTTTCTGAATTAATCAGACACAAAAAAAAAAGTAAATAATCCGTATAATATTCTCTCAATCTTATTTTATTTGTCATGATTAATATTTATTAATTCAATTTGACTATTTTTTTTAGAGTCAATTTGACTATTTTTCTTCACCTATTTTTAAATTCTAAATTTAGTTTTGTTTACTTAATACAGTAGTTAATACGGATTAGTACTTTTGATATTTGCATCTACAATACAAATTTAATAAGAGCATTAAGCCCTGACTGCAAATGTAATTGTGTGTGAAATAAATGGTTCATATTATTTTGATGTTAGAATTTTATTATTAATTTTTTACACTAACCCTCTATTATATCATTTATTTTTCAGGAATACTATTTTATTCTGTGTAAACTTTAGTAACGAAATATTCCGTTAACTATTTATTATTCTTATCTTACTCATTGATTTTCATAAAGAATGTCTTAGGTTTGAACCCATCCTAATCAAAATTAACATATTGTTAAACATATACTATAAATATGTTAGAGTGTATTAAAAAATACAATATAAAATTTAACATGAAATTTTGTCAATTAATTAGAATCACACATTGGACATTGATGAAACGATATACCTAATTTACAGTTTATACTCAACACATATGAGAATCTATGCCTATTATCGTTATATTTAATGAGGGTTTGATTCTGTTTTTTGAATGTGCACTACGCCAAGATATTAAAATTGTAGTGAAGCACACCAGGGGACTATATTAAATTAAGAATTTACTTCTGGCAAAAGTGACAATAAGAGGAAGTATGGATCACACCAATTAATAGGATTTTGTATTGCAAAATTTATGCTTGGTACTATCCCGTGAATGTGTTTCAAGGCCATGGCGATGGCACAGGGCCCGCAAATTTTTTTAAAAAAATATTTATATGTAATACATTATTGTTATACTTGATAATTGTTTTTTTTTAATTCATATATTGTTCTTAATTGTAATCGAAAATACAATTTTAGAAGGAATTGATATCGAAATTTTGGTGAATAATTTCGAATTTAAATATGCACAAAAAATGTAACTTTTAAATTAAAATTTTAATTGTATTTTTCTTTGTTGGATTTTAATGCATTATATTTGGATAAAAAAATTATTACATTTTTATTTTTGTCATAGAATAGAATAATTTGGAGTCCAAATGAATTTGGACTCAATTGCCTCGGAGATTTTATAGATCTTTTAAACTTCTATCTTTAGGTTTGTTGGGATTATATTTCTTACTTGGCCTTTATAAATAGGGGTATCTATGTATCATTATAACAAAATCTAAATGTTAAAAAATCTCTATCCCCCTATGTTTTTGTCTATCTATTATCGTCTTTGTATTTTCCATTTTACTCCAATATATATTCATATTGCAGTTTTACTATATTATATTTAGACGGCATCTCGAAACAAAATTCATATATGATTGTCCAAATTAAAGTATTAGACCTAGCCTATATTTTAATGGAGCGGCCTTGGGGTGTTTCCCTCTAAAACTGCTATTGTACAAGTTAATTTTATGACAAATTATCAGTGTTGCAAAAATCCCGCCTAGGCGCCGATTAATCCCCGCCTAGGCGCTAGGCGCTGGTTGACCGCCTAGCGTATCACATTAAATGGTGGTCTAGGCGTCTGGCCGGCTAGGCGACCGCCTAGGCCGCTTAGGCGCTGACCGCCTAGGCGTCGACTAGACCGACTAAGCACCGATTAGGCCTTCTAGTCAGTCGATTAACTATTATCCTTTTTTTAATGGGTTATTTCACTCAAAATAACATCGTTTTGAGCGAAATAATCCTAAATTGTACAAATTTTAGATATTTTTTAGGTTAATATTTAATAAATTGTACAAATTTTAGATATTTTTTAGGTTAATATTTAATATTTTAGTATTAACTATTAAAGTATTATATAATTTATAATTATTGGTCTTTAAAAAATTAAAAATACTTAAACAAATTTTTAAAAAATAAAAAATAAAATAAAAAAATACACGGACGCCTAGGCGCCGATTAATCCCAAAATAAAAAAATACACGGACGCCTAGGCGCCGATTAATCCCTGGCTAGGCGTCCTAGGCGCTAGGCGCTCCCCGAGCGCCTACGGAGCGCCTAGCGATTTTTTCAACCATGCAAATTATGCCACATATCATAGCTATGCATTCTTGAAATATTTACTTTTATAAAAATTTGATAATTTTGCATTGATATATGACAGGATACCGAATGATAGTTTGATACATCCTAAAACACTAATTTAAAAATACACATCGGGTATTATACTATTCGCACAATGCGCGTATGGTAACTAGTAGTTTATCGATATATAAAAAGTGTATATTAACACTAAACTAAATATTATAATAGTTAAATTGTAAATAATTTAAGTCAAATCTTGTTAATTAAACCATATACATAAAATAAATAGATTGAATATTACTTTTTTAAAATAAATTGAGAGCTCTCCCATTGATGGTCCAATCAAAGCTTGGATTCAAAATGAATTACTATATACAAAATTGTTGAGCATGTTATATATTCTTACAACTAGCATTTGGGATATACGAAAATTCATATTCAATATTAAAATATTGATAATTAAAAATATTTAAAAATTAGTTCAAATAATACTCACAATTCCTTAAATGGTAAATTTAATTACCATATTTGAAAATATATGAGCATTTATATATTCTTACAACTAGCATTTTGTATGTGCGATATATGAAAATTCATATTCAATATTAAAATATTAATAATTAAAAATATTTAAAAATTAGTTCAAATAATACTCACCAGTCCTTAAATGGTAAATTTAATTACCATATTTGAAAATATATGAGCATGTTATATTTTTACAACTAGTATTTCGTATGTGCGATATACGAAAATTCATATTCAATATTAAAATATTAATAATTAAAAATATTTAAAAATTAGTTCAAATAATACTCACAATTCCTTAAATGGAAAATTTAATTACCATATTTGAAAATATAGAGAAAGATATATATATATATATAACCATATTTGAAAATATAGAGAAAGATATATATATATATATATACACACACACACAAAAATTATATATTTATTGTATATACACACATGATTTAATTTACCATTCGTAGAAATTTAATTAAAGTATNACCATATTTGAAAATATAGAGAAAGATATATATATATATATACACACACACACAAAAATTATATATTTATTGTATATACACACATGATTTAATTTACCATTCGTAGAAATTTAATTAAAGTATAATATACAATTAAATTAATTATATAGTGATTTTAATAATATTATAATTAAAGAATATGNCACATGATTTAATTTACCATTCGTAGAAATTTAATTAAAGTATAATATACAATTAAATTAATTATATAGTGATTTTAATAATATTATAATTAAAGAATATGACAAAATTGTAGATATAGGTGTATGGTAATAATGACTGAGTCATCAATGTTATAATAATTAAATAGTAACGAAATTATAATAGTGTAATGGTAATTTTGTTTAACAATAATGTAATATGGACAATTTTGTTCAATAAAATTACAGTGTATAATATTTAAAATAAAATGTATAAATTTATTAGCATACAAAAAATGAACAAAAAATCAAGGATATAACATGAATTGACACATAATATTTTTATTTAAATTACTACTCTCTATTAGTCACTCATTGACGTGTTATATATCTTTGTATTGAATATATACATTCCTTATTTACTCAACTTGTAGTCACTTAATTCACCAATAATCCATGGAAATAAATAGTTTTCAATTTCTTAATCCGAGATGGGCTAATAGCTCGCGATAATTGTTTTGGCCAGATGCATTTTCCAAAAATTATTTATAAAATCATTAAGAAACTATTAAATAAAGTGAAAGTATAAACGAGCTAAAAATGGTGAAAACTTTAATGCAATTAATCTCCGCAGAGAAATGAAAAACTATGAATTTATGATGAAACTAAAAAGTAGTAAATAATTTTAAAATATGAAATAGGACACTTGAAAAGGGTACTCAAATGAGTGCAGTATCCTTCTCATATTTGAAGATTACATTTGTCGACGCTTTCGCGAACTCATCGCATAAGGTATTCTTATAACGGTTTACCACTTTTATGTAGTTTATTATCGGTATGGTCGTGGTCGATGTGCAAATCATTATTTCATATTAAAAATCTATGGTAAAAAAATAATTGGAATCTTATTATATAAATATAATAATAATAATATTTCAAATGTAAATACCCAAATAAGGCAACAAATATTATAAGAGATTCCTTCATTTGAAGGGTGGCAATAAATTAATTTAGATTACTATCAAATATTAATAATTTCTTACTAGAATATCAAAAACATATCCTTAATTATTAGCGCAACACACTGCTGTATGCCTCTAAAGTCTCGTTCACTTTTGCATTTAATCATTATATACTTTTTTATTTAAAAAATCATTATATAACTTTTATATTTTCATTTTAAAACATCAACAACATTATATCATTTTATATATATATATATATATATAAATTCCTATAGATGATCAGTCAATCTCATCAATACGCTTATGTAAGCAGATTGGCTTAGTCAAGGGACAAAAATAAAATAAAATAAAGAATATTAAATTGAATGATGAGTAATACTATGGTAAGAGCAACCCAAATAATGAGTTATTGTCTCACGATGCTATCTCAATTAGTTCAACTGATCATCTTAAAGTATTGCTCTAATAGTAGTATAGGAATTCTCATTGTGCATAGTGTAAATATAAGGGGTGAAAATCTGAGGACTGACGAGACAACTTGCGATTTACCTCCCCCAACGAGCCTTCTAAAAAAAACAATTTATCTCCTAGTTGATGAGAAAGCTCAAAAAAATGAAAAAGAAAAAGAAAGAAGAAAGAGTTGTTGTGGATGTTCTAACCACTTGGACATAAATGAACTACTAATATAACTATAAGGTCATCTATAAATGTTGCGCCACTTTAAAGTAATATGGGTCAGGTTTTATCCTGACTAAAAGTCAAACTCTGCAAGCGTGTTTCAACACAAATTTGAATTAGTTTTATAGGAAGGGATACCTAATGTCATATATAAAATAAATAAATAACTATAATACTACACGTAATGTAGTTTTAATTGCTCTCATTTCTTCCATCAGTAAGATCAAAACATATAATTAATGGGGGTGTTTGGCAAACGGCTGATAGCTGGTTGCGTTAACTGGTTTGACCAGCTGGTTGTATTAGCTGGTTATAAAAAACTGTTTGGTAAATTAGTTGTTTACTAGTAGCTGATTGAATGTAAAATGACATTTAAGAGTATGAGTGTATTGTATTATTTTAACCTTTAAATATAACAAGAAGAAAAACTCTTATTAATAAATAATTATAAAATTGGATATCATCTATACTTTTTTTAAGGGCATAAGTTAATTATTTTTGTTTATTTAACTCTTATTAAATTATACGAGTATTCTAAAACAATTTTTATTACGTATTTATTTTATATTATTATTATTATTAAAAATAACAAACCCATCACCCGTTGTTTATTATTATTATAATAATAATAATAATTATTATTATTATTATTATTATTATTATTATTATTATAATAAAATAACAAACACACCACCATTTAAAAGTAAATCACATTGATTTCAAAGGATAAAATAGTAAATATACCCATTGTTCCCAACAAGCTAATACAAAAAGCTACATTCATTAGCTTTTCAATTTTCAGCTTATTGGCCCAATAAGCCAAGACCAATAAGTCATTTACCAAATACTTCAAAATAGCTTATTGGTTGGTCAAAAAGCTAAACTTGATCAAATAAGTTAAAATTTGGCTTATAAGCCAATAACCAAACACCCCCAATATGAGCCTCGACAGGATGACTGAGTGAGTTGATCATGATTTTCATATTAAAATTTTACAAATGTGATTCTTGTTAACATCTTCTTAGTCGAGTGTGTTACATACTTACATAATACACACCCTCAAAGAATAGACAAAGGTTTCCTAAAAACAAAACATATAATATGAGTTTTATCAAGTAGTATTGTTTAGGATAAATATGTGGTTTCAAATAGGTGGGCTCAATGTACAATAAATATAAAAAGAAAAATGTAGAATTTGGATAACGGGAGGTGACAGATGGACGGTGGACCATCCATAGAAATGCACCACTTTTATTTCCATTGATTGCAACGGTTTGACTTATGATGAGCAATTTAAATTGTGGAGACGGCTGTTTGCCATTTGTATGGGAAAGCCAAGATAGCTGCCCACTGGAAACTGGTAACCGTTGTTTTAACCTCCATCAATAACATGCACAAACATTCTTAACTACGTTATGACAAATCTAACAGTTTAGCCACAAACAAAAATAACTCGGTCTATTGTCTTATAGCAATGTTTTTATAAGAATTACAGCATCACCGCATGTGAAGCTTGAGAAAATAATTAATGTCAGAGATTTAGCCACTTGGCAAGTGAGAGAGTAAGAGAGAGATTGAAATGGGTTCATCTGCAAATGAGAGTTTATACAACAGTGTTTTCTGACAAAAGTAATTAAGGCCAGGTCTCGCTGTGCGCGTTTGGCGCACAGTTGGGCGCGTCAGGCGCACCTGACACCTTCATATTTTTTTATTTTTTTTTTTAAATTTGATTTGTTTTTTTCCTCCCTTCCCATTTTCTCTTTCCTAATCACACTTACAAAAACTCCTCAATAACCGTGAAAAAACTCCATTGATAAAGATGCACTTATTCCGAATAAATCTTGTCAAGGTTTAAATAAATTAGTCTCATCTCGTAAAATGTGAATACGATGTGTAAATAATTTGTATGTTCATGTTTGAAAAATAGACAAAGAAGTCCCATAAATCACTTTTATAATGCAATTAGGCCTCATAGTAAAAAAAAAAAAAAAAAAAAAAACATCTACACTTAAACTAGTAAAAAAATACAATTAAGTCCTAAAATTACCTATTTAATATGTTACTGTTGACGTGACCAACGTTGTGGCCTTTTTATACTTATATGGATTTTAGCGTTATTTTTTTTAGAATTGTCGCCAATCATAAGACAAAATGGTGACGATCTCCATTGATGGACAATCGTGGGATAGTCATAGTTGCTCAAAAGAGAGTTAATTCCAGCAATGGTCCTCTGACTATGTTGATTTTTTAAAATTAGTCATCGATTTTTAATTTGGACAATTTAGGTCACTTAACTTTCAAATTCTTTCCAATGTTGGTCCTTTCGTCAAATTTTGGTTAAGTTGGGGTCAAATGAAGGGGTAAAATTATTCGTTCACATGTTTAGTGTATTATTACTCGTATTTCTCATGTCCTATACGCTGTATATATGATATAATCTCAGTTGAAGTCTCAATCGAAACCATTAATCTTAGTCGAAGTCGAAGTCTCTTCGACTGAGATTATATTCATATATATAGCGTATAGGACAAGAGAAATACGAGTAATAATACACTATACAGGTGAACGAACAATTTTACCTCTTCATTTGACCCCAACTTAACCAAAATTTGACTAAAGCACCAACATTGGAAAGAATTTGAAAGTTAAGAGACTTAAATTGTCCAAATTAAAAGTCGGGGACTAATTTTGAAAAATCAATATAATCGGAGGACCATTGCTGGAATTAACTCCCCAAAAGACATTCATGACTATCTTAATCTATCCTTTTGTTTTTTGGAATTAGGTTTAGAAAACATACAACCGAAGTTTGTTAGACATCCATAATTGTTTGTAACGGTGGACAATCATTAGTTTGATATATATATATATATATATATATATATATATATATATATATATATATATATATATATATATATATATATGTGTTGATCNTATATATATATATATATAACTTGGTTGATCATAGTTTTGCCAGACTAATCTTAATTTCACAATACCCTACTTGTATAGTATATGCGAAAGTAAATTGCGAGTCGCGCAATCAGTTTACCGGTCAGACCATAGCCTTCATGTGCGCACAAGTGATCCAATTCAAACCTTCCACCATCCTTGGACATTTTTCCCATACATGCTTCCAGTGGAATTTGAACACATACACTGCTACCTCCTGTCATGAATTGATGACCTTTAATTCAAGTGACAAACTAATTATGCTAAGCTCCGGGATACCAATCATTAGTTATCTCAACAACCGTGGGTGGTTCTAAATAAAATTGTACTGTTTCCAAAAAAAAAATTGTACTCCCGTTGGATCCCACATAAATATCAATAGCACCACATGTTAGTAACTTGATGATGACTTAAGGGTTCAGTTGTTTTTTTTTTTGTTAAAAAATAGTATTTTTAATTATAAATATATTATAAAAGGTTTTTTAATAAATTATGTTTACAAATGAATCCTCTTGTTCCTCTATTTAAGCCAAACAAATAGGGGCACGTGATTTGTGAAAAACCTGAGGAATCAACTTGGAGCCGCCCGAATCCAATTTCACTAAAAACGCCTTTCACAATTCATTCAGTTAAACGATGATGTTCGTAGGAGTAAGTGAAATAACACAAGTGGCACGCACGTGAGACACCACGTGCAGTTCGCCATTTCTTTTTTTTTTTTTTAATACAATTAACCCTATTACGTTATTGTATGTATTTATACATACTTTCTCAATCTATTAAAGTACAAAGAGTCAATTTACCTCCACTGAAATTTGATCTCATGACCTCCCATATGGAAGAATCACTACATGTCATTTGAGGACAAAGTGTTTGGCATCTCTCTCATTTGTTTGTTTATTTTCTTTTCGAGTTTTCTAATACCGTCCCATGTTTAGTTTAATAATGGGGTTTTGTGCCACGCATTCTTTCTACTTTTTAAAGCACTTGGTGCAAGGTGACGACAGCCAGGTGTTGCTCACTTGCCACTTGCTCACTGCAGTATTATTATTATATTTTTTTTTAATGTTGATTAAAAATCTAAAACACTTTATAGGTGTGACTCATCACTCATGTGAGTGGAGGGTGTATCTATGATTGATTTTTTTTTTCTTTTTTTGGCTAGAAATGCATAAAAAATTTACGATATATTTTCTTTTGATAAAAATATCTTTATCATTATAATTTTTTATACGGTAAATAAGTCTAGTTAGTGATATACGCTACAATATTCAAGTAGACGATGTGAAAATAATAAAGTAAGAAATCATGTATTGATTATTATTATTATTATTATTATTATTATTATTATAAATGGTCGAGTTACAAGGAGTTTGGAAGGTTTTGAGCGGGTTGAAAAAGTACAAAGTTCAAGAAGTCAAATCCTCAACACATGACAGTGTTGATGTGGTGAACACACATAGACAAGTCAGGTCGGTGGCAACACGTATAAAGCAACAATACGGTGTCTGAGATAGTGACAGCTAGTAGAAATGACATTTCCACAACTTAAAAATCAACCTAAAAGGTCGGCTTCCTAGTCTTTGAGGTTAGGCATGTCCAAGAAGAGGTTGGGTGGAGCATTCACATTATGTATGGTCTATATATACACTTCGTATGTTATATACATTATTTGTTAGAATAATGTACTTTATGTGTTAAAATAATGAAATTTCTGGTGTAAGATAATGTACATTACTATGTGTTAGAATAATGTACTTTATGTGTTATAAAAATGTATATTGGTCACGTGAGAAAAAATTGCCCGAAATGACATTGTTTTTGGATTGTGGTCTAGTGACTCTGTTCTCAATCTACTAAAGCACAAAAGAGTCAATAATAAAATCCATGACATCCCATATGGAATAGCCACTTCGTACTAAATCACAAAATTGTTGGCGACTATTTAATAAGTCTATCTAGTTAACTTGAAACATTTAATTAAAACTTTGAATATATAATAAATTATACGGAAAAATCTTAGAATATATCCACATGCATTTCTAAACGTTAGCGAAGGAAATGTTGTGTATGATGGAGACCACTTACCGGTAGAATGGGAGAGCATTCACATCCGTTACTCATTCCTTGTTTTTTGGAGAGTGGTGGGAATTTGTAATAGCGGATTACTCGAAGAAGACAAACTACTAAACAAGAGAGGTAGCAGGTAAAAGGTTAAGGTGGTGGTGTGTTGTGGTCTTTTTGGACTTTCCAGGTGCTGCATATCAATAAAGATTGCTCACATTGTATTGGGGTCATCAATAGAAGTCCACCAAAAATTGCAGGCCCTTTGCTTGGCCCGTAAAAGGCTTTTGAAAAATCCAGCATTTTTATTTGGCGAATTATTGCGTGGACCACGATCCAAAACAACGTTGTTTTATTGTTAAAAATATATTTTATGAGTTTAAATAATGTACTTTATGTGTTTAGAATAATGAAATTTATGGGGTAAGATAATGTATTTTATGAGTTAGAATAATGTATAATGTACTTTATTTGTTCGAATAATGAAATTTTTTAGGTAAGATAAGGTATTTTATAAGTTAGAATAATATACTTTATGTATTTTTGGATAGTGGTCCACACAATATGCAATAATGTTTTTTTGAGTTAATTCCATTTTTGGTCCTAGATTTATAGGTGGCATTCCACTTTTAGTCATTTTTTTAAAAAAACATCCACTTTTGGTCCTAGTATTATTGTGGCATGACCATTTTTGGTCCTTCGTCAAGAAAATCATTGAAATGCCGTTAAATACAATGACATTTTGATCCTTTTTATACAAAGTAGGTTGACCCGCTATATTTTTTATGTTTATTTTTTGAAACAAAATCAAAATTGAAGACTGAAATGCTCTTGTTTTAGACGAAATTTAAATTGTTTTGTTGATGGAGGACCAAAAATGGTCATGCCACAATAATACTAGGACCAAAAGTGGATGTTTTGAAAAAAAAGGACTAAAAGTGGAATGTCATCTATAAATCTAGGACCAAAAATGGAATTAACTCTGTTTTTTTTTTTTTAAATTTAATTTGGGGCACAATTTCTTTAGAGAAATTAATATGACAATTTATTTCATGGATACTGGTCCAATATACAAAATTTGACTTCATAAGATACATAATTCATGTGACAAGAAAAAAAAAATTAAACTCATCATGCGTCAGCTAGGCACTCCCTGCGTGCCTGACGCGCACTTGCGTGACTTTGTCATTTTTAAATAAATATGATTGGAGTATCAACTAGGAGGAAGAGGTAAATGCACCAACCTCACTAGCATGCATAAGATATCGATCAAATAGTGTGTTCACATTAATGGAAGCTAGGTAGCTCACATCCGTAGGAGGGGCCATTCGAGCAACATACTCTCTAATGTCAATCTCACCGCGTGCCAAAGATGTTTCAGGAAGCATGTCCATTCCCAACCGAACCAAGTTGATTAGGATCATGCGACAAGATCACCACCTAAGGGAAGTGGGGAATCTCTCGGCTACCTAGGAAGATGGGTAAGGCAGTGCTAAATGTTCGCTCGGGGCAGGAGCTAGGTGCTAAGCTGGTGCGGAAGGCGTCACTCCTTCGTCCATTACTTCCTTACCTTCCTTCCCTTTCCCTCAAGAGCTTGAGCTGCCATTAGTCTTACTTTTCTTGGAGGGAAGAATTTTGAGAATGCCTGGACATATACCGATCTGACCTTGAAGACATACAACGACAAATAAAACAAACAACATTGTTGGTTTCGTGACCCGGTGGTAGTCACTCAGCGGGCCAACATAACCGATCGACTCAATAAAATGTAAAAATAAATAAATAGAGACAAGAGTAGATACAATAATTTTAACGTGGAAATCGAAAGGGTAAAAACCACAAGTCTTTTTGGGCGGTGCCAAACCAAATTTCACTATTTTTGTATATGTTATTTGTACATGTAATACTTTGAGAAGAAGGTATTAATTCATTGAATCATCAATAAGAATGTCAACAAGAAACAAAGGAGGGGTATCAAACCACTCATCACAACCTGACACAGAAAAGGCCTCCCTAGCAACAACGTGGGCGGCACGATTCGCAGATGGTTTAACAAAACTAAATTCGACATCATGAATCATAGATGCCAATTCTTTAATATCAGACACAAGTAAACCAAAAGTAGAATAAAAAGAGGGTCCCTTAATCGCATTGAGCAAGAGTTGGGAATCCGTCTCAACATCAACCCTTCCCAAACCCATATCCTTAAGCCAGCTTAACGTCTCCCTCATGCACATAGCCTCAGCTTCTTTGATAGTAAACACACCATTCATACTTTCATTCTTGGCTGCTAGAAACCTACCATCATCGTTTCTCATCACCCAGCCAAACCCCATCACATTATTGGCTTCATCAATGGACGCATCAGTATTTAATTTAACTCTTCCATTTGATGGTTTACGCCAACGAACAGCAGCACCACTACCTATCACCACACAACCTGTTTCATTTGCTGCCTTCCAACTTTCCCAAAAGGAGCATGCATGGCTTAGCAGTAATTTTAAATCAAACACTCCTCCTTTCCAAACACTGTCATTGCGGCTGTTCCATATTCCCCAACATATCATTGCAAAAATGGGAGCTTGGTTAGCACGTAATACTTTAAGACAAGCAAAAAACCAATCCACTGCAGTATTACCAGTGATATGCAGAATGGGCAGTCCCAGATCACTCCAAGCTTTCCGTGTTTCTCGACAAGTAGCGAACAGATGGGATGTACTCTCCTCATCATCCCTACACATATGACATAATAAGGAGCAGTTAATGCGCCGTGCAGCTAGAGCATCCCGGGTAGGCAAGCAAGCCGAAGCTAACTGCCAACAAAATGATTTGACCTTAGGTGGAACATGGAGATTCCAAATAGAAGCCCAAGGTCGATCATCATTTGCACAAAATGTAAGTCTTTTATAACAAGACTTGACAGTGAAATCTCCTTTAGGATCCCAGTACCAAACCCATTGGTCCGGTGGCTTACGAACACTTATTGGGATTTTTAAAATCATATTAACATCTCTTTCGTCAAAAATATCTTTAACGCAATCAATATCCCAGGACGTACCAATGTCATTTAATAAGGAGGCCACCTTCGCATTGTAAACATTATCATGCAACACGGTCTGCACATAAGGAACTTCATCATCTGGGAGCCATGGATCTTTCCCTATAACCGTTTCAAGCCCAGTCCCAACACACCGCCGGCAACCATCTTTGATAATATTCTGAACCTCTAACAGACCTCTCCAGATGAACGAAGGGTTGCTACCATCTTTTGCTTCAAAGTAAGAGCCATTCGGGTAGTAACGTGCTTTATACACTCTAGCAACAAGGGAATTGGGATTTTTAATTAGCCTCCATGCCTGTTTTCCCAATAATGCCATATTCATCTCCCGAAGCCTTCGAAACCCCATACCACCCATTGCTTTTGGTACAACCAGCCCATTCCACGACCTCCATCTCACGCCTTTGCCATTGCCTACTGAACCAGCAGCCCCTCCGCCACAATTAAGAACAAATATGGCGATAGAGGGTCACCTTGGCGCAAACCTCGCTCAGGAACAATCGGCCCTAGCTGTTGTTGATCGTGCAAAATATGGTACTTAACAAACCTGACCGTTTCCAACAATATATCCACCCATCGGCGTACAAATCCCATCTTCAACAATACTGCCTCAAGAAAATACCACTCAACTCGATCATAGGCTTTGCTCATGTCCACCTTCAGTGCGGCCACCCCTTCCTTTCCCTGTGTTTTACGCTTTAAGAAATGATGAATCTCATAAGCGAGCATTATATTATCAATAATGAGGCATCCCAGCACGAAAGCACTTTGAGCACTAGAGATTAGGCCATCCAGCAGAATTTTAAACCTGTTCGCACACACTTTTGCCGCAATCTTATACAACACATTGCATAATGCGATTGGTCGCAGATCCTTCATTGTTTCGGGAGGTAAAGAAGCCTCGGACTCCCTAAGAGGTACGTGGTGTCGTCCTCTCCTGTAGTTCTCTATTCTTCCCTCTTTTATAGTAGAAATAGGATAACCAATAGTAAATAGGTAATAATAGTGATAAGTGGGACTTAATAGGTGATAAATGAGAAATAAGTGAGTAATAAGTAAGTAATAACTTGGGCAATAAAGGGGTATTTAATTGGGGGTTTAAGGAAGAATAATTAGCTAGTTAGGAAGCCTATTAGTCATGTCACGAGTGTTGACTGTTGAGTCCAAAACCCAACTGCTTGCTAGGTAGTACCGATTGGGTGCTTATAATGGGTCTCCATCAAGCACCCATAGTCAAAATATGAGGTTGGAAAGCTCAACGATAGGAAACAAAGGGACGTGGTTCAGAGGATGAAAGGTCATAAAAAATAAAAAGTAAGGAGGGTACAGGGAAATTCAAGGGTGTGTAGATGATCGATTCCTCAGGAAAGTGGTATGCTCACCAAAATTTAAAAGATCACCCATAACCAATGTAGCCACACTCCTATGCAAGGAAAGACTCAAATCTAGATATGGATCAAAGCAAACCTAGGATCCTCACCTAACCCTAAAAGGAGGAGGAGCACCAAGGGAAACAAAGAAAAACCTAGGTTTCCACACCTTATTAAAAGTAGAAAGGTTCTCAAAGATCCTAAGTCGAGGCTTTGTCGAAATAGTAGCAAAATGTTTACTCTCATGAGAAGATTACATACTAACCCCGAATACTTTCCTCTCCTGCCATGCCCCGTTACAATCCCTATTTGGTTTCAAGGAGCCCCATAATATGGGAATTATACTGCTTAATGAGATTAGCCTAACTGACTTGTACGAGGACGAGATTGGGGTTGCGGGGATGCGGAGTATACTCCCCGCACCCGCCCCTCCTTGTCACCGTTCCTATTTCGTCTCAAGAAGCCCCACAATATAGGGATTATACTAAATAAAATTCGCTCAATTGACTCGTAACTTCCGCGTCAAGCCCATTTCATCCCACATTCTTAGTTTCCAAGGTGTCTAACACATTAAATCTATAAGAAGTAGCCACGTTATCATACATATCATTCTCTCTACATGATAAGATTTTTGTTTCCTGATTTTCAATTTTCTCCATAATTGTTGCCCTGAGCTCCCTTTCTGACGCTTAATTTCACAATCATTCGCGTTTTTTTTCGACGCTAACATACATGAGCCATAATGATCCACGAAATTTGGTTGCTCGATATTAGGGATGGCAATGGGTCGGGGTAGGCCGGGGAGGACTACATCCATCACCCGACCCACCTTATATTTTCTCCACCACCCCCACCCCCACCCCCAACTCGCATCGGGTGGACTTTTTCAGAACTCACCCTCACTACCACCGGGTGCGGGTGTCCGCTACGGGTACCCACCACTTATCAACTTATTATTTTTTTTTAAAAATAATATAATAAATACTTACACATAATTAAACAACAAAATTCATTAGTTATACTAAAACATAAAATAATAGAAATATTCTAATATAATAACTAAATTGTTAATTTTTAAAAATAAACTTAGTAGTTTAGATATAAAAATAGTAAAAAGTTAGCAAAGTTATTGAAACTTAGAATAAGGTTCAAATTGGCCACTGAACGTAACCTGAAAGTGCAATTAGTCCACTGAACGAAAAAAATGTGCAATTTGGCCACTAAACACTCCACATGCATGCAATTTCACCTGATAACATGTTACCTTCCATTTCATCAAGTTGCCTGTTTACATGGATGATGATATGGTATTTTAAAATAATTTTTTAATAATAAATATAAAAAACAAAAATTTAAAATTAAAAAAAAAAATTATTTTTAAATATTATTTTTAATATTAATATTTTAATATTTTTAATTAATTTTTATTTTTAAAGTTTAATATTTAATAAATATTAAAAATAAAAATAAAAATATTAAATTGTAATATTTTTAATATTAATTTTTAATTTTTTAATATTAATATTTTTTAGTATTTTTAATTAATTTTTATTTTTTATTTTAAAGTTTATTATTAAAAAAATATTTTAAAATGTCAACTCACCATCTAGGTAAGCAGGCAACCTGATGAAATGGAAGGTAACCTGCTATCAGGTGAAATTGCATGCATTTGAAGTATTCAGTGGCCTAATTGCACATTTTTTTCGTTCAGTGGCCTAATTGCTCTTTCAGGTTACGTTCAGTGACCAATTTGAACCTTATTCCTTGAAACTTTTATAATTAACTATATATACTAGTACTACTTATTTTACTATTATATATGCACACACACACATAGTGGGTCGGGTGGGGTTTTATGCGGGTTTTGTACATAAAATCCGATTCCAACCCGACCCACAACTGGTTTACATTTTTAAGACCCACCACCCACTATCACCCAAAAAAACTCGATCCATGCGGGGTGGATTTGAGTGGATATCCGCGGGGCGGATTGAAATTGTCATCCCTACTCGATATTCTCTTTCCTAATTTGGTTGGCCTTGTCACTCACCACGCCGTTAACAACTAACTCCTCTTACTTAGTCACTGTCAGCATCCCTTCCGGAACTAGCTTCTGGCATGCATCCTGACGATAACCATAGGCACCACACCCAAAACAAACAAGGTGAATCCTCTCATACTTGATTCTCCTCACGCGTCCATAGAGTTTGTATCTGGACAGAAGTGACTTAGTCATGTCTATCTCTACACAAATGCAAGAAATTATGCCTTAGGTGCCAACCCTATTTATGGTATACTCAAATTGGCTTTCCTATTTTCTCACCCACCTTTATAAAAATTCGAAGTCTAAGTATTTTATTGATAAACATGGCAGTTGCACCCATACCATAAGTTTTTCAGTCTTATCCATACTTAGATCGGAGTTAAGAGTCTACCCTTTAACCACAAGGTAATGATCAAGAACCATCCACGGGCCCTCAAACTTCGCAAAGGCATAATCATCCGACGAGGCAAACCTGACAAGGAAGTACTCATTGTTGATCGCAATAAGGTCGAAAGCTTTTTTAGGGCGCCACATTGTCTTGAGTCTTCTAAGGAGATAGTTGTACCCCATAGTTCGTCCCCATACCTTAATAATCATCATTTGCTTCCATGGATAACGTATACGTTCTTTCTCATCGCCCTTGGTTAAGTATATGCTCAGGCAATCCTGGTCCTTCTCCGCATCCTTTACCTCATCATCGTCCGGGGCCCATCCTTCTTGTGCTTCATCAACCTCTTTGTTCCCGGTCTTGCTCATCCCCGCAAGGGATTCATTGTAAGAAATTTTGGCTTGAGATGACTCTTCCTTCCCATCCTCCACCATTTTCTTGTCTTTCTCGTACTGATTAGGCTCCACTACCATGCCAACCATAGGGATCACCGCTGACTGGTTTCCAACACCATTACCACCTCTTCCAACTCCATGTCAGCCTCAACGATCATTGATTTCTTCACATTGCGTTCCCTTTGGTCTTCATCCTCTATTGACAGAGGAGTTGTTTCTGAAATTGTATTCGAAAGCATTTTTCCAAACATTCTCTAAGATTTAATACTTGTTATTCTAAAAAGTAATTATTTATCTTCTAAAATAGTAATAATAGAATTTCATATATGAAATAAAAAAAAGTATCTTAAAACATTATTTGCATGTTATCAAATTTTGTGATGATGTTACAATTTTATCCTATGAAATGAAAAATTTTCATTCCATAATAATAAAGGATCGTGGAGAAAATAAGGACGTTTTTGTTGGAATATAACAGCGTAGCGGTCACACCGGGGGCGTGCACCCTCATCTCGCCAAAGCTTTCTTCAGTAGCCATTTTCTCTTCGAGCTCCTTCCAGTATAAGATCAAAACGGCGACGTTAACCAGCTAGCCTTTACTAGAGATCAGAGCTCCGGCGTTTCATAATCCCGATCCGGCAGTTATTCCGATCGTCCGGTGAGTCTGGTAGATCTGACGAACTGTAAGCGAGGCGATTTGGCGGCGTTGCTAGTGGTCGGTTGAGTTGTAGATAAGAATGAGTGTGAGCCACGCGTCAGTGCATCCGGTCGAAGCTCCGCCGCTTCAGACGGAGGCGGCGAACGTGCCGAGAGTCAGGATGAAGGACATCCAAGGGATGCCTGGCACGATCAGCGGCCTCTTCCTGCGTTTCTCTCAGTTCGTCTTCGCCGCCGTCGCTCTCGCCATCATGGCATCCACCGGCGACTTCTCATCCGTCACCGCTTTCTGGTAACTAACTGAACTCCCTCCGTTTCGTGTGTCCATTTGATCAATAAATACTACTGTATAGATCTGTGATGCTTGCTGGCACTGCACTCCACAAAACCACAATTGAATTTGATATTCGGAGCAATATCTCTGTGTTACAGTGAAAAGAAATTTGAGCTGTGTTGTAGGAGTAACTAAACTGAATTGAAACTTCGAATTTGAATGTGTACTCCTGAATTGAGAATGCAAATGTTAAATTTGTAAGACTTAACAACAATGTTCCGAGTTTATGATAAAATCAACAGTAAACTTTGCAGCTTAACAATTTTCAAAGTCTGATACAGGAAGATAATTATGCATTTTCTGATATCTATAAAATCAATTGTACCAGTTACCTTGTTGCTGCTGCTGGCCTGCAAGTTTTGTGGAGCTTTTCACTAGGAATTCTTGATATTTATGCTCTTCTTGTGGGGCGAACTTTGCAAAACCAGCTTATTGTTAGCATATTTGCTGTTGGCGATGGGGTAAGTTGCCAGTTGCTTCGAGTAAAACTGGAAATCTGTTATTTTAACAAGTAGAGAATAAAATATTTTTATCTATTCAGCACTACTTCTGACAAGCTTTTGTTTGGTTTTTAATTTTTGCAAACAAATCAGTTATCCTGTTACATAACCAGTTTTGATAAGAGATAGGGGATAGTTTGTAGACTATTAATGGAAATTTAACATTTGGAACACTGGTCTCTTGAAGATGACTAATTAGATGGGCATAACGCTACAGATGGCTCATGGTTTGGGATACTTTCTAGTCTAACTATTAATGGAAATTGTTAACATTTGGAATGCTGGTCACTTGTGACAGATAACTAAATAGATTGGCATAGCCTCACAGAAAATTTACTATTTACTATATAGTAACATATTCCCGCTATCTCATCTATAAAGGGTCTGGTCTAATTTGGCAGGCAGTTAGAGAAAATTTTGCCAGTTATCATATACAGAGTTTAATTTATATAAGATATCCACAAAGTAATTGAATGGTTACTGATTTTCTGTTTAGAATCTGGAAGACCATATACCAAATCTAGCATAATCATAGCAATCCCGTGTAAGAAATCTTCCTCCCATTGTTTGTAGGCAATTTGGTCCCTGTTATTTGTTGGATTTGAGGATATTCATCATTGAAAACTTGGAGTTGTTTACATGTAATTGGGTGTTTATATTCATTTGTAGTCAATTATTGTAATTATTGTATCAAGCAAAAATAAAAATTAAATTAATAATAATAATGGAAAGTTTACCCATATTTGATGGGTACTTGCAGTTTTTCATTAATTTGATAGTTTTCCTGCCAAAATCTGCTGGGAGGAAAGTAAACAATAGGGTGAAAAAGTGGTCATTTTGTGAAAAGAAACCATATGTGTGGCTCACATGTGTGCTTTCCAAAAGAAACCATACTTGATGGGTACTTGCAATTTTGTTATTTTACTCAATTTGATGTTTTTCCTGCCAAAATCTGTTTGGAGGAAAGTAAATAATAGGGTGAAAAAGTGTTCATTTTGTGAAAAGAAACAATGTATGGCTCACATGTGTGCTTTCCCTTAGACTTTGATGCCAATACTGATGGAGGGTGGCTTGAATAAAAAACGGTTAATAAGACCGTCAAAACCTGCTATGGAGGGTGAAACAATATGTGTGGCTCATTTTGTGAAAAGAAACAAAATGTGTGGCTCACATGTATGCTTTCCCTCAGACTTTGATGCCAATACTGATGGAGGGTGGCTTGAATAAAAAAGGGTTAATGATTAGGCAGTTTTTTACTTTTGACATAAGACCGTCAAAACCAATCAAGAATAGACTAATAGAGACAAATGGAGGAAAACCTATATAGATAGATAGATTGAATTCATTTCGTGACCTTGGTTTTCTTCTTTTCAGTTCACTTAATTCTCTTGAATTCTGGATGGTAAGTAATAATCAAAACATCCTGGAATCACTTGAATTCTGGATAGTCTGAACTTTGAGATGCTGCCTGACAATCCTTTTACCATTCCCTTCCTCTTTTATTACTCCGTACTAATTAAATGAGGGAAAATATTATTAGTTATTACCCTTCCTTTAACATCCCTATGGTTCCAATAACATTTCTACTTCTCTAGCTTGGGCATGCTGACATTTCACTTGTCTGAACGCTTTATGGTTCTCCAGCCATTAAGCATGACAGATGAATATTATCTTACATAACAGACCGCCTTCTTCTAATGATCGAACTTATACATCCTTTTGCAGGTTACTTCCACCCTAATGTTCGCTGCAGCATGTGCTTCAGCCGGCATCACTGTGCTCATTGGAAACGATCTTGGCGTTTGCTCTCAAAATCACTGCACAGAGTTTGAGACCGCTACTGCCATGGCTTTTCTTAGCTGGTTCGCAGCTTTACCATCGTTTCTTCTGAACTTCTGGTCTCTGGCATCCCGATCCCGATGACCAGCAACACTCAAACCGGCAAATACATTCCCATGATTCTTCTGCAGATCTCAAGTGCAAAACACCATACTATAATAGCCATGTGTAGATACATATGCTGTATAAACCATGCGTGGGTTTTTGTTTTATCTCTTTCCTGGAAAAACATCATTGTAGTTACTCCGTTTGAACCCCAGCTTTCCAAAGAGAACATGATTTAGTTTATATTGTGAATATATGCAAATGATTGATTGTTCTCTTTAGTATTAATGTCTGGTTTATTGAAATTCCATTTTTGACCCTGATGTTCCATTGATGGACTAAAATGTCTTTTGTATCAAATACAATATATACTTTCGAAATTTTATCAGGTAACGTAATGCCTTTTATATCAAATACGATTATATACACTTTTGAAATTATATCAGGTACAAAAATTAGAAACAATTTCAAAAGCAACCCAATACAAAAAGCAATGGTACCAATGTCTTTCAAAAGCAACCCAATACAAGAGTGCCAATATCTTTGTGTTGAAAACAACTATTATATACTTCCAAAATTATTCCCTGTAAAAAAAAAAAAAAAAAAGCAATACAAAAAGAACAACAAATACTCAAAATTTATGTTTTTTGGACTAAAAACATAGGTTCAATTTCCAGTGATTTTTAGACTTTATATTTAAAATATTTTTGGATATGTTTGGTTTAAATGGAATAAATATAAATTTTTATTTTTAAGTCTAATATATGTAAAAAAAATTAAATTTAATATACGAACCAAATTTATATCCGAATATAACTTAACTAAAAATATATATGAATGATTGAACCAATAATCTATTAAGTTCACATAAAATTTAGCTTAGATAATATGGAGTATTAATACTTTTAAAACTGATATTTAAAATATTTTTGGACATATTCATTTGAGTGAAACGTATATATAATTATACTTTGAAGTTTAATACATGTGAAATTTCAATATCTGATATTTGG
Organism: Ipomoea triloba; assembly: GCF_003576645.1. Classification (NCBI taxonomy): domain Eukaryota; kingdom Viridiplantae; phylum Streptophyta; class Magnoliopsida; order Solanales; family Convolvulaceae; genus Ipomoea; species Ipomoea triloba. The sequence goes on along the minus strand of NC_044922.1, from coordinate 15,218,345 downwards.
GCCAAACTTATATTTGGATATAACATAACTAAAAATATTCAAACCAACAATATATTGAGTTCAATCAAAATTTTAAACTTGATTTAAAGAGTTCAAGTTTTAATTGTGATAATATAAATAATGTCTAACTTTAAATGTAAGAAAATAAGTTTTATTTATATAAGTAAATGTAAATAAAAAAGATAGAAGATAGTGATATGTAAAAGAAGATGATAATGAATAAATATGTAAATAGATAATATTGAAAATGTGGTTATAGACTTATAGTAATATATACTCAAATAGATAATAAAAAATTCAGTTTTTACTTTTAAAAAGAGTTAAATCACTTTCTGATCCTAGATTTTTAGGTGTCATTTAACTTTTAGTCTTTTTTTTTTTTTTCAAAACATCCCGTTAGTTTTGACATTATTGTGACATGACCATTTTTTCCCTTCCATTAATAAATATGTTTAAATGTTGATAAACATAATGATCCTGTTTGGTAAATAATCAGCCTATCAGCCAATTTTGGTTTATTTGATCACTATTAGTTGTTTGGTTAATAAGCTTTTTGTAACTCCAAATTACTAAAATTCAAAAGGCTACTCAAAACAATCTTTTCAATTAGCTTTTTGAGAAAAGAAATTATGTCAAACAGCTATCAGCTAACAACTAATTTTACTAAATAACTTTCTACAATCAGCCAATGTTATCAACTAATCATACCTTCTAATCCAATCAGCTAACCCAATCGGCTAATAGCCATTTACCAAACAGGGCCAATGACATTTTAGTCTATTTAGCCTATCATCTTCTCAACTTCTCTTTGTTTTAATAAATCCTCGAGTTTCTTTTATAAACCACTCAGAATCCCTAGATACCCTACTACAATTTTCTTCAGGGAAAATGACACTTTTTCCCCCTATGTTATGTGTTTATAGCACTTTTCCTCCCTGTGTTATTAAAGTGGCAGTTTTTCCCCCTGAGTTATTTCAAAAGTGGTAGTTTTCTCCCATGTAATGTTAAATTGACATTTTTGCCCTTAAAAATAACTATTACATTTATTTTTATTCTCCAACCAAAATCACAGTTCGATACGAACCTAATCGAACACTATAGCAATTGAACTTAAATAGTATAGACGATTATGGTTACGATCCAGAACCGAAAAAATAAAATAAAATAATTTTTTGAACTATTTTTAAATAAGAAATAAAATTATAAAAATAAATAAATAAATAAGTTTTGATTGGCGGTTCAAAATCGAAATTGGAACTGAACCGTACCGATTTATCAAAATAAGTGTTTGATCATTTTCACTATATATGACTGTGGTTAAGTTCCGGTTTACGGTTAAACAATTATTTAATTTTATTTTTTCGGTTCTGAATCGTAACCAGAACCTCCATACTATTTCGGTATGATTGCTACAGTGTTTGGTTAAGTTCGAACCGAATCGTGATCATCCATACATATAAGTAATAATTTGTTGGAGAAGAATAATAATAAATGAAATAATTATTTTTAAGGGTAACAATGTCAATTTAGCATTTCAGGAGTAAAAACTGCCATTTTAATGACACAAGGGGGAAAAAGTGCTATATGCACATAACACAGGGGGAAAAAGTCACATTTTCCCTTTTCTTAATTATATAAACTTTAGGTTTGAAATTAGTTTTGCAAGATTGAGGATTTAGTAAAACAAAGAAAGAGCAAAAAAAATGGTAAATTGAATAAATCGAGATGTCTTCATATTTAATGTCATTTAAACAAATTTGACGATAGATGATTAAAAATAATCACTCACACAATAAAATGATAAGACCGACAAAGGTTATTTCATAAAAAAGAAGGAAAAAAAAAAAAAGAGACAAATTATATAACCATACCCAATATGTACAAAAAGCACTGATTTCATTATCTTTTGTATCAGATGCAACTATATGCTTTTTCAAATTATTTCAAAAACAATACAAAAAGCATTAGTGCTATAATGAGAATGATAAGATTTTCCCAAACACATCATATATGGGATTGAGCCAATTTGCTAAGAATGAATGAAGAACACAGCAACAAACAAAGCTGATTCTAATCACAATGATAAAGCAGCAGAAAATGTTTAGGGCCTGGCCTCATCAAAGAACCAAACTCTAAAAATAAATGTAAAAAGCTACACTGGCAGCATTTACAATGGGACCCAATAAAAATATCATAAGCATACACCAAATCTAACCACATGAAAATCTTTGCCTGCTGTTTTAATTTAGACATTACAAAACTTCTCTAAGCAAAACCCGGTTTCCCCTCCCTCCCGGGGCAACGGGACAGACTTACACAAACGACCAGTTTATAAACGAGAACGCCAAACAGTGCACAGTGTTTTCATCGTCCAACAAGACTTTCCACGCGATCGCCTGCTCGTACGAAACATGTCGCCCCATTGCTGACATACAGATCCCACCCGGCATGTATGCATAGCCCTACAGAATGAGCAAATCATGCTAAATCACTTTGCAAAAGGCCACAATTTATAGCTTACACTTGGCACTTCCCCGTTTTGAGGCTATATATGCATATATACATACATAACCGGTGTAGGCCAATGCCATTTTATTGAATCGGGTTTTCATAGCAGGTATCAATATTTAAGCCCGAGAAATTTAAGGGATTCAAACCAAAAACACTATAAAGCTTTCGAAAGTACCATACCTGCTGCATGATTTTCGCAAGTTCAGAATCCAACGCCTTCCGTCCAGAATCGTCAAATATTTTATCTAAAGCAATGTCTTGCAAGCCCACTAATGTTGTCTCCAACATGTCAAGCCCAGCCTTGTTGGCAAATATGAAAACCGGCAGCGACTGCAAAGACGAAAGATTCGTTATTATTCAACGCAAGACAAACGAAATTGTCAAGAAAACGAGGGGCTTTATCAGCTCGCTCAAGTAAGCAAATCCTACAACCCTCGAGAAGGCACAGTTTGAGATGTTCATCGAGTCCGGGATGCAAAGATTGAAACCAAGTAGAGCTAGAATAAGTTCATTTCTGGATAGAACACGCAAACGAAGCAAAATGCACATACCTTTACCGAGCAGCACAAAATGGCGTCATGATGGTTCCAGAGATTCTTCAACACCGATTCCCCACCCATAGAATCGCCACCAAGCAACTCCGCTCCCATGTGGTAACTGCAAATCAAAAGAACAAATCGTTGGAAATACAATAAATTAGCAAATGATAATGCATTTTAAAAACACCCTAATTGGCTTCTAGTTCCCTCCCTCGAAATACATTTAATAAGCCCCAAAATGCTAAGCCCGCAATGGACAAGCATTTGACCTTAAAAGAAAGAAGTGCAAAACAAAGCAGATATACTAAATTTGTTTAGACTCCCGAGAAGGGTAATAGTAGGGGAGACCTATAGCTCTGGCAGATCCACTGAGCCAGCGGAAGAGCTTCCGGGGAGATGGCGGACAATTTTGGGCCAAGACTAGGACCAGATCCCGATGGAGATATCGCCATCGCAACCCTTTGAACAGATGAAATCACGCTGCGGACATATTGTCGGGCCATCGTCGCAACATTATCCTGCAGGTTGTTCTCAAACGGGAATTGGAAGGCAATCGTCAAGACAGAGCGAGCAGTGTAGGATGTGGAGACACTCCCGACAGCATGATTCGTTGTTGCCAGGCCGACTTCAAGACTTGATGTCAAATCTAGCGTTCTTTGAGCTGGCAATGCGTCCTGTACATCATTCTGAGTAACAAAAATATATAAGTATGGCATGTCCCAGAAACACAAAAACAAGGAAAACAAAATTTTTTCAACAATTGAGCGGGGATGTCATAGTTTATCGACTTTAACTGATTTAGATTCCAGAGGAATGATGCGAAAGCCCGAGGGTATCAGAAGTGCATCATCGGGGAACATTTCATCAATTGGAGCAAAAACGAGTTCAGAGCATGCCCCTACTGCATTCTCGTCAATTCCACTGCACATCTGGAAAGAAATATTACCGGTTAGCTACTTGTATTTTGACAAAGATATTGCGAGTTTTCGTAGTTTTAAAAAAAAAAATAAAAAAGTGTATATCTAATTCGACGGTGAGAAAAGAGCACCTGCAAAAGGTGAATGTCCCTCGACAAAAAAGCGTCTTCGTTGTCGAGAGCATGTCCTTCAAGTCTAATGACTTCAAGCATCTAGGATCAAGACAAAGGTTAGTCAAACAACATTTATAGACACGAGAATAGGCAACAAGAAACAAGACATGGGCGCATAGAATGCTGTAGCATATGTGGATAACTTTAGGAGCATAGGAAATAGCATTTCGGATTTCTCGGGTAGTAATTGATGTGTCCTAAGTAGGACAAAAAGACATGAGTTTGTTCCTTGAAGATACCTCTTCATGTTCAATTGTTTGACCAAGCGGCATGATTATCTGGCTTCCCGTAAACCTTGTAGGCCTCATTCCCGGATACGCATACGAGCTCGATTTCAAAGCAGCAGCAAAATAGGCGTCAACGTTAAAGTCCGCCCACTCCGACCGATGCTCCCTCAAGAAGCGAACCAGTACAGCAGGAGGGACATTCTGGTAAAATACCAAACTCAACATTAACAAATATGTTCGCCTGAAATAATAATTCCAGGAAATAAAATCCATCCATTGCTCAATTATTTACCTGGAGTAGCATAGACGCCTTTGCACAGAGAATTCCTCCGAGCATTTGAAGCGTATTAGAAGTTCCAAAGTTCTTGGTTGAATTGATGGCAACGGTAACATCTTCAGCACCATCACAGCTCAAAACCGACCATCCATCATCATTGAATCCATTGATTGCATCATTGAAGCCTCTGAAAAAGTAGATAACCCTAACATAACAATCTTTCCAGAAGCTGTGCTATTATAGCACATAGGCAAACATATTTCGGAAATCATCTTATAAATAAAAACGAAACAAGCATTTACGCTCGGATAAAATCAAAGACCTGCTTAATCTCTGGCTAAACGTTCTGAGAACAGCTGGCTGCCTGCCCAGACCATAAACTACTTCACCACTAGTTTCTTGAGCAATTTGCCTGATATATCGCAGTGCCTTGAGACAGAAAATTAAAGTTAAAAACTGTGTTTTATATAAGGTAAATACACACACACACACAAAGATCGAGAGTCGAGACCAGTCTACTTACTGCAATAGTCATTTTCTGTGCAACAACTTTTGACGATTCATAAAGCGGGCGCAAGACCTCGGGCACACTCCATGCCTGATTAAGAACAGTCCCCGTTTATTGAAAAAGTAATTGCCAATATAATAATGAATAACACGCACTTTTGATGCCTTCACGGATAACTGACCTCAAGGTTAAGGTGGTCGACAATATGTATAATTGAGCCTCCGCCCTCACACGGCCGGATGAGGTATCCAGATGGAAGCGTTTCCGCTCTCACAAACTGAGAAGCTGCTGTTGCATTAGGTCCAGCCCCTGTACCCGAGAGTGATCTTTCGCAAATCTGAGAAACAGACAAGATTATAGATCCAATCAGAATGATCGAATCAAACACTTGAAAAAACAGTAGCTATTGGGTAACTTGTCTATTGTTCATATTATAGTAACAACCAAAATTAGGGTTGAAATTGCTGAGCTAGCAATACAACAAACTAGAACAGGCAGGCATAGACTCATAGTCGAGGTGAATGATATAACATACCACAACACTACCATTCTCGAGGGTGGTTGTGTATCTTAGAGTCCAGAAGTCACGAGCTGGAGCCAGTGTCGTTGGAGCATAAATCTGGAAAAACAATAAGACGTTAATTCTCCCCAACAGTCTGAATTTCCAACAGTGCATTACAAAATAGGGCGAAAGGCCTTCACCTGTGTATACAGAAGCTCAATCGTCCCTCCGTTTCCAGCAGGAAACATTGTGAAAACTTCGAGGCTCCGACAGTCCCGGAACCAACACGGACGATCCTTGAGGATCTCGGCAATCTGTAACAACATTAGAGAAACCCCCAATTCCGAGGCAGCCACTTAGCAAAATATGAGTTTCCACAATAGGTAAACAATAAATATATACGAGTTTCCACAATGCGAGGGGGGGCATATTAGGTTATCAATTTCAATGCTTACCTTGATAGGCTCTAAACTAACAAGGCCACATGCTCGTGCTGCCACTCCACTGCAACTATGTGAGATGGCAAAGATCCCAACCGAATCCGGACCAGGCTGACAACAATAGAATTCATAGCTTTGTAATTAATTCAGTTTAGGAAAGTTGAACAATACCCTTCGTCATAAGAAAAAGAAGAATCATTTATACAGTATAAACCAAAATCCAACCTTCATCCCAGGCATCTGGACCCAATCAACAGCTGTTCCCGTAGCCTTTGAAAGGAACTCTGCCAAGGTTTCTTCTGCAATCGAGAGGAGTCTGCAGAAAGCAGAATTACAGTTATAAACCCCCATAGGCACTGCAACATATTCTCCTCGACATTACACAGCCACTATGTTTCCCAAAAGAATAAAAAAACAATAACGTGCCCACTGCCGAGTGAGAAAAGCATTTCGGGCAGGTACAATGCTGTCAAGATGAAAACTTTAATTACCCCGCAGGATTGTTAGCATCCCTAAGAGAATGCTGAGAGGTGGTCACCGCCGATTCGCAACTTCCATCAGTAGTTGCTGGTGCCTGCAATAAACCATTAGCGGGGGAAAATACATCAGGAGGGAAGGCAAATGAAGAATTACCAACTACACTAAAAAGCACACATTTCCTCAAGACCTGCCCCAAGCCACTAAATACACTTTCGAAATTTCAAACATTCACCCCTTTAAGGCTAGGCTGTGTGCAGCCCAGCAAGAATCCGCATTAAAGATAAACTTACAAGCCATTACCACACCAACAAGTGTATAGAAGCAAAACAAGTCAATTAACCACAAATTTCAGCATCAAAAGCGCGGGTGCGAACACCAGTAGATCTAACGACATATTTTTAATGAGGAATTATCATTCAAGCAGGAAGAACTCAACATACAGTTTGCAATTGCTGGCGCATATAGCCATTCTCACACACTAGCTGTGACACTTGTTTCTGCAGCCGATCATTTTCCTCCATCAACAGCTTGTTCAAAGCACTCAACTTTCGGTTCACTCCCTGAAGCCGAGAAGACTCCTTCCGTTGCTTCTCCCGGCACCTGCAACAACACCAATATAGTTCACTTCTCCAGAAACAACAACAAACAACAAAAATGCAGTAAAATTTTTTATTTTCCTTTTGAAGTAATTTTCTTTGATTCACCCAACACTTGTCAAGAACAGCATCAATCTATTCAAAAGACCAGACCAAATGCCCAAAAAATGGGGCTATCATTCGGGATTTGTGAAAGAAAATGTGCATAACCTTAACCCTATTTTTTCCAAGTTACAGTCAACAATAGACAACAAAGGCAGTTCCTTTTTAATTCTTAAACAGTGGGGCAAAGAAAAAGAAAATGGCAAACAAAAGGCAAAAACATAATATCTCAAAACAAGTGCAAAAGAAGATGGAAAACAAGCAATGCCAGATATTCTTGAGCTCACCTCCGGTTCTGAAACCAAACTTTGATCTGTTTAGGCTCAATGTTGGCCAGAATAGGGCATTCCCGGATTAACTGCTGCCGGCGAAGGGAGCTAGGTTTGGGACACTCGGCGTAGACTCTCTCCAGCGCCTCCACCTGCTCCGCCGTGTAGCGGACATATTTTCCGGCGTCAAGGTGGCCTCTGTCAATGCTCCCACTGCTACTCTCTCTATGATGCTGTGCAACCAAAGCCATTATTATTCTCAGAGAGATATTCTCTGAGAAGCTTTTATATGTTCACACAAAGAAGAGTGAGATTCTCTCAAGGCTCAAGAACTTTTCTTTTCTTTTCTTTCTTGTGATCTCAGAGAAATGAAATGGACGGAGGATCTTGATTGAAGCGGAAGATTCTTGGGTCCTTTTTTTTTTTTGAGAAGGCTGAGGAACAGACTTCAGGCTTGCCTTACAAATGAAGGTACATACAGCCAAAACTGCTCAACTAAAGCTATGCAAACCAAATTCTCTATCCCTCTCTATATACTGACAAAATCATCTCTTCTCTTTCGTTAAAGCAGCTGTAAACAACTCGTGCCAAACGGGAAAAAACACATCACTCCCTGATTTTACCACAAAACCACTTAAAAGCTTCTCCAAAAACACCAAAACCGCCTGGCTTTATCGCTAAAACCACCCACCAATCTCGCTACGAAGCAAATGAGTTGAGCTCCGGCTCCGGACTGCCAAAAAAACAAACTTTTTTTCAAGACAAACCAAAAAAAAAAAAACAAAACGAAAAACCCAAAAAAAGTTATCGTTCAGTGATTTACAGCAAGACTAAAAATGAAGCTCCCAGACCCAGAAAAGAAAAACACAAAACACAGCAAGATTGGAACTTTTCCCTCCCCATTCTACTCTAGTCCATCAGAAGAAAGAAGCGGGGAAAAACAAGAAAAGTCCACGGCGAAAAAAAAAAGAAAAAAAGATCCGGTTTTTTTTTTTCAGCAAGAAACGGAAACCCTCATACACACATTCAAGGAAATACGAGTATATACCCAGTTGGGAGAGGAGAGAGTGATGCGTCGTCTTGTTCTTGTATGGGGTTAGTGCGTAGAGAGAGAGAGGGAGAGAGAGAGAAAGAGAGAGAGAGGTTTAAAGCTTAGCTCAGAAATCGAAGCGCCAGTGTTTATATGCTGCTTCTGTGCTGTGCGGGTGGCTGGTGCACACTTCATGGTTTTTTGTCTTTTTATTTTTTATTTTTCTTATAATTAATTATTATACATACATATATATATATATATAAAATTACATAGGGTAAAATTACATTTTTGTCCTCCCATCGTACCTACGGTGCAGACTTAATCCATGAGTTATATGTGTAACCATCTTTTAACTCATTTTTAGAGATTATATCTGTGGCAAATATATCCCTTAATACAGTATTTAATTTGATCTTTCATGAATTAAAGTTGTCATTTTTAACATAACTTAAGAATTAAATATGATGGCGTACATAACTAAATAATTAAGTTTGTATCACGGGTATAACTGATAAATTAAAAATATACTCCCCTATTTCATTTTAGTTGTTCTACTTAATATTCATTGATCAAATCATCATTTTCTTATTTATTTATTTTCTTTAGTATTTTTTACTTATTTTTAAATTTAATTTTTTGTGGTTAATAGTACTTTTAGTGTAATTTCTAAATATATAAATTTTGTATATTAATACTAAATTTAATATTATGAAAATTAAATTAAAAATAACTTCAGTCAAGCCTCATTAATCAAATCAGATACATAAAATGAGATCGGAAGATTAATTTTTTACATTAATTAATGTAAAAAGAAAAAAGAGTTTCGCCGCATTTACTAGGTAGTCCCTGTAGAATGTTTGAAATGACGTATGAGACCCATTGTTGTGTCTTTAAAATGCTTTGGTCAAATCAGAGTAGTAACAAAATCTTCTGCAATGGTGTCTGCCTCTGTGCCCTATTAATTCTCTGCTCTCTGACATTTAGGGTTTTGCCCTCTCCTCTACTCTATACCTTCAATTTCAATTTCAATTTTTTTTTTCACCAAATCAAATTGGATTTTGTAGTTTTCTGATGAGATGCCATTCATCTAAAACAGTAAATCAAATTTTACTGACAGTCAAATGTACAACAGTGTCTTAATCAATACATTTTTTACAATTAATGAAATTTTGTCCATCACAAATTTTCTCCATCTCTCAACTAAGATTACACTTCGTGTTGAGTATAGTTTAGTTAAATTGGAAAAAAAAATAAAAATTATGTGTGTCATTTTTTTTCACAACCCCATAGCAGATAGATAGTATAAAATTGGATTTTTTTATTTTTTTATTGTTTGGAAATTTATTTACGATCTCAAATGGACGAAACGGCTACAATTCTTAAATATCAGTGCCTTCACGAATTTCAATGACTTTTTATCAAATTAGCATTCAAACAATTAAAAACGAGAACAATGACTGACATGCAGTAAAACAAAAACGTGAACGTTACAAATTAAAAAGCGTGAGTCAAATAAAACAAAGAATACATGCAATTTTCAAATGATAATTTGAATATTTATCTAGAAAAAACCTAGTTATCACTATTAGGTTTTACAATGTTGTTAGGGTATATGATCATTTCAAGGGAAAAAAATTTATCATTTCAACGATAATACTACTACAACAACAACAATAACAACAACAACGAAGACAATACAAGTTATGTAAATTTTGTACATTTCAATCTTACCACCACTACTTAAAATCATTTTAATCTTTAAATTTTTACTTTGTTTTCATAAATATAAAATAATTTTAAGAGTCATACTTGTATAATACCGTCTCACAAATCTTAATATGCGAAACGGGTCAAATCTATGATGGTTGCTTATTACTTATGATATAAATCATAATACTTATTACATAAATTTTAATACCAATTTGAAATAAATAAATTCTTACATGTAATATATATTTTGTAATATTTATATGTGAAATTGCGATACGATTTAGAGCAAAAATAATTGTTACTAATGATAAATATTGAAATTCTTATAATTGAATTTGTGATACTTACAAAGTGTAAATATAATGTAAATATTGTAATACGTATATGTGAAATGTTACTTATGAAAAAAAAATGTAATACTTATTGTAGAAAATTTAATACTAATTTGAATTAATTAAAAATAAATCAATTAATTATGATAGATATTGTTATACTCATATGTGAAATTATGATACTATTTTTGATAAATTGATTATTACTAATATTAAATTGTTCATAGTTACTTTCTCAACCTACTGAAACACAAAGAGTCAAAGTTACCTCCACTGAAGCTCGAACCCACTCCCATCATTCATGTGGGAGTGTAAACTGAGACACCGGATGCCACTAGACCACAAGGTCATTGGTTGATATTTATCATATATTTGTTTACAAACTGACCCGTTTCACTGACAATGATAAGTGAGATTGTCTCACCTAAGCTCTTTTTGAAATTAGTAAACACACTAATCTATTTTATTGCATCAAGTTATATTAAATTGGTAAACAAATGACTATTTTTATTGAATGAATGGTTAAAAAATGTCACAAGATAGTGGTTCGGTGAATGAGATGCCAATCGTTATATCATGGATCATATCATTATTCATCATGAACATTGTAATAATGGTTCATACTATATACATATAGTTAACATATTATGTACTTTTAACTAATATATTCAGTACATTCAATTATTTTGTAAATTTAGTTTACAAATTATGTACATAATTTGTTAACTGAAAATAAATAATATTTTAAATATTTGTATATAGTCTGGACTAGGGTTCACAATGTGAATTGTGAACCATGATCCACGATATAATTTACTATGGGATAACATATTTTCTCGATCTTACAGTTAAGATTACACAATGATATGAATTATGTTTGTGCTAAGCATAGTTTTGTTAAATTGGAAGAAACGTGCGTCAATTCATTCACAACAAATAGTAGATAGATAGTATAAAATTGGATTGTTTTTAATTTTTTTTGTTTGAAAATTTATTTACAATCTCAAATGGATAAAATTGTTGCAATTCTTAAATATCAATGCCTTTGCAGATTTCAATGACTTTTTACCAAATTAGCGCTCAAATTACCAAGAAAAAAAAAATGACAGTCATGCAGTACAACAAAAAGTAAACGTTACGAACTAAAAAGCATGAAAAAAAAAGACAGAATAAAATCAATCTCTAAATAATGATTCAAATATTTATCTAGGAAAAAATTGTTATCACTCGTAGTTGTACAACATTATTAAAGCATATTATCTTTTCAATGGCAAAAGATAATAATTTATCATTTCAATGATTAAAAAAATTAATTAGGACAACAAAAGTTGTAAATTTTGTACATTACAATCTTACCGCTACTCCTTAAAATCATCTTAATCTTTACATTTTTTATTTTTATATTTTCACAAATATAAAAATATTTCTAATTAGTAACACACTAATCTCTTTGACCGCATCAAATTATATTAAATTAGTACAAACAAAAATGCCCATTTATATTAAATGAGTAAAAAAAATGTCCCACGTCTCTGAATGAGATAACAATCGTTATATCATGAACCATAGTCCATCATGAGCATTGTAAATGTGCTTAAGATTATATATATAGAGTTAACATATTATGTACTTTCAGATAACATATTATACACATTTAATTATTATGTTAGTTTAATTAACAAATTATGTACATAAATTCATTAACTCAAAGTAAATAATATTTTAAATGTATGTATAGTTTGAAACAGAGTCCAAAATGTGAATAGTGTATAATAATCCACGATATAATTTGGTCTATGATATTGCACTTAAAGTTCGTTTTTTGAGATAGAATGAGGTTCGATGTTTGAACTTTACAGACTAAAGTGAGGTTAGATCATTGTATGAAGAAGTGTATAGTTAAGTGTCGAGGTCAATGAAAAAAAAAAAAGAAGATAAAAGTGGATGTGTTTGATTAATGAATTTTAGTTTTTAAAAGAGAAATCTAGTAGGTGGTAGAAGATCTTGATCTGATTTTCTGGGATCAGTATTTTTACAAATAATGGTGGGGATGGAGAGTGTAGGGTTGCAGATGAGTGAGGGGTAGCCTTTGATGGGATGTCTACAGCCATGGATTCTGTTACACTTTCTTTTTCGGCGTATCATACCTAGCTTTGCCATTCAAATTTAATCAGCTTTTTAACAATACTACTTTTCATTTTATTCATTTATTTATATTATAATAATCTTATTTCAACAATTTATAAAATTGAATCACAATAATTGTCCAGCGAATAATGCATCTTAACTAACCTTAGTACCTTACACGTGAAATGGTTATTATCTTCCATATTAACCCAGTAATGATGAATTGGTGATAGTAAATGCATTTCATGTGATTCCTTGTTTACTGTTTGCTTTACGAAATTATTACTATTTGAAAAGTTGTCATTTATCTTTCAAAAAAAAAAGAAAAGTTGTCATTTATCAATTTATTGTATTTCATCCCATAATATATAAGTTAAATAATATATAATGTTTTATGAGATGCTTAATTAAGGTTCAAGCTTCAATTATCCTACATTGTCATTATTTTTTATACACGAACATGTTAAAATTAAATTTTTATTTTTTAAATAAAAAGTTGAGACTAAATAATATTATAACTAAATAAAAAAAATTAAAAAGTACACCCGGCCCATATATTAAGTAATATGTTAATGAAGTTTTAGTAGTTTCTTTATCTATGGATTAAAACTGCATTATTATTATTATTATTATTAGGAATAAGGTTCAAATTGGCCATTGAACGAAAGTGCAATTAGGCCACTGAACCAAAAAAAATTGCAATTAGGCCATTGAACACTTCAAATGTATGCAATTTCACCTGATAGCATGTTACCATCCATTTTATCAGGTTACTTGCTTACGTGGACGTTGAGTTGACATTTTAAAATAATTTTTAATAATAAACCATTAAAATAAAAAATTAAAATAATAATAATAATAATAATAATAATAACATCGACGCCACCCGCTTCCCCCCTTAGTAATACCCTTGTCACCTTAATAGGAAACCTGCGAATGAATCAAATTTAATTTTATTATTATTATTATTTATTTACGGAAAGTGAACTTCTTTCACAAAACAATTGAAATCTTCATCAAGGGTATTATTGGGGGGGGGGGGGGCGTGTGAGTGGCCGCAGGTGTGTGTGTGTGTGTGTGTTTTTAAAATTTTTTTTAATTTTTTTTAATAGTTTATTATTAAAAATTATTTTAAAATGCCAACTAACCGTCCACATAAGCAAGTAGCATGATGAAATGAATGGTAACCTGCTATCAGGTAAAATTGCATACATTTGGAGTATTTAGTGGCCTAATTGCACTTTTTTTGGTTCAGTGGTCTAATTACACTTTCAAGTTACGTTCAGTGGTCAATTTGAACATTATTCCTTATTATTATTGAGTTATGGTGTATAATGCAATGATGAACAGTTATAGACTAAAACGTCAAGGAATAATTGAGGAACTAACATTAAAATTGGTTCAATTAGAATAATAAATAAGAAATGTTTGTGGTTAGAGACAACCTCATCCAAGTTGGTCGTTCAACTCTTAATCAGTGTTGGTTAATGACTTGAACAATTTATACTAATTTATTTTATTATGGTCCTTACGAATTGTAGCTAGGGACATAACATTGGAACTATTTTACAAAATAAATGTCAAATTAGCCACAGAAACTATTTACAACATATAATTTGATCATCCAATTTTAAAAAATGAGTAATTTATATCGTGGATCAAGGTCCACATAGTATTGTGGACTTTGTATCAAAACGACGTCGTTTGATATTTAAGTTTTAACTAATTATGTAGTTTCCCGTTTCTCATGTTTTAACACAAATTTTAATTTATTCTAGGTACTCAATCAATACTCTTAGGGGGCGTTTGGTTCAAGACTCATGTCATATGAGATTAAGGTAATTTGAGTCTGATATTGTTATATTACCTTGTTTGGTTCAAGTTATGAGATTACCTGGTAATGTTATATTACCCCAAAGCTGATATGCCGATAATATTTCAAGGTAATGTGATTTCCCCCATTTTCTTAGGTAATATTAAATTACCTTCAATTATTCAAACTTTGCCCTTGTTAACTAATCCTTATATAATAATAATAATAACAATAATAATAATAATAATAATAATAATATGCTTATATAATCAAATATACATGTGTGTGTGTTTATATATTTATTCTTTTACTATTAAGTATCGATATACATATAAATAAATAAATAAATAAAAACACACACACACACAGATATATATATATATATATATATATATATTGAGGACATTATAGTAAATTGATTCATATAACCTAAAATATAACCCTTAATCAAACAAGTAATATTATATTACACAATTCAAACCAAACACATCAAGTAATCTTACATTTTCAAAATCTCACATTACCTTCCTGTAGGTAATAAATATTATCTGGGGCAATTCAAGATTCCGTGAACCAAATGCCCCCTAGGCCCCCTTATCAAGGTATCAAATTTCATAACACAAGACACAACAACTCACAATACAAGACACATACACATGATATATATTGCTAATTTTAAAATCTGATTTATTAGATAATTTATGTCTTATAGACACATAATTTCATAATACAAGACATAAATTCATAAAATAAGACACACAATATGTTGTGTGTTACACAACTACTAATCTATTTCAAGTACTGTCGTACAGAATCCATATGCTTAAGGTACATAATTGCATAACATAAGCCACATACACATGCTTTATATTTACTTTAGTTCATATATATAATCAATATTTATAAGGTACAGAATTGCATAACATAGGACACAAAAACGCATAACACAATATACAAAAACGCATACCACAAGACACAAAAAGCCATGCTATATTTACTTTATTTCAGGTACATAATATATATGCTTAAGGTACAAAATTGCATAACATAAAACACAAACGCATAATGTAAGACACATACACATGCTTTACAGTTAAAAAAAAAATGGTAACGTGAACTGAACAACAAACGAACGCGGTTAAAATTAAAATTCAAAACGACGTCGTATAGGACCAGGGTCCACAAGACCACAATGCACTGTGGACCCTGGTCCATAGTATAACGACTGTTAAAAATACAAGAGTTCTACTACATGCACTCCATTTTTCTACTCCCTCACGTAGCAATGAATGATTAGTTATCATCATCCTGTGAGTTCCAAGGAAAATGTTAACATTAATATTTTGTGAAAGAAAGTAAACGTTAGGAGTAAAATTTGAGAGTACAAGTAGTATTTTTTAAAATACAAATGACTCCTTGAACAAGCCAAATCAAGCAATTATGCCAAAAGTGACTTAACTTCAAATTAACTATTGGGGTGGCGATTAACATTTAAAATTGTACCTTTTTTTGTTTATCAATTTTGAATATTTAAAAACAAAACCAACTACCTCCCCTTCATCTCCGGCTTGGAGACGAAGAATGATTTGTCTCCGGTCAAAGATTAAGAGATGAGAAGTTTTATTTATTTATTTTTATAATATAGGTTTTTAAACTTCACTAGACTATATATTGGACCACATGAATCTGTCCCAAACTCCCAATGCCCATGAATGAAGTAATTCCCAAGTTACCAAAATGATTATAAGTCTCCCCACTACTTGTACACTTCAATGCACAATAGATGGGTTGCCTTTTTGTTGTCAACTAACATATGAAGATTATTTAACTTGGAATGAAAATATTGTCATCCAAGATGCTCTAAGACCATCTCCAACAAAGACGCTAAATCGTCAATTTTTTTGTAAGTTTTGGTGCAAAAGAACTCCAATAAGACAATATCACTACATATATTTTGCCGTTGATGAACAGTGTTAACGCCATATATAGTGCTGCATTGTTCATCTACACCAATTTTTTGTGAATTTTTTCCCAATTTATCATTGTTTTTTATTTTTTTTAATTATATATCCTTTATTTTAGTTTTATGTATTTGTATATTTTTTTTAAATATTTAAACATAAATTGTTATTATTAAATATAAATTATATCATTTGAAAAATAATTATAACAAAATTAAAATCATTACATCCAAAATTAAATTGTGAAAGATTATTATTTACATTGCAAATTATATTTTATATTAAATTAATTAAATTCGAATAAATAAACTTTTAAAATTTGAGAAACCAAATTATTTGAGTGTGGAATAACATTTGGTGTAATGGGTTAGAGATAAATAAAATTTTAGTGTGAGAATATTCATTTTGATGAGGTAAAATTTAGTAAACATTTTTGGTATTTTGGTGTAAATAAGTTAGAGGTGGTTTAAACCTATAAAAATTTATACAATTTTCAATCACATTTAAAATTGAACAAGTACAACCCTAAACTAACATTTGGTTCAATAGTTGTCGTTAACCACATTGCAACTTCACTCATTCACTTGGAACTAATTTTACCCAATTTATTCCCTTTTGTGGAAAACAACAAATGGAACATGTTGGTGAAGGTTAGTTATGTGCAATTAAAAGTAGCCAACCATCTCCATTGCCTTGTCTCATCCGCATGATTGACATGACAAAATCATTTTGCCAAACAACCCCTACACCATCATACTCTATATTCCAAAACTACAATAATGTTATTCTTATTACTGCAATACTTTCCCGCTTTTACTTACACATTATCAAATTTACAATTTTCTTACTATTTTCTCTCCATCTCTGCAACTATATTTCACCAAAAGTGGGTCTCAATTAAATAAAACTAACAAAATTATATATCAGCAAAAAAAAAAAAAGAAGACAAAATCTGTGTTGTAAGCTTGCAACATATGCTGAAAATAATATATATATATATATATATATATATATATAGTCATAATCAGGTGTGGTCGTACCTTAACGCGCGGTCAGTGCGACCGCACCACTATATATACAAATATACACTACTCAATGTTAGAAAATACACCACACAAATATGCACATTAGGTACGCATCACCAAAAAACACACCACTAGGTATGCAAATATGCACCACACAGTGTTAAGAAATGCACCATTAGGGACATGGGAGTTATGGTGCATTATTTTGGGTGTGTGGTGTGTTTTTTGGTGTTTTTGTGTATTTTTATTGTGGTGCATTTTCTAACATTGAGTGGTGTATATTTGTATACATAGTAGTGTATTCCGTATCGACTGTACGGGAAGACGCGACCACATTTGAATATATATATATATATATATATTGTTACATATCATCTTACCATTGAAATAATAGTGGGGATGTGATCAACCTAACAATTTAGAATTTAAAACCTTGATTAGTTGTATGCCATTACTTTCACCTTTTCTTATTATTATTATTATTATCAATTGTAGTATGACCATGACACTTGAAAGCATTAAGTGTGACCGACATAAAAAAGAGATATTAAACTCACTATTTCAACAATTATTTCCTTAAAATCATTAATTTAAATTTTAATTTTCAATTTTAATGATTTTTTTAATATAGATGTCAAACTTTTAATATACTTTAAAAGATATTATATCAGAAATGATCTTTCAACTATTCCATGATTCTCAATTTAGTCATCGACTATACAAAATTTACTCAGTTTAGTTATTAATTTAGTACTATATATGAATAAATTGAGTGAATTTTTGTAAAGTCAATGGACTATTCTGGATGAATTGATGGTGTATGAACAAATTTGGAATTATAGCATATTTAAGAGACCATTTTGAATATTAACTTGCATCTCACAAAATTAGACTAATTAATCGAGTAGAATCTCGATTGGGTCTCATTTGAGAGCAGCTTTCTTGGGAGCAACCTCATCAATAAACTTCAAATTTGAATTTATGGTCAAACTTGTCAATAAGAGAAAATATTAGTACCTGCAACGCTCACCAGGGTTAGCTTCTCTCTATTTTTTTTTTAAAAAAAAATTCTAAAAATTGAGAGAAAAAATCAAGTTTTAACACTAAAACATCTCTCTCTCCCTCTCACACATTTAACTTATCTCTATTCCAAATCTTATTTGCCTAAAAAATTGTGAAAAAAATCTCCTAAAAACCCACGGCTATTGTTGCTCTAAGCTCGTTGTTGCATATCTATGATTTTGAATGAATTAGTTGTGGATTGAAATTGTTTGTGGTGATACATTATACATATAGTTTAAGTTTTTTATTTTTTTTTCCTATTTTAAAAATTCATATGAACATATAATAAGGCTGAAAGGATTGCTTGTGTTAAAACACTTGACTAACTTTTTTCCTTTTTGGTGTTATGTCTCATTCTATGACTTTTCCTGCCAACAGATACTACATTAGGTTACTTGTCTCTTTGCTAATTCCTTCTTTTGTGCTTGCTTCTGTCTCCATACTTTGGAACTAATTCAATTCATCTTCCCACACTTCCCAATCTCATCTTTTATGTTCTAACAATTTACACTGTTTTGGAAAAGAAAAATGCTTCAAAGACATTAATTTAGTAGATAATAAGTCTCACTTAAATTTACTTCCATAGTGAAGGTTCAATTCCTGTCACAAACATTGTGGTGTGGTTGGATATTATTTTTTTTGAAAAGGAAACCTAACCGCACCAAGTAGGGGTCGAACCTACGACTTTTTGCTTAGGAAACAGACGCTCTATCCACTGAGCTACAGGCGCTGCTTAACATTGTTATTAAACTTGATTGAAACAAATTTTCCCCAAAAGCATTTTGAGATTTGAGAAATTCATAAATTATAAATCTTATTGTGTGTGTATATATATAGACTCATAATTAAATGAGTCCACACTTTTCCATGAGTCCGTATGGATATATATGAGTCATTGAATGCTTGAGATCAATGACCTAGTTTTCATCAACTGTGCAACTATACAATTGTGCACTTGAGTTACATAGTTGGCGAAATCTAAGTCATTATTACAGTTGCACAGTTAGTGAAATTTTGGTCATTGATCTCAAACATTCAATGACCGAGATATGTCCGAGTTAAATAAATTGACATATGAAATAGAAGGAGAGAGGTTGGGGGTGGGGGGTAGTTTTGGCAATAAGAGGAGGTTGCATGTGTATAGTAGGATGAATGTGCAGTGCAGAGGGACCAGTTAAGTATCTTTGAAAATAACAAAATGTGATCTGTGTCTGGGGTCTGTTCACTGAAACCGGTTTCTTAATTCCGGACCAACATTATCATAAAGTTCTATCAAAGATCATACTGGACCTACCCATTTTATCCCTCCTTTCATTTTTTTTAATATAAATATATCATTCAACATTTTTATGAAATCATACGTAACAATATCATATACCTCGTATTACTTATTGTTAGTGATATAAAGAAAAAAAAACATAATTTTATAAATAAAGAATACATTCATAATACTGAGTGTTTATACTCTCTCTTCACCCCATTTGAGAGGACAATGAGATTGGAGAAGTTAAAATATGAGATTGAAGTAGTTAGAAAGCTATAATGGTAATGCTCTTACTAAATTGTTGTCCCTTGTTGCTTTGTTAAATTTTTTGCTATTAAAATGATAGATCATTTTAATTGCTCTCCCAAACAAACTCTTATTATTTTAATGGATAAATATAATTGATTTTTAGCTTCTTTTTTTTTTTTCCTTTAATATTACTTCCTTACTTACCTTTTATGATAACTAAGAGTTAATTCCTATGTTAGTTGCATTGTTCGTGATTGTGTTTCTCTAAAACACGCGCTACTTTGTTGATGTATCGTTTCATTTTATTGCTAGATCAGCGAATACGTTAGCTCATGTGTTAGCAAGAGCTACGGCTTCTCAATCTGGTCCTCGTGTTTGGCTTTCTTCTTTCCCTGACTGTATTCAGCATTTGCTTTTTGATAATTAATATACTTGTTGTTTGGTTTTCAAAAAAAAAAAAAAAGAGTTAATTCCATTTTTGTTTAAGATTTATAGAAGGCAATCGACTTTAGCATTCTTTTTTTTTTTTTCAAAACATCATCCTTTGGTCCTAATATTATTGTGACATGTCCATTTTTTGTATTTCATTAACAGAAGTGTTTAAATT
The DNA here is from genome assembly GCF_003576645.1 of Ipomoea triloba. Classification (NCBI taxonomy): domain Eukaryota; kingdom Viridiplantae; phylum Streptophyta; class Magnoliopsida; order Solanales; family Convolvulaceae; genus Ipomoea; species Ipomoea triloba. The sequence continues at coordinate 15,197,621 of NC_044922.1, read as the reverse complement.
CCATAAAATCTAAGGGCATTTAGGTCTTCAATTGTGAATTTTTTTAATAAAATTAATTTAAAAATATAGTGGGTCAACCCACTTTGTATAAAAAGGATCAAAATGTCATTTTATTTAACAACATTTCAATGATTTTGTTAACAAATGACCAAAAATATAATGGTCATGCCACTATAATATTATAACCAAAAGGATATGTTTTGAAAAGGAATGACTAAAAGTGATCCACCACCTATAAATCTATGACAAAAAAAAATGTAATTAACTCTGATAACTAAATATCCTAATTAATATGATGAAATTGAATTTTGAATTATAAATCATTCCATATAATAACTTTGTCTCACTTTACTTACTAGCTTCATTTAATCTTGATTGGGGTTATAGAGCAACCTCATTATACCTCTAACCCATATATTTTTGACCAATGACCAAGCTTGTGGTTTCTTCCCGGTCTCAATATCTTCAAGTTTTTCGGTTTTAATAGATAGATTGACTGGGTAACAGAGCTTTAGCAGGGGAGCTTCCACAAATCTTCTTGAAAGAGATATTGAGTTGATTTTCATTGTATACTTTATTGTGTAACGATTCTCGCATCACAAGGAGTAGAAGACTAGTGATTGGGTTATAGGGCAACTCTACTTGTTGCATGATAATATGGGTATCGTATGTTCATGATTTTTTTTTTTCTGATTTTGATTCTAGTAGATTTCTCGGTCTCGATATTAATAGCCATCCTAGCCTCGATATCAATAGGCTTTCCGGGCTTGATATTAGAAGAGTTCATGGCCTCAATATCATAACACTTACCGGTGATATCACAAGGCTTTCCAATCTTGATATAAGAAGAACTCCCGGCCTTGATATCATAAGAATTCTCATTCTTGATATCATAAGACTTCTTGATTTTTATAGTAAGACACTTCTTGATTATCGCTACTAAATAGGTCAATTTCGCCGCCACTGCACCGATCGTCACATCAATAGCTTACATGTTGCATGATCAGCATGACCGCATGACTATCCAATCCATGGTTGCCATGTCAAAAATTTGTCCTCATTTATAGGGCATCCTACCTAATATATGCAAGGGGATTGATTCCTCACAACTTAGTAGTCATAATTGGAATTAATGCAAACTATCATGAACGCTAATGATGTCAATATTGAAAACTAAGCAATATTTTATCACGTCAAATACAAAATTACTTGTAATACTTTTAACACCAAATAAAAATACATATGTGCACCATTTTTGTACATAAATAGCACGAAAAAAATGATAATATTAACGTTGATAGTAAAAATCATATTTCATAGTATATTGTAATTATCTGGATGTAAAATGTGACAATCTCTTGATTAAACAATCATTAATCGCAACGTATTATACCAGATGATATTTTTACTCATCATAATAAATAGTACTGTTATTATTATTCAAACAACACATATCCATATTTGACTTTATTGTTACTTACTACTACTCTTTATATAGTACGTATTCACTTTATAGTATGTTTTGACTCATAAGTCATAACATTAGATTGTAAAAAGAAAAAAACTTTAATCTTTTCCTTGCAGAAATGGTGATACATTTTTCATCTGCTTTTGGCACGCGCAAAAAGAGACGTCACGTGCTTCCAACGTATGGCCATTGGCCTTCAAGAAAAAGCAACCACACTATGCTTCTATAATTTATTTATTTATTTATTTTCTCGCAAATAAATAAATAATTATGATTATAATAATTAAACTTAGATTATTAGAATGAGAACGACACAACTCAGCTTATTATTATTATTATTTTGTGGGAATTATTATTATTATTATTATTTATTTATCTTTTCAAGAGCAATATATAACAATTTTTGTCAACATTCTTCAGCCTTAAACTGTTGCATAAAATTTTTCTGATGTGATTTACATCTTATGTGATTTGTAGGACACAACGCATAAGTATGAATTACTTAATGAACATTATTGGGTAGTGAATGTATGTTTTTCTCGTTATAAAAATGATGTGTGGGTGTGTGTGTGTGTGTATATATATATATATATATATATATATATTAATTATAGATGTGTGTTTATTGCATCAGAAAGCAATGAAAAAAGGGGAGTCAGAAGGGAATAATAAAATAGAGAATATGGTTAAAATGAATCTTTTTGCTTCAATCATTGTATATATTTTAGGATTAGGAACAATAACATACTTCTTTTCTTTTTAAAAAATAGTTCCTCTTAATCACTTTATGATTCCCACTTGCTATTAAAAAAAATTTAAAAATATTTTTGGATGTACAATGGATATTATTTATTAGAAAAAGATAGGTTTTAGCTTGCGTGATCCGATCATAATTAATATATAGCTATAGTACCCATATTTATATGAATTTATCTTCAACTTTGTATTCATACTTTTCTCAAAGCAAACCAGGTTCGGTGTTGATTTTAAACCGGTAATTCACCGTTCAAGAATAACTAGAATCAAAATTCAAACTATATAAAGAAAATTTGAGTTTGATTTAAACGGTTTGAACCAAATTGCGATTAAACCCCTTCTTATTATTTATTTTTTTTTTTAAGGAAAAAAAAAAAAAAGACATGGACAACCTGGGTGGAGAGTGGTCGGAAAGGTAAACGAATAGTGGGATGATTGAAGTTCACTTTCGTTAAGAATTGACTTTCATGGGAAAGCTTGGATTCAACTCCATCGTCAAAAGAAAAGATTTCCCAATCTTCAATCTATGACTTCATGCTGTCTCCCTCTAACCATTTCTATAATTCTATAATCCTTTTTAATTATTTTTTATTTTGTTTACACCCATGTTAAAGTAAGTTACCATTTTGACTTTTTAAAAAATTGTCTTTTTTACCTCTATGTCATATAATGGTAATTAATAATACTTCTTTTTTACTGGATTAATTTATAATATAATTAGTCACTTCAAAAATATCTAATGATATGAAGGATTAGTACAAAACTTTATTACGAATTATGTTTTATGCTCTCTTGTATATTACATAAAACACTAATTTTGTTGAGTTTGACTATATGCTAATATTTATGGTCTCTTGTCTATGACATAAAATATTAATTTTGTTGAGTTTGACTATATGTCAGCAGTCAGTATGTTAAGTTGCTTATAACTATTTAATTTGTTAAAAAATAATTTATGTTTTTTTTCCCCTCTCTTTCTTTTTGGCTACCAATAATTTTACAATTTATAAATTTCATTGAAAATAAACCTGGTTTTTAGCCAAGTGTTATTATATTTGTCATTCTTAAGTTAGGACTAGATTACCATCTCATTAGTTAAAATTTTATGTACAAACAATACCGAACTAACAAACAAAATGAGACAAAGGGAATAGATGTTTATTTGTAGTTTATTGAATATTTATTTTTTTAAGATTTATTTTTAGTGTATTGCATATTCATTATGTGTATACTACTTAAAAATGAATATTCGGTATACTAAGAATGAACATCTATAGAATGTGGACCGTGATCCATACTATATATAATTTGCCTCTATGAGGAGATGAAAGCAGCATCAAGAAGGAGAAAAATCTTATTATATTTCAAGTTTTACTGTTTTACAGCACATGTGTGGAATAGTTATTCAATTTATTGTTCAACTAACAAGGTAAAAATTTGAAGTTTTTAATTGAAAATTGTTTGGAGGGGTACGAAATGACAAGACAAGACATGCAGAAATTGACCAAGAATAAAGGGGACAAGATGAGTTTAATGTATATGTATGCATGTACTACAATGAATGAAGCATGATGAGCAAGGGAATAACAAAGTCAAATGAGGGTGGGTGGTGGGGTTGCCGGGGGGGGGGTGTTTGTTGTTGTTGTTGTTGTTGTTGTGTATATTTCTTTCATATTCTTATTATCATTCCCTAACTTTATTATCCCCTTTAGATGATGGGAATTAACATTCCTCCACTTTGTCTCCCCCCTCTCCCCCTATTTGTTCCATCTTTTTGGTTTTTCTCCCTTTGCTTTTTGTTGATTGATATCATATGTGTTCCTCCCTCCACTCTTTTTACTGCTTAATTTATTGTAAAAATAATATTCTATCTGTCTTGTTTTACCCATTATATTCGTAATTTAAATATGATATTAACAATTTTGAATTTTAAAATCCATCTTGTTGTATTTGACAGGCTTTTTAACACATACATTGTGTATATACTAACGCTAAATTAATTGATATAAGAATTAAATTGTAAATAGATTGAGTCTGGTATTGTTAACTAGATGTGGCTTGTAAAATGAGATGTAGGAAATAATGTGTTTTGAATTATATCCAAAATTTTTATAATTATTATTAATGGATATAACAATAATAGATAGATAAATATATTTTTAGAATGGAGGTTGGTATTATAATCATATAATGCTCCAAAAACAAAAATAATAAAATATGCCACTCTTCCCCTTTTGCTTTGAGCCATTGCTTTATCTCATAGAAAAAGGAATAAATTGCCCAATCCCTTCCTTGATCCAGATGGGGCCCGGAGTGGGCCCATGGTGTCTGGGCCTGGGCCCCGCTTCAGGAAAAATATTGCGTGAATCAATAGAATGGCTGATGTGGACATTGCTTTTGATGGGTTGGTGTCGTTGAAGTGGAGATTTGGGCCCACCATTCAGCCCATTAACACATGGCCATGAAATGACACCCCCACCCCCTACCCCAAACCCCTTTTCCTCTGCACTCTCTTTTACCTTTGCTTATTTATCACACTTGTTGAGTTATTGTACGAGTGCGTTTACTAATCAGAGAAATTCTCTATTTTATTTTTAGGAGTTTTTCAATACTGTATTGATTTGCGAATTGTGTCACCCGTATTGTTAGAAAGGTCATTTCAGTGTCAGATAGAGAGTGGCATGTCACTCGAAGCTTTATCTTGTGATTTTTTTTTATTAACGATATTACTTCTTAAAAAATCGAAAAATCTAACTAAATGTAATCATAAATTATTAAAACTTTTATTTTATTTATCTTTTTTTTTTTTCCACACATCATTAAACTACCTTCCACATTTGCATGCTCTGTTCCTTTCACCATAGAAACCTTTTTCACCCACAAATGGAAAAAGAGGGCCTATTAGATATCTTGGTGGTTAAGGGTTTTGACAGATCAAGCCTAGCCACTCTCACCCCCTAGAGGGTTTACACTTTACACACCTCTAAGCTTTTTTCCTCTTCACACCACCTAAAAGGTGAAATTTGATAAAATATTTACTAACCGAGAGTGCGTGTTTTAGATATGACCTGCACGAAGTGGTTCTCCCAAATGGAAAGTAATTGGTTTACTCTCAATAGGGCCTTCTGTAGGTTGAAAAGATAGTTATGAACAGATATTAGATTATAATAGAGTCAGCAGTACTCAAAAAATATTTTTATAATAAATGTGAAACAACTTGTAGATGGAGTAAATATGTTATAATTGAAAATCATATTGTTAGTATGTTCAGAAGATAACAAGTGAGATTAATTCTTTTCTTAGTGATTTAGAATTATCTAGTGGTATTCGACCTTTACCAGCAATGAGGTGATATAGGAGTATGTTGGTCTAGATTTTTGTAGTAGTATTGGCATTGTTTAGCAGTGTAGATGTGAGTTGTGGGCAGTGCATGATTGAAATTTCAAAATGATGCAATGAGTGGTAAAGTCAAATTGTCATGTCCATGGAAGGTAGGTGATCTACACCAAACAATACTGTAGCAGTACAACTATGTTCACAAATGAGCAAATGATTTTTCATCCCGGTTGTGTGATTTATGGGCTATTACATAGGTCACAGAAGTAGTGTTTATCAAGTCACTACTTTAGCTGTGTAGTTTGCAGACTATTACATATGAGTGAGGTTAAACTAGAGCTACTCGAGTTGTGTGGTTTGCGGGCTATTATACAAAGTGAGGCTCAACCAGCACTACTCGAGCTATCTGGTTTGCGAGTCATTACATCAATCATTAACAACTGTGTTGACTATATTATCAAATAATGTACATTCGATATAAAAATAATGTACTTTTAGTATATTAAAAATGTACATTGTATTCAGGGGATTTACATTATTTGTGTACTGAATGTACATTATAATGTATAAGGTATAATGTACATTCAGTACACAAATAATGTACATTTAGTATATTAAAATGTACTTTTTGTTATGGTCCACACAGCATTATGTGAACCATGGTCCATACAATAATTTGCCCTATTACATATCAGTGAGGTGCGTGAGCGGCCGTGCACTCTTGTCCCTTTAAGAGAGGTCGCGAGTTCAAACCCCCTCGTATGGAAAAATCAATATGGCCATCACCTTGCCCCTTAATTGGGCTGGCCCGGTGCGAACTGAGATTAGTCTAAGTATGGTACGTGTATGGCCTGCTCAGGACATCTCGTGATTTCTCTACTTACATAGGAGTTAGGGTTTATCCCGCCACTACTCAAGCTGTGTGGTTTGCGAGCTATTACATAGGAGTGTATGCGGGTTTTCTTTCCTCACCAACCAAAAGGAAAAAGATTTCCCAGATTCACTTCAAGATGGGGGAGTGAGGGCAATATTTCAAATGGCCATAAATGAAGAACCAGCAATCATTTCCCAGTTGAGTATCCCCAGGGCTCAATCATGGAACATTCCAAGAATCCATGCTCCCAACATTTGCAGAAACTCTGACCTTTTGCAAGTTAATTTGACCAGAAACTTGGCACTGTGAATGGACTTTGTTTTTCATTGTTTCTGCTATGCAGTCTCTGATCAGTCACTTTTGATTGAGAATGCCTGTTTTGTGATAATTTAACTAAGTTGGTCAAAAATTTATGAGCCATGTCTGGGAAATTTGGAATTCATTTCATTACAGGGTTGTGTTTCACCATGCAGATGAAACATTATGTGGTCCTCTAATGTTCTGGAAATCCATATATAGAAATAGGCCTTCATTGATGCTATTATTAGGTACAGATTCCTAAAGCCCATGCTGGATATGATTGTCAAAATTTACTGGCCTAATTTTACCTTTTGCTTATTGAAAAAATGTAAAACTCGAGAACAACCCTAGCCGAGTTGATTAGCCTGTTGGTTTAAAACTCGAGAGCAACCCTAGACGAGAGGCTGTTTGGTTTGAGCCGATTAATTATGAATAATATAGACTGGTTTACTTCCTTATAGTCCCAGATTAGCTATGAACAACTTAGGCTGATTTACCTATTGTGGTCCTTTACCAGCTAGGCTCACAAGGCGAGATTTACCCTGTGCACGGGATAACAACAAATATACAACCTAGAAATAGCAGCACTTGAGAACATGAACAATATGAAACTAGGTTTAATTGTCATATCCTTGAAACAGGTCAAGGCTACCCTCATAACAGCAAAAATTTAGTAGCATCTGAAGCTAAAGTGACCTGCTTTAACTACAAGTTTACACCAGGATACAGCCATTAACAGCAGGGGGAGAGCACTGAGATAAAAATGAAGCAAGACTAAAAAGCAAAATTGTTAAAAAGTGGGCATTTCAAGATTTCAGCAGAAGTTCATATTTGGAGCTGTTCCAAGCACCTCAAGGCCGTTGATTCATCGACCTCGATGCATTCGGACTTGTTCGTACTTTCCTCGGTATTTGAGACAGCTTCCTTTGCGGGTTTTGTCGGAGCAGCAAATACAGGAACAGCCTGCCTGATGCAGACAGGCGGAGCGACCCGAACAGGTTGGGCACGCACCATTTGAGAGGGGCGTGCAGAAACTGGAGGTGCTGAGAAGACGGGAACTGCTGTTCTTACTGTAATGGGAGGAGCAATGCCACCACGGTAAGGCGTCGTTCTATATTGTCGAGCAGGAGCATATGGGGCTGCCCCAGCTGCAGAATAGGCGTGGCTATCGCCCGTGGCTGTTGACAATGACCTGTGTCGAGGAATGGTTTTCGGGCAAATTAAAGGAAGGATTTTGGATGTGGCTGCAGGGTGACACCGAGGGCTCGATGACTGCGAGCTAGGAATAGGGAACTTCTTCTGGAAAGGTATTGAACTAATGCTAGAATTAGCCATTTCTATCTTTTCCCTCGAGCGGTAGTTCAGTAAGGCCCTCGCGATCCTGATCTGCTCCTGCTCATCAGTGTTCTCGGGCTCAGACGACGAACTCGCATCTTGCTTCGCCACTGTCGGGAAAAATACAATATTGTCACGAAAATGGCAAAGTTTGCTCATAACTTTTTACAATGATGCAACAATGGAGAACAAAGAGAATTCTTCGTGAAATTCAGAAAGAACCATATATAATCTCGGGAGGTTTACTTGAAAATTCTCCCTTTATAGCTACTCCACCAAAATTTAAGAATAGCAGTAACAGTTTAGTGAAGGAAAAACAGGTGAAACTAACAAGGCAATGTGCCCCAAGAGGAACTAAATGGCCTTAACGGGACGAACATTACGGGCATTATTCTTTTCATTTCCAACTTTATAGAATGTTTTTCTAGTTACCTTGTTTCAGCTTCTTTCTCTTCTCGTCTAACATAAATAGGAAAGGGCAGTGGGTTTATTGTTCTGTAGGCCAATACTCCATAGCGGGTGAAGTAATACATGTACGCTACTCAATATCGCTCCATGAGTGTTATGTGATTAGCATAGTTTCAAGAAAATAATCAGTATCTAAAACCCACCCGATCTTTTTTCCCTGAATCCTTGAGGTCGACATTATCTAGCATTTGCCCGGGGTTCAATTTTCATTTCCCCATCCCCTCCAATGTACCAATAAAAAGATAAAAAAAACCAAGAAGTGAGATCTCCATATTACTCCCTCTGTCCCATTTTACCTGTCCTATTTACTATTTATTGGCCAAATCAACTATTTCTTCTTTGCTTATTTTTTAGTATTTTTTAATGATTTAATTTTTTTTTTGGTTGTGTTTAATAGTATTTTTAATATACTTTCTAAATATATAAATTTTATATACTAATAACTTAACATTATGAAAAATTGTATGGTAAGTAACTTCAGTCAGACCTAACTAGACACATAAAATGGGACGGAGGCATTTAGCAATTCAGGCAATCAAAGTGTGATCTGCTAAAATAGGCTTAAGCTATATAGCATTCAAATCATGTTAGGACTTTGCTCATTGCTCGGTGGAATATAGAGAAATATTAATTCGATACTTCCTATGTCGGTTTTCAATTTTGTAGAACGGGGGACTCACATTGTTTCAACGATGACCAAGCCGCCAATGCAGCGTTCTTCTCAGCTTGTTTCTTGTTTTTGGCTGGTTCCCCAGTGAATGTGATCCCGGCTAGCTCCACTGTTCCCGTGAAGACCGGATGGTGTCCAAGGCCCGATCTGAATGTTGCATATTGAGGCAAAGGGGCTCCAACTCTTTGCGAAATTGCTTGTAAGAGGTTTTTATACACTCCCGTTTCATCCTACATTCAGCCCGTTCAATCAACAAAAATAATCAACTTTCAGCAATCATTTCGAAACAGCTTAAACAATAAGTCACAAGAATCTAAAGCACTAAAACTGCCACGGCAAATACATAAAGGGAAGAAAGAGCGGGCAAGTGAGTGAGTGCGTGTTCCTTTGTTCCGAGTAAGAAGTGAAAGTCAAGTTCATAATTTTGCAGACCATGATAGGTTCCGAGATAAGCAAAGACACATATTTTCTTTACAAATTTTTATCTTAAAACGGGGATAGGCAAGACCAGATATTTCTACCTACCCCTACAATTTTTTTTCCATTCGATCCTTAGTTCCAATGCAAGAATTCTTAGTTTAACCATGTTTTGCATGTTTTAAATGAAACCATATCCAAATACCAAAAGACTACGACTTTTATTTTGTAATTATTTGAGAAGAAACCATGCTAAATGAAGTTTCAACTTTGTGCCTTGTAAAACCCAACATTGATAGAGACACCGGTTGACTTGGTTTTTTTTTTTTTTTTTTTTTTTTTTTTTTTTTTTTTTTTTTTTTTTTTTTTTTT
>NC_044922.1:15139613-15186973 GCF_003576645.1 Ipomoea triloba | reverse complement strand
TTTTTTTTTTTTTTTTTTTTTTTTTTTTTTTTTTTTTTTTTTTTTTTTTTTTTTTTTTTTTTTTTTTTTTTTTTTTCCTGTAATTATCATTTGTCCAACATGGCAGACTACCAAACCATTGAAAATTATTTTAAAAAAAAAAACAAAAGAGTAGTTCTCGATTCAATCAATTGAATTATCCGATTTCCACACAGCCTATGGAATTTAACAAGGACGCGCAAGTCCACCTCAATAAAAGGTTGGAATTAACGTTTTCCTTTAGTTTTCAGGTCTTGAACCCCACGAAACACCCCCCATCAATAGATTAAAGTAAACTAAAAACTAGGTAGACGAGACTGTAAATACAAAGAGTAGTTTAATTTCACTTCCTAAGTGCTCCGCAGAAGATTTCCCACATTATATTCTATGTGAAATGTCCCGATTGGTCATATCTACCTCTCAATCTTAAACTACATGCATGAATGAAAACCTATACATATTAGCAAAAGTCAACAAAGTCCATGATCAATCTTTATTATATCAGATTAACAAACTTCAGAGCAGAAATTAATGCAATATGAAAAAAAAAAAGAAAAAAAAAAGGGTATCATCATCCCATACTGCCAAACTGATAGTCAGCCCACCTTGAATCAAGTAGATTTGTTTATATAGTTAGGTAGGATTACCCCGCATTTTTCAATGTAATCATACTAACTTTAGCATTTTAGTTTATCCCTAAAAATAAACAACTGAAAAAGTCAATAGTTTTAATGTGTCTTTATCATGTGTTCATGTAATTGAAGGTTGGGGTTAGTTTAAGCATTTAATCATTGATTATTAGGTTAAAGATCTGAGCCTACAGCCTAGAAATGTTGAAAACAGAGTTTAAGGTTACATACATTTTATCCAAACTTTTGATACTACAATTGCATACAAGCCACTACATCAATTCACCCAAACAAAATGCTTGTTAACTCCCTTTTCTTTGGGTGCACTATTATAAGCAAAAGGATTGTATATCCCCGGGCCGGGATATCACTAGAGCATTTATCACTTCCATAGTTGTATGGATTAATTACTTAAGTCGCTTAAGCATGAGGTCGAGAGTTCAAACTCATGTGTATGCAGCAATGCCCTTAGGAGAGCTGCCCTGAATAGGACCCGACCAAGGCACTTAAGCATGAAATCTAGAGTTCGCCCTTAAGAGAGCTGTCCTAAATAAGACCAATGCCCTTAGATGAGCTGCCTTGAATAAGACCCAACCGAGGCACTTAAGCATGAAATCTAGAGTTCGCCCTAAATAGGACCCAATCGAGGAACTTGAGCATGCAATCTAGAGTTCGAACTCATTAGTATGCAACAATACCCTTGGGAGAGCTGCCCTAAATAGGACCCAACTGTGGCACTTAAGCATGAAATCTAGAGGTCGACCATAGGAGAGCTGTCGTGAATAGGACCCAACCGAGGCACTTAAGCATGAAATCTAGAGTTCGACCTTAGGAGAGTTGCCCTAAATAAGACCCAACCGAGGCTCTTAAGCACGAAATCTAGAGTTCGTCCTTAGGAGAGTTGCCCTAAATAAGACCCAACCGAGGCTCTTAAGCACGAAATCTAGAGTTCGTCCTTAGGAGAGTTGCCCTAAATAAGACCCGACCGAGGCTCTTAAGCACGAAATCTAGAGTTCGTAAGACCCGACCGAGGCTCTTAAGCACGAAATCTAGAGTTCGTCCTTAGGAGAGTTGCCCTAAATAAGACCCGACCGAGGCTCTTAAGCACGAAATCTAGAGTTCGTCCTTAGGAGAGTTGCCCTAAATAAGACCCGACCGAGGCTCTTAAGCACGAAATCTAGAGTTCGTCCTTAGGAGAGTTGCCCTAAATAAGACCCGACCGAGGCTCTTAAGCACGAAATCTAGAGTTCGAACTCATCTGTATGCAACAATCAACTTAATTAACAGAGAAACTTTCACAAGCATTCATTTTGGAGTTGAAAAAATGGCCACAAAATCATATTCAATAATATATATATTAAAGAAGTGCCCCATAATTTAATGAATTTACTACAACACAGTACAAGAAGACCCCAAAACAGCTGTTAAGCAAATGTCAATATGATATTAATTACGGTCCCTCTCAAGAAACATCCCCAACTTATATGTTTTCCCACTTATCCCAAATTAGACCAACTCCTTTCCATCAAATTCCAGTGGCATTACAACCATATCCAAAAGCTAGCGTGAGGACACTCTGGTCATTTCCCACGCCATTAAATTCTACCACCAACCTCAGAGAGCCGGTCATCGCTTCCGGTTAACACAAAACCATCTTAAAAAAAAAAAAAAAAAAAAAAAAGGTTGCCGACGATAACTCCGACCGGCGCACGTTAGCACCGTCAGTATCGCCGGAGAAAAAGCCGGCGCACGTTAGCGCCTCGCCGGAAAATCAAGAAATCAGTTCCCATTTCAAAGACTGAGTCTTTGGCAATCCATTGCGGAAATAATGCAAAAGTAAGGGCTATAAATTAAAGCAATTTCGCATAACGAGAGAGAGAGAGAGAGAACTGACGAGAATTCGAGCGGCGAGGGAGTGGGAGGGGCCGCGGTGGGAGAGGGAGCCGAGAGCCACCTCGGCGGCGGCGTGCTCGGCCAGGCGGAGGGTGGAGCAGTAGTGGGGGCTCTCGAAGGACTCGCCGTTGAAGTTAACGATGGCCTTGAAGCGAGGGGCGTGGTCGGGGCCTTCCCTTATGCAGATGTAAGAGGGCAAGGTGAAGCAGCTCCGCTGCGCCAGCTCCTGTAGCTGGTTCTTGTACATTTTCCGGCGGGTTATGAGAGAGAGAGAGAGAGAGGTTGCAGGGAGGGTGTGGCGTTGCTACAAAAAAAAATGAAGGATAGGACAATGGGATGTTTTTTTTTGTAAGTTTGTTGTTTTTAGAGGGGCGAAATTAGAAATACAAATAAGTTGAGGGGGTTTAGCGTCAAGAGAACGTTAGACTGCATGGATAATACAAAAGTATTCCGTGGAAAAGTAGAAGTGACAGTGTGACACTCTTTTTGTTAATTTGACCCTCTTTTTGGGTTTGTTGGGTATTAGTCCACCCAAAGTATATTATTTTGAGTTCATATGTTGACATTTCTTAGAAATTAACCTTATTAGTGTGTAGTCCAAAAAGGGATTTATGCCAAATTTTGTTTCTTCTTTTACTTTCCTAGTAAGTTATTGGAACAAGAACAATTACTAATTGCTTTCGTTGAGACAATAGTCCATGTGTTGTGTGTATTCCTAGAAGAAATAACATACCCACAAGTAAAGGGGAGCGTTGAGCATACATGCAAATGGGCGCGCACAAATATATATGAACGAGATCAAGTGAGAAGCCAGTAAAAAATGGATGAAATATGAGCCGTTAATTTGTATAGATCAACAGTTCTAAAAAAAATAGCATACCCACAAGGGGAGTGTTGAGCATGCATGCGCACGCACACACACATATGTGTATATGAATGAGATCAATTGAGAAGAAGCCCCCGTAAAAAAAATGGAGGTAAAATCTGAGTTGTTGATTTATCTAGATCAACAATTCTAAAAAAACCAGAAAATCATAATTTTAGCCCATCAATTGTTTACCAAGAGTTAATGTAGTCTCTAGTTTTCAATTATGCACTTGTAATATAACCTTGTGCACATAAAAAATATAATTTGTGCACATAAAAAATAGAATTTGTGCACATGAAGAACAAATTTATGCATTTGAATAACAAAACTTATACACATGAAGAACAATACTTGTGCATCTTGAGAACAAAACTTATACACCTGAATAACAAAATTTGTGCACCTAAATAATTAAACTTGTACACATGAAAAACTAAATTTATGCATACAAAAGAGCAAAAGTTTTTTTAGTACTATTGACTCTGTTACAATGTAGTATCTGTTTGTAAATACTTTCTCAACCAAATGAAGAACTCACCCCTTCCCATGTGAGGATGCAATCAGGTGCCACTAGGCCACAATGTCTTTAGCAGAAGAACAAAACTTGTGCACTTAAAAAACAAAACTTATGCAACTGAAAGAAAAAACGTACTTAAAAAACAAAACTTGTGCATCTAAAGAACAAAACTTATACTCATGAAAAGAACAAAACTTTTGTGCATATGGAAAACAAAATTTGTGCACTTCAAAGTTAGAAAAAAAAATATTATTCTTTGATCTGGACCATATCAAAGAATGAGATTTCACCCTTATACACCTCTTTTATTTGATCCAAACTTTATATCAAATTACTATTGCAAATTCATTCAATCATTACTATAAGTTCATTAAGTTATTACTACAAATTCATTAAATAACTATGGTTGTTTAATAACGTAACAACTACATGCTCATAAAATTATTACTACAAGTTCATCACAAATTAAATTATTAAAATGATATATTAAAAAATATCAATATAGGTGTCATTTTAAATATATTAACGATATATTTTGATGTGATTTATATATATATATATTGCTTTTTTTTTATAAATACATAACTAAATAGAGAATAATATATGTAGGTGAAAATTAATCAGTTGATGCAATTTTTATGAACTTGTAGTATTATTATTATTAATGGCGAAGCTACAATGGGGGTAGTTGTCTCCACTGCCCGCCCTATATATATATATATATATATATATACCGATATTATAACAAAGGTTAACATGGTTGAGATGGTAGGTCTTCAGTTTTTTTTTTTTTTTTCATTTCTTAATATCAATAGTGAGAATTTTAATTGAATTTTTTATTTGTAATATAGTGACTTTTTTCTTAATATTAATAGTGAGACGAGTGAAATTTTGTTTCTGCACTTTTTAATATTAATAGTGAGAATTCTAATTGGATTTTTTATTTGTAACACTGTGACTTCTTCTTCTTTTTTTAATATTAATAGTGAGATGAGTGATTTATAATGTGTTTTCTATTCAAACTATTTTATCTAATTAATTATGTTTTATATTTTATTTTAAATATTTTTTTATCTTGATGTATTTTGACTTTTCATCTCTAGTTAACAATATTTATGGTTCGATCTTTAAGTGATTCATTTTTTTTTTTAAATCTCGTTAGTGTATCTTTCACCCCCACTGAGAAAGTTTTCTAGATCCGTCACTGATTATTATTATGTACCTAGACTTTTTATTAACCTATCCTAGTTATTGTTGTTGTTGTTTATCTCAACTATATATCATTTTAGTTTTTTAGTTGATACAAAACATATCATTCAATTGCTTCTTACAAAAAAACTGTAAGAAAAAATTGGTTAAAGTTATTTAACATTATCAATGTAATACGAGTGTGGTTATCTTATATGATTATGTTTACTCTATGTTATGTGATAATCTTTAGTAATATAGCATTATTGTCTCGTAAGAAAATAAGATAATATAACAAGTCCTACATAACACAATGTTGTTTGATTGATTAATTGTTAAATGAAGTCATTTTTTTTTATTTAACACTTAACCAAAAAGTGTATCAAGCAAATTTCAAACTTAAATATGCATATAGCATTATCTCAAACATTTATTAAATCTAAACATAAAACTTTATATATCAAGGAATAGAATATTCAAGGCCTAGGAATTCCGGTGCAAGTTTAGTGCGTAAAAGAACATATCGTGCAAACTTTATTGCAAAAACGCGTTAATGATAATGATATGATTAATCCATTCAACTACGTTGATGTGAACACCTTTCACTTTATTTTATGTTGTTTACTTAGACCAATATGTATGCGTATTATCCCCAAAACAAAATTGATACGTCCTTTCTTAGTCATGTTGGAAATTTACAACTATAATCTTGTGGTTACTAAGTTTAGAGGTGTGTAAACTTTGGTAAAAGTTCGATTAATTGATCGGGCCAAAAAAATTTGATTAACCATCTCAGTTTGATTAATGGTTAAAGCTTTTATAGAATTTCGATCAACGGTTAATTCAATTAGAAAATATCGGTAAACCAAAATTATATATATAGTCATAATCAAGTGTGACTGCGTCTTAATGTGCGGTCAGTGCGGCCGCACCACTACGTATACAAATATACATCACTAAATGTTAGAAAATGCACAACTCAAATATGCACCGTTAGACACGTATTACCAAAAAACACACCACTAGGTATGCCAAAATACACAACACAATGTTAGGAAATGCACCATTAGGAACATGAGAGTTATGGTGTATTATTTTGATTGTGTGGTGTGTTTTTTAGTGTTTTTATTTATTTTCATTGTGGTGCATTTTCTAACATTGAGTGGTGTATATTTGTATACATAGTGGTGTATTATGCACCGACCGCACGGGAAGGCGCGACCATATTTGAATATATATATAGAGTCATAATCAGGTGTAGCTTGGTTATTAGGTGTGGCTGTGCGACTTATTTCCAGCCATTAGATCATATCAACTCATCAAATCAACAGGCAATATATATATGTTACAGAACACACCATTCTACGTACTAAAACGCTCCAGAGGATCGATAAAACACACCATTCCACACAATATACTAAATGCACCTATTCACTTAAAATTCATCAATATACTTAATAAAACACATCATTCTACGTATTAAAATGTACCACAACGTGCCTCATGTCAAATTATAAGCATACACTATTTACACATTAGAAAACATGTGCTAAAATATGCACCATTTTACGTATTAAATGCACCACACTTATTAGAAACACATGAGTTAAAATACACACCGTACCATTCAATGTATTAAAATGCACCAGACGACGTATTAAAACACACCATTCCACAACACAGTTACACATCATTCTACGTATGAAAATGCACCAGCGGATAGATTAAAACACACCATTTCACAACATAGTTAATGCACCAACATACGTAATAAAACGCACCACAACATGTATTCAAACGCACCACACTATGTACTAAAATGCACCATTCCAATTCACGTAATATAAATACTAAAATTACCATAATAACCCCAATTAAACATACGCGAATTTCAGTAGGATTAATCAAATTGGACGGTGCAGATTAGGCCGCATGACCGCACCGGGGCTTGCCGCTGCATTTGAACAAAAATCTATTTATATATATATATATATATATATATATATATATATATATAAAGTAATGTTGTTATTATATTATTTTGTATATTTTCTTATAGATTTGTATAATGTTATTGTGTTTTAAAAAGTTGTCAACCAAACACTAACTATGATTTTGATTCTCATTCTTAGTGTGTAAACCCATGAACCAAACACAACATTTTTTACATCATCCTTTACAAACTTTTGTTAAAATGTACTTCCTCTGTCTCATTTTATCAGTCCTACTTACTATTCATTGGTCAAACCAACCATTTCTTCTTTGTTTATTTTCTTTAGTATTTTTTTATTCATTTTTAAATTTGATTTTTTTTTGTATTTAATAGTATTTTTAGTGTAGTTTCTAAATATGTAAATTTTGTATATTAATACTAAACCTAATATTATAAAAAATTGAATTAAAAATAACTTCAATCAAGCCTCGTTAATCGAACTAGACACATAAAATGGGACAGATGGAGTCATAGTTTTAAATCAAAATGTAAAAGAATTACTCCCTCAGTCCCATTTCATCCGTCATACTTACTATTCATTGGTCAAATTAACTTTTTTTTCTTTGTTTATTTCTTTATTATTATTTTTAAATTTAATTTTTTGAATTTAATAATACTTTTAGTGTAGTTTCTAAATATATAAGTTTTGTATATTAATACAAAACTTAATATTATGAAAAATTGAATTAAAAAAAGAACTTCAGTCACGTCTCGTTAAACGAATTAAACACATAAAATGGAACAAAGAGAATACATATTTTCAAAAGTATTACACTGTAATACACATTTGATTATTTATTAGTATTATATTTTTTTACCTTCTTATTTTGAAGGAACAATCAAAGTTATTTTACCTCATTGTGACCCTTGCTGACTAGAATCACAAGATCAGATATATCACGTGCACACCCTCAAATAATGATTTATTCGCATTAAACAAAAATATATACAATCAAGCAAATAAAAACCTGCAATGACATGTGGCTGCGAGGCTTCGCTCGTCATTTACCGTAATTCACATCCCTGACCCTCATAAACTGCAAACAGTTAACGATCCTCTTGGATCAGCATCAGCGTCTTCAATGTCCTTGATCAACGATCCATTTGTGAGGTCATTCAGCTAGCTGTTGACGTTTCAACCGCGGCATTCCCGGGGAACCAAAATCCAGCACCGTACCTGCTCCTGTTCTGATTCAAGTACTAGCCGGCAGCCGGGACATTGAAATAGCAAGTCGTTCGATGCAGAGAAGACTGATGAATTGAATTGGGGGTAGGTTTAGTTTAGGGCTTCAGACTTTGACCAATCCGGCGGGGAAGAGAAATTCGAATTGGATTGGAAACCCCTCGCCTCTCTGCACTGCTTTCAACATCAAAAATGAGAGCGGACAAGCCTGACACTCTAACCTAACGGTCAAGTGGATGCCCCGATTCGATCCGGATTTTGGGTTTGAACGGGTCAGCTATGGATAATCTAGGCTGGTTTACCTCCTTATGGTTCTTTGTCGGCTAGGATCACATGGTCAGGATAAACCCTCGTTAAAAGAGAGGTGGATGCCCCGATTCGACCCGGATTTTGGGAATAGAATTGTG
The DNA here is from genome assembly GCF_003576645.1 of Ipomoea triloba. NCBI lineage: Eukaryota > Viridiplantae > Streptophyta > Magnoliopsida > Solanales > Convolvulaceae > Ipomoea > Ipomoea triloba. The sequence goes on along the minus strand of NC_044922.1, from coordinate 15,178,277 downwards.
GACTTATCGAACTATCAAATAATATATATTTAGTACACAAATAATGTACTTTAAATATATTAAAAATGTACATAATATTGTTTAAAAAAGAGATGTCCATTGTATTTAGGAAAAATATATTATTTAAAATACTAAAAATATATTATTTTATATAATATACATTTAGTACACAAATAATGTATTTTTAGTATATTAAAAATGTACTTTTTGTTATGATCCACACTGTGGACTATGGTTCATACAATAATTTGTCGGCTTATGGATTTTGGGTCAAAATGACGAGATACAGAATTCATACTCATATGGTATAGAATTTCATAACACAAGACACAAAAAATTACAATACAAGATACATATACATGTTATAAATTTACTTATTCTACAAATATGATTTAGGTACATATTTGTGTTCATAGACACAAAATTTCACAATACATACACAAAAATTCATAAATATAAGACATAATTATTAATATGTTTTTAGTACAGAATTCATACACTTAAGATACATAATTTCATAACACAAGACATAAAAACACATAACATAAACACACACATATGCATCAGGATTCACAGTAGAATTCTTTTGTGAATCTGAATCTACCTTGTAAGGTGGACCCAGATCCATGGCATAACAACGGATAGTATAAGGATTGCAGAATTGTGTTCGTTTGATAGGATTTTGGGCCTGCATTTGAAGCCCATGTAGGAAAGGTTTAGTCTTTGTTAACAAGCCATTTGATATTGTGCTCTCACTTTTCCAATGGGCTGTGACACTGTAAGATCCATTTTATTTAAAATAGTGTTGACACTGCATGGCTGCTTTCAATTGTAATATATTTTAAAATTTAAAATTTAATTATTTCATATTATTAATTCAACTAAATTTAGTATTCTATTTTGTCTTATTCGAGTTCAGTTATCAGTTATCAGTCAATGTAAGACTTTAGTTATCTTTGTTAGAAATATTATTGTTCATTGTGTCAACCGATCAGCGAATCACGCGAGTCATGTCTTGACTCGAGCTTCGAATTCTGATTCTGATCTTCGTGTGTGGGAAGGACCCCGTAATTGCATCTCCAACTTTGTTATGGTTTAATGACATATCCATTTTTTGTTTAAAAAAATAAATAAATAATTTTACTAAATTTAGTAATCTACTCTGTAATTTTTTGAATCAATCAAAATGCTATTTAGTGTATAACGGTGAAATTTGGTGAAATGTTTAAAATCAGTGATATTTATGACGTTTTAGAGTAAATTTAGTTGATTTAAGCTAAACACCTTATGCTCAATTGGCATCTCTCTAACTCTCTGTGAAAGAAGGTCACATGATTAAACTCGATGGTGGAGTACTGATTTTTTGGGCTACAACTATTGAGAAAGGTCAAATATAATAAACTTGGTTAAAATGATAGTCCATTGGTCATGTTTTATCTATCATATTTACTACTCCATCCGTCCTATGTTATGTGTCTGGTTTTATTGAAATTATTTTTAAATCAACTAGTATTTTTGCCCGTACGTTCCACGGAATAGATTTGTTATAATATACAATTATATAAATTATATCATCGAATATTATATAGCGCAATTGATGAAATTGGTTGGATCGATTATGTTTTCTGATGTTTTCCTTGCTTGAATTAGAGCAAATAATTGTCCAATTAATCGTGTGATGCACGAATAAATTTTTTTATTATATAGTTAGATAATAAAAATAAATATGAAATTATAAAAAAAAATTAATATTGAACGTGTACATTTATTTGATTATAAGATTAGTGCAAAAGTATTATTCAATTAATTGAATAATATATGACTTGTTTGTCTACAATTATCTTAAAAAGATCGATATGTAATATGACTTGTGTAATTATATTATTACTAAAATAAATATGGGGAAAATGATAAATAATTATGAATTCAACGATCAATGTTTAACTTAATATTATTAGTCAATTACACTAATATATTTGCCATTATACTTTTATACCTTTTTTTTAGTACTACTGACTTTGTTACAATGTAGTGTCTGTTCATAGCTACTTTCTCAACCTACTGAAGCACAAAGAGCTTGAACCCACTCCCATCATCCATGTGGGAGTGTTAATCGGGACATCGGGTGCCACTAGACCACAAGGTGTTTGGCTTATACTTTTATACCTTAAGTATATTCATTTTCACCATATTGCATTTAGTTTCTTTTTCCTCCTCCATATTTGAATGAATCAATTTTAATTATTATAAAAAAAAAAACCTAACAACCATATTTAATTAATTTTTTTAAAGTTTTCAAAACGAAAGTGTAATTAATATTTTAAAAAAATTTTAAATAATTTTCAGTCAATTAATAATATCTTGTTTGTTTTTCAATTTGCCTAATCTATATTTTATTTTTCATTAGGATCCTTTTATATTTTCAATCAATTAGGAAAATCAGTTTTCTTTTCCATTTTATCTTTACTATTGTTTGGGCGGGAATTTCACGAATGATGATTTTATTTTTATTAATAGTAGTATAGATATAGAAGTGTAGATAAGTATTTAAATTATTAGAGCAAATTGCCACTTTGGTCTACTGACTATAGGAGTCCTATTAATTGCAATGCATGACTTTTAAATATGTTAATTGGATACATTGACTATTCAATTTTATCAATTTTGATCACTCCGGCCAAATCTCACTAGAAAGTAAAATAATGAGGATATTTTAGTCATTTTACTTTTATTTCCTTCGTTCCTTGACGAGCTACCATCTTATCTTTCTGGCCAAAGACTTTGTCCGGGTGAAGTTTTTCGGCCAAATGTTAGTTCCATTTTTCTCCTGTCCAAGATAGCAATCCACAGGGGTAACACCATTTCACTGGAAACAGGCCCCAAAAGCACCACCGTCAAAATTCCGATTTTCAAGACACCCTTCAATGGCTACTCTGTGAAATTCAACCCATTTTACGATAACCAATTGGCCATCGCAACCGCTCAGAATTTTGGCATCTTAGGGAACGGCCGGGTCCACGTCCTCCAGCTCAACCCCAACGGCCCAATCTCCCAGCTTGCCGCTTTCAACACCGCCGACGGCGTCTACTGGTCCGAGGACCACGACTCCCTAGCCTGAGGAGCAGCAACCGGCGCCGGCGACACCATCCTCCGCTGTCGTCCACATACGTTGCGCGTTGCCGCCCGCCGCCCGTCATTGGCGAGAAGAAAAACACTAGGTTTGCGTGCTTAGCTGGAGAAGAAGAAGAAGAAAAGATGGATTCACCGGAGAAGAAGAAGAAAAGAGTTGTGAAAACTGAAAAGAGATGTTTAGTGAAATAGTAATTTGACATTATCTAAAGCAATATTGTATGTTATTTAATTTCAGAAACGCGAGACACTCATTAGTAACACGAGATTTTTTAGAATAGTACGTTTTATAATCTGTATTTTTGCTATACTGTCAAAAATTTCATCGCTTTACATATTTCTAAATAATGTGAAATTTCAAAATCATTGAAATAGTAAATTATGTATCTGGAACCAAATAACGTCAAAGTAAATTTAGAATAGTTGTATAATTTTGGAGACAAAGTACACACATGAGTATTCTTAGTATGTATATGTATTTTTAACTAGTTGACTTACAATTACATTTAATTTCTCTCTTGTAGTCGTCAATTGAATCACGCAAGTGTGTCCACACAATCTATACATCAAAACTTATTTTTTCAGAAATCTTTTCTCACGAATAAACACAACCCCTACACACACCTAGGAGCACGGAGCACCCCTTCCTGCATATCCATTCAAAACCTGAGTAGGTGAGTTGAGATTTGATAAGGAATATACGATGACGGATCAGATCCTGATGTATTGGTGTATTCTCACCGGTTCCTTATCAAGTCCGATCACATAAATCGAACTGGTTAGTGTCTTATAGCACAAGAGATCCATTACCTTCCCTTGACCTTTTTAGTTAGGTTGGGCGAATACGACTAAAAATGCTATGCAAAATTAATCATGTTCATACAAACTTAATAATTTTAATTAAATAAAAAGAGATTCACAACACCTTATTTACGCTCCACGGGTAAAGTGTACACATTGGTTAACGGGCATTAAGATAAGTGGATGAAATGTTGTTTTCATTTTGGGTGTGGGCATAGCCGGACCGACGAGGGAGGGCGGTGGGTGACAACTGACAACAAGAGTGGAAATTCCTTGTCGCCATGAAGCAAGAAAACGACATCCCAGTTTTTATAAGACGCCATTTATGAAATGAATTTCCCATGATGTTTACGGTCAACTAACCCTCCACTGCCCTGGCCCCACTCCATTTCAAATCTACGCTCCACATTTTTCCTCTTCATCCATTTTTTTTTTTTAATTTTAATAACTCCCTGATTCATCTTCCATGAATATCGCCATTAAACTTGTGAAGATACAGAATGATTTAAAAAATAAATAAAAATTATCCTCTAAATTTACCAATGGCATTGGGTGATTGGAGTTGGACAAGATAGATGCCTTTTCAACCCTTTCTTTTAAAAAAAAAAGTTAATTCCAAAAATACTATGTTGATTTTTCAAAATTAGTCCCTGACTTTTAATTTAGACAATTTAGGTCCCTTGACTTTCAAATTTTTTTCCAATGTTGGTCATTTCGTCAAATTTTGGTTAAATTGAAGCCAAATGAATAGTTAAAATTGTCCGTTCACCTGTTTAGTGTATTATTACTCATATTTCTCATATCCTATACGTTGTATATATGAATATAATCTCAGTCTAAGTTTCAATCGAAGCCATATAATCTCTTCGACGAAAATTATATTCATATATATATAGCATATATGACAGGGGAAATACGAGTAATAATACACTATACAGGTAAACGGACAATTTTAGCCCTTCATTTGATCTCAATTTAACCAAAATTTGATGAAAGGACCAACATTGGAAATAATTTGAAAATCAATGGACTTAAATTATCCAAATTAAAAGTCGGCGACTAATTTTAGAAAATCAATATAATCGGAGGACCATTACTGGAATTAACTCTTTAAAAAAATTACTCAAATATTTGTACGATATAAACTTTACTCATATATAATAGTTTATAAATTAGATAAAAGTGATAAACTGCACTAAAAAGATCATGCGTGACGAGTTTAATTAAAAGGGTGTTAGCGAGCTCGTAAATTTGTAATACAATATTTATGCACCATCCACCTAACCACCCTTTTGTACATTTCAACTTTTTCTTGTTCTTGAGTAAACTAGGTTATAGTTTTTCTAAATGGTATATTTTATATAAGTTCTGCAATTGAGAAAATGTCAAACCCCATTCTAGAATCGTCTCCCACATTTTAAATTCAATTTGGGATTTTGATTTTTACCAATCAAGTTTAATTTAGATTCTAGATATGATTAGAATTAACCGAATTATTATGTGTAATTTTTAAAAGTATTTAGGATTGAAATTATATGTTTGAAATTGTTTATTAAATTAAATAAAAATGAGTGTCACGCACATAAAAAAAAATGAAATTGTCATTTTGGTAAGAGTAATTTTTTTTGGGTGAAAATTTTGGTAAGAGTAATACTGCCTACACACACATATATATATTCTTTTATTCTTTCAATAATTAAATCAAAATATTTTATGGTGATAGCTAAATTAGAATAAGGATAGGTGTCTAGAGTTACACTATTAGAACATGGATTGTGATATGAGAATGTATTAATAAAGTTGGAACAAGTCAATTAGTCGATCCTTTGTGGACCGAAACTGTCGGATGGGTTGTTATGAGGATACGAGTGAATGAGAGCATGGAAGATGATCCCTTAGTTGGGTAGATGGGTCTATTTATATTACAAGCTAAGCGCTTATCAATAACATAACAACGACTAACAAGTGGCATTGAATTGTGAGTTCCTATTCGTAGAAAAAGGGCAATTGATCAATTTCCGAGTCAATTCCATTAGCTTTCACATTTGTCTTAGCTTCTAGGTACTCAAGAATATTAGCAATGATAGGTTTCTCTCGACTGACCTCTCTCAGGAGGTGATCAATCAGGTAAACTTTTTTAGGCAAGTTTCTTGAGCTTGTTTTATATATTGAGAAGTATTGATATGGAAGTGCATAATTTATACATTTTGACATCATTCTTTAAATTTATTTTAAGTGTTTTTTTTTAAAAAAATAAAAATTTAATGCACTAAACTTATTTGTATGTTTTGGTTATCTTTTGAGACTAAATATGTTTTTAATTTGACGTATTCATTGATTAAGGTGCTAACATTGGGTAAGGTATAAAGCTAATAAAATGGGTAAAACACTCATTGATGAGTTTAAAATTAGTTTTTTGAATGATTTTTATCACGAAGGCAAATCAATGCAAAATTGGAGTAAAGTTTGCAATGCTAAAATTTTAGTCCAAAATGACATTTGCTTAATATTTTGATAATATGTAGGAATGTCCAATTTGAGTAATTTTAGCATCATTAGAAAGCAAATTCAAAGAGTTATAACTCTTATTAAGGTCATAAACTTTAATTATGAAATTACAAGGGTCAAATAAAATAGTTTGTTTGGAAGTAAAAAATTGTAGTCCAGATTTCTCGCTGCAATGAAAATGCTTTAAAAATTTGATGCCTTTTCTTGCTACAGTGAGCCTGGATTTAAAAAATTTTCGAATTTGACCTCCACGATAGGTTTATTTTCTATAAATGCAATTTTAACATCTCAAAAGCCTAATAAATGTAAAGAGACAAAGCTAGGGTTTAAACACTTCAATTTTATTTAGAGAGAAATTTGCATAAAAAAAAACTTATAGTTTGGTCTCAAGCATAACAAACAAGGGAAAGAAGATAGCAAGGCTAGCTGCAAGGCTTCAAGGATGACCAATCACTAAATTTTTTATTTTCCTCTCAATTTTCTTGTTGCAATTGAGATGCTTACTTTTAACATTTGTGTTATCTTTACCATCATGAATGACTAATTTTCTTTATGGATTTGAATTCTTGCGAAGACTTGTTCATGTAGTTTGTTATTAATAGTAGCGTTATCTTATGTATCACAAACACACTAGAAGATACAGTAGTAGAGTGACTAATTTTCTATGAGACTTTAATTGATTGAATTTTGTAGGTTACTATAAGAGTAGAATTTGTTTAGTTTTTTTTTTTTTTTTTGGTGGGGGGTAAAGGGAGGAGTTAATCTTAGATCATTAGTTGATCCTCACAACATTTGACACACCCAAAAGACCAAGCCCATCCTCGCGCAAAAGTTTCTCAATCTCCTTGGGCGATTCTTCGGTTCATCTGTAGATGTCCATCTGGTTGCGAGCCCCTTTGGCTAGGGTGTCCGCGACCTTGTTTTGTTCCCTGGGAATTTGTATAAATTTGATGTCCCAGTTCCAGCTCTTCAATTCTTTGCATAGACCGATGATATTTCTAGCAGGGCCATCGTAGTCATCCTCACCTCCATTTATAAGGTTAGTTGCCATGGCGCAATCCGTTTCAAACTCCACTTTTCGATATTCCCGTTCCCACACTTCCTATAACCCGACGTAGATTTCCCACATCTCTACTCCTACCGGAGTGCACATGCCAATTTTGCTTAGTTTAATCACATAGTTACGCACAAGAGTGACAATTACATTAGATAACAATCTATCACACTTAAGAATTATAATATTAGAAGTCTATATTTTTTTAGTTAACTACTTAATAAACCTTTAACTAGGATTCAATCCCAACTTTTCTCACTATTATTTCTTATAATTTATTTGCCTTTGCTTTAGTTGATTATGTTATTCTCATCTCTCTTAAAATTGTATAGAATTAAATTTAAGTAACTCCTATTAACTAGTGCTTGATTGGATTAATCAAAATATCATTTCTTGTGGGCTCACACCCTGTAACTCCATAGAATTTTAATATTAAATTATTACAATTATGTAACTTATGAAATTTGTCAACAACTACTTAAATTACTGGACTAGTTAACTGTCCTATAACTTTATCTGTCAAAAAGTTTTTATTTCTATACTTATCACTTAAGTAGTACGGGTATGTATATATTTTATTCCTTTTGGCGTTTGTTTGCACGATGAACATAAAATGACAACATAGGCCTTGACGTTTTGTCACTGGTCACTAGAGTTAAATGGCCATTTTTAAAAGACCTGATTAGTTTGACCAAGTAAAATAATTTGGTAAGATACGGATGCCACTACTAATGCATCATCATATCATATCATATTATATATATAAAGTTTATACCAACAATAAAAACCAAGTTGATCAAACAATATACTCAAAAAAAAAAAAAAAGTTGATCAAACAATTAGTTTGAGAACTATAAAATTTTAAATTCAATTAGATTTTCTATAAAAATTGTTTGTTGATCTTTTGGTTTGAATCAGTCAACTATGAATAACATAGACGGATTTATCTCAAGTCCTAATGATCACAAGATGAGCTTTATATATATTTGGTGACTTGTCATACTAGTCTTGTTGGGTTGAACAAGAATTTTTTACACTTTTAGTCCCTATAGTGACACTTGCAAGATTGGTCCATAACTTTTAAACATTGCAATTTTGGTCCACGAGTCCACGATTATTGTTTTTGTTGCAAAAATGGTCATTTTCAATCACCTTCTTGCCCAAAAAATAAATCCGACGTATCTTCAGGCAATTTTTCGCCCGAAAGAAAAAAATTGACAGATTTTTCTTCAATTTCTTGCTGGAATTTTTTTTTCCTTTCAAGTAGGATTAAAATGGACATTTACATGGTTGAAAAAAATTCACCTTCCAAGCAGAAAAACATCGATTGTCATGTTCAACACGCCATCTATTGCCCAAGAAAAAAACTAATTCATTTCTAAAAAATATACGATCGCGTCAGCTGGACTCCAAAATTATTTTGATTTTGGTATACTAATTAAAGTTAAAACTAAATCATTTCTAAAAAGATATGTAGTCAATTTAATCTTGGAAAATTAAGTATAAATTCAAAATTATTCTTATTTTTTAGTTTAAATTTAATCTTAATAATATTATTTTTGTTAATCTTGAATTTGTACTTCATTGCCTTAAAAGTAAAAATAATTTAAATTTAAACTAATTTAATTAAAGTTAAAACTAATTGGCTACGAATTTTTTTAGAATTAACTTTAATTAGTTTACCAAAATTAAAATAATTTTGGAGTCCTGGCTGACGCGACCACATGCTTTTTAAAAATGAATTAGTTTTTTTTTTCAACAATAAATGGCGTGTTGAGCAGATAATTGATATTTTCATGCTTCAAATGGGAATTTTTTTAACAATGTAAAATGTTCATTTTAATCATACTTGAATGGAAATTTTTTTCTAGAGAGAAATTGACGGAAAATCTGTTGATTTTTTTTTTCGACGAAAAATCCGTCGGATTTATTTTTCGGTGAGAAGTTGACTGAAAAAGAATATTGTTTCAACAAAAACAATAATCGTGGACCAAATTGTAAAGTTTAAAAGTCGTGAAGCAATCCTATAAGTGTCACTATAATCGTGGGACTAAAAGCTTTAAGTGTAAAAAATTCGTTTGAACAATTATAAAGATGCAACTTATTTCAGTCCTTGGGTCATTTCCTTGTACATGTTAACGTTCAACTTGTCAAGGTCAATAAACCAATTTGATCAGACATGTACAGCCTGGTAGTGTGTAGTGACTTTCCAAAACAATGCATTAATGTCTAGGTAATTGATGGAGATATTGCAATAGGCCAAATAATAGGGACATGAGGTCTGGGAGCCTATTATTTGGGATCCAAGAAGATCACTGGGGGCTCAAGGAAAGTTCAAAATCTGGAGCCCGTCTCCGGACCGGGGATCATAAGCATTGACTTAGTTTTACGGTCCACCGCATGGGGCCTGGACTTAGTATCATGACCCATCATATTTTTAGGCGGTAGTTATTCCGTGAACCGTGCTCTATACAATTATGTGGACTACCGTAAAAAAAAATCACGTCGTTTCGCATAATTTTTTTTCACTCGACTTATTGCAACATATATTTTTATAACTCATAATGTACATTATTTTAACTTATAAAATACATTATCTTACCCCATAAATTTTATTATTTAACACATAATGTACATTATTCTAACACATAAAGTACATTATTCTAACTCATAAAATTCAACGACATCGTTTTTGACCTTGGCCTACACAATAATTTGCTCCTTTTAGGAGTTTGTTAAGCCCATTTTCTTTGTATAAAAGTTCCATTGTCTTGGCATTACATTCTATGTCCAATCTCTCAAGAAGACATTCTATGTTCTAATATCTCTCAATTATTACACAATCTCCTTGTAATACATTCAAACATTATTCCATGATTATTGCTATATTCATCTTTTATATCAAGGAAATATTATTGCAATTGTATTATCCTTCCTAATGTATACCCCTTTATATGTTATGCGAGCGAGCTTGTTGATCGTGAATACATACCCCGGGTCAATTAGTTCCATGAGTAATAAATTTTTAATTTTCAATTAAGAGAGATCAATTTTTTTTTTAAAAAGATAATAATAATAATACTTTTTTCCCAAATGGAGTAGTTGAGTGAGTAGAGCATGATTTTTATATCTAAAGGTTACAAGTTCAATTCTGATCAACACCCTTTTCGATTGAGTTTGTCGCATATGATTTTTCTAATGCGATTTAAGCCATGTAAGAATTATTTTATAATTTTTCCTAACGATTAATTCATGTCTTGTGATAATATTATATAATGTAGCAAAGGTATTGATGTTTATTTGGTTTGCATTAGTAAACTTATTGAATTGGATAGTAATGTTAGGTTTTTGAAGAATGTCTTGATACTTATCAATTCTACAAATAGAAATTGATATGAATTGTTTGTTTGATCTTTAAAAAAATTACTCATTTTTAAAAATATTATACTTTTCATGTTTATTATTCAATGATAAACTAAATTGTTGTTTCATTTTCTTTTACTTTATTAAACTTTTCTTTTTGTAATTTAAAATTCAATTATTTAGGTGGTTAATAGAAATTTTAATGTATTTTAAAATATATACATTTTATTCATACTAAATGAAATGATATAAAAAATAGTTATATTGAATCTAAGGTTATTATCTGCTTTCATAAAATTTTCACTCCTCATTGGTTCAGTAAATAATTATTGGGAGAAGAGATCTAGGTTCGAACCTCGGCAGCAGTAGTGTAGGGATTATACCTAAAGTGAGCATATGTCGGGTTAATTTAAAAAATAAGTGTGCAACCCACTGAGGCGGCTTAAACCCATTAATCAATAAAATAGTAATAATAATTAAAAAAAAATAAGTCTGTAACTGTAACACACTGAGGCGGCTTGAACCTGACTTGTCTTGCTAAAAAGAAAATGTCTTCATCCATGTCTCGGGTATGGTTGAGGTAGGGTTGCCGGTTCTTTGTACATAAATCTCTGCGATGTGTCACGCAATTTCAACGCTTTTTTCATTTCCAAGAGAAGTTCTCCTGCGGGACTCTTAAAAAAAAAAAAAAAAAAAAAGAAAGAAAGAAAGAAGAAGAAGAAGAAGTCCTATGTTGATGGATCATTACCCTTATGATATAACAAAATGTTCTTTAGCTCGCATGAAAAAGGAATTGAACAACCGTACATGCATCTTTTGGGTATTGCATAGGACTCTACAATAAAATGGATCTGAACCCTCCCTTCCATTGAAGAAAGAGAAAAAAAAATCTACCATAACCAGATGGGTACGTAAATGATCAAATTGTCACTCTTCCTTTCGGAGGAGTTGAAAAATATTATGATGGGACCTCCCATTTGAGGGAACCAGTAGACCACAAAATCATTTGCTCCTTTTTAAGTTTTCAATCGACACAAAATACTAGTTTTTTGTAGCATATAATTATTCATTATTTTTTTTTATAAAAAGGTCAAATATGCCCTTAAAAACTAATTAAACACTTCAAATTTAAAAAGTTGCAACTAACACATCAACTTGCTATTTTGATGCATCCAATCCGTGCCCAATAGCTAGTTATCTCTAGGTCAAAATTACTAAATCCTACTGTATAGCTTATGTCTCAAGCCACCTATGCAAATAAAAAATAAAACAAAATAAAATATATTTATAATAATATTTTATTTATAAAATTATTATACAAAATTGTCACTACTTTCAAGGCCTCCACCGCACGCTGACAATGTTTACCAATCGCTTTTTCAAATCAAGGAAGAAGGCCACTCGCCGGTCGAGATTGTTGTTATCGCTCACCAAAAAATAATATTTTGATAAATTTTTTTTAAAAAAAGGTAAAATATGTCATGTCATCATCTTTTTACCAGTACGTAGCCCATTGATTATAGGTTAAAGAGACTCAATTACACGACCACAAGTTCATCGACTCTTTTATTATTTATTTAATTTTACAGATATGGAAGGCAAAGCATCTTTCTTATCCTAGTTTGGGGACAATAGAAGGGGGTGCCACCTGGTAGTTGCTTGGAACTGTAATGTTACTTCAGGCCAAACCTGCTGGTCCTTGCAGTCACAAGCTGGTGGACCATTATACAAGAGTGCATGCACCCACACCCCCCCGGGGGGGCCTATATATATATAATAGAGATATTGATAGAGACATGCATATATAGAGAATAACATGTGTATATATAAGTCCTTAATTGGGTTGTGGCATCTTACATTTGTTATGCTTCATTATTCCCCCCAATAAATTTCATTATCTTTAAGATTGGATTATTGTTGTGTAGATTTCTAGGTTTGTACCAAATCTTAATTAAATCCCATATGGTTTAATGCATTGCCCACTTAAATAATCACATATACTTTTAACAAATGTATTGAGTGATAGTTTGGATAAGATGGAGTTACAGCTCAGGATTTCATCCTTAAACAAATCTATAATCAATAAATTTAATATTTCATTAAAAATGTTATTTTTTGCCATGAATTATAGTATCACCTGATAAAAAAATTTAACGGGTTAAATAACCTCAATCAAGTTAATCAAATTATTGACTTGATGACCGGAGTTTAATGTTTCATGTTGACTTCTCGGGGGAGTGATCTATTGCCTTTCTTGATTTGGACCGATTAATAAGCTTAAAATGATTTACCTCCTTGTGATCATTTGCAGACTAAAATCACAAGGCCGTGATTACCAAAACAATTAAAAAAAATTTGATTAGTTATTAGGCAACTGCACATGAAGTCTATACTTTGAATAATTATGAGTTAATACTCGATTTGGTCTCTCCACTATTAGGATTTCACCACTTTGATTATTAACTTTCAAATTTGCTCAATTTCATTCACAATTATGCAATTTGTACCTAAAATAGCCATTTGTCCAAACTAAAATAGTCTTAATTTTAGTTAGCAATTGCACAATTGGAGATAAAATTGAATAAGCTTAAAAATTGAGTATTAAAATGGTGAAATTCTAATAGTCGATGAATCAAATCAGGTATTAACTCGAAATAGTTTTTTTTTTTTTGGATGAACAGGAAGGGCACAATCCCAGAAAAAAAGACAAAAATTAGTCGCCTCGAAACCTCGGCAGCCCCACTTTATCGCAACGGATGCACGCAGCAAGCTCTCCAGACGGGCATGTAGAAAGCACAGAAATATCCCAACCATCACCGCAGTTTTTGGCTAACCAGTCTGCAGCTTGGTTTTGTTCTATGAGTACATGGTAGCATCTTACAGTCATTTATAAGTCTATTGGTTTCACATTAAACAAAATTTTGAAACTTTTTTTTTTGGACAAATCAATTTGAGTTACGATGAACCAACTTAGTTAACGTGAGTGGCCATACACTCTTGATCAATCTAACCAATATTTTTTCCCTTAATTGGGTCGATTCAATGTGAACGGGTTAATGTGAACAAAATTAATCTGAACATAATACGGGTTTAAAAATACTTTTTACAGTTAAAACTTAATCTACAATTAAGACCTACTCATACCTCGCGACCTGACCAAATTTGAGTTACGATGTTAAATAATTTGACTTCTATATATTCGGAGTCTCAGGAGAAAACTTAGCTCAGAAGGATTTTAGATATAAAAGTCAATCTTTACTTTTAGATTATATTAGTATCTTGGTGGATTAATTTTGACAATATTATTTATATCAAATTTTATCTAATTAATATTGCAATTACTTGTACAAAAAAAAAATCTGAAAAATTCACCATGTGACGTAAGAAATATATATAATTTCTTTAATTTCTCTCCAAAACGTGCAGATTACGTTCATGTAATCCGCTTCCTACTAAGAAATTCACTTCCGAGATGAACATAAATTTAAAAAAAAAAAAAAAAGGAAAACAAAAAAGAAAGTAAAAATCCGGAAATATAGCCACGGTAAAATTTGGAGTGAAACTGTAAAAAATTAAGGAGTTATGGTTAATCCTGGAAGCCGGTTTTCTCCCAGATTGCGTTGCGAACCTTACTCAGATCTCTCCCCTTGAGGGTGCGTCCGACGCCTTCGTGCACCGAGAAGGAGGCGATTCTCGCCGTCGCCAACTGCCGCGCGAGAAACTCGTGCGGCGGAACCCTATCATCGCCGTATTTCTCGTCAAAGTCGTCGTCGTCGTAACCGTCGCGCCGGCGATTCTCCCTGTACTCGTCCTTCAGAATCTTCGACCAGTCGGGGACGTTCACCGGCAGGGACGCCGGCACGCGCTCGCTCTTCCCGCCGCCGCCGCCGGACTGTTTCCGCGAGACGCGGCCGCTCGCCACCGCCTTCCGGCACTCCGGCGAGGCGGACCGCTCCGTGCTCCACACGTCCGACTCGTCGAGCTCGAACACCGAGTCGCCGGTCGCCGCCGCCGCAGGCGCGTCGCGATCACTCGCCAGGAACCGGTAGTTCCCCCTCGCGAAATAGCTCTTCGAAGCCGCCATTACGAATCGCCGGTGGTTGCCGCCGCCGCGTCGAGATTTGATGTCCGATGATGAATTTTCGGGCGTACGATGATGTTTGGTACAGCGTATGGACTCTTTCTCTCTCTACAATCACTGACTCTCACACATTCTCTCTCCAACATATATATACAGATATGTGTATGTAATACCTTGGGCTGCTCCTCCGCTGGAGATTTGATCTGCTTTTATAAAGACTTGGTTGGATAAGGTTCCGTTTCTCTCTCTAAACTGTCCTGTAACTTAGACCATGTGAAATCACCACTTTACCCCTGTGAAATCACCACGAAACGACGTACCGCCGGGCGTCATTCCACGTGAACTGTACAATTTTAAGGGAATAATGTGATATGTTACATAAATCTTAAAAATTGTTTTGGATAACGTTGTTGTACATACATTTTATATTTAAATAAATTTGTGATTTCTTTTAACTTAAAGACATCGTACGATTTTCAGAAAGCATATATACATTATTAATAAATTGTTGTTAGACTATTAACCAATATGCATTTGAAAAGAGATATTAATAAAAATTAAATTCTTCATTTTACCTTTTCGCTTAAAAAATCATATACTATTAATATAGTTTGCGTAATATAGTAAAATATGAAAATACAATTCATATTCATACTACAATTGTATATTAAAATATGGTAATACAAGTCCTAATACAATATATATTTTTCTACTTTCATATTCATAATATAATTATATATTAAAATTATTAATCGTAATAATACAGTACATATACTTTCCTGCGACGTAATATTGTAAAATATGGTAATACAATTCATATTCATACTACAATTATACATTAAAGAAACCAAAGTGAAATGTCTACCCCTATAATTTTTATTAATATGTCTTTTATTTTATCTAATTAAAAATTTGAAAACAATATTATAAAGTACGAATAATTTATATTTTTGTGTATTTCATTAATTATTATAATTTTTATTCTTATTTATCAATTTGTTGATGTTAGAATAAGAAATGCTACTATTGTTTAGAAATGTTTAATTAAATAAATAAAAGCCATATTAAAAAAATTAAATGAGCATATAGCTAGTATATTATTTTAATTTTTTCAAATGCTTAGTTAAATAAAATTAAAGAAACGTTAATTTAAAAGTGATTATAGTGAAATTGGTATAGTTTTAAATTGTAATAAATAAATATTATTTGGTCTATTCTTACTATTAACATTTTGATTTTTTAGTATTTATAAAATAAACATTAATGTTGTAGCAATAACAATGTAAAAATGGATAGTAACAAAAAGATGAAAAGCTAATGTATAGTAATCTATCTATTACATTGTAATATCTGTCCATACTCAACCTATTGAAGCACAAAGAGTTAACAACACCTCCAGTGAGGTTCGATCTCATGACCTCCCATATGGGAGAGTCACTACATGACATCTATTATTCAGAAATGTTTAATTAAATAAATAAAAGACATACTAACAAAAATTAAATGGGCATATAGCAAAGTATTTTAATTTCTTCCAAATGCTTAGTTAAATAAAATTAAAGAAACATTAATTAAAAGTGGTTATAGTAGAGTTGTTATAGTTTTAAATTGTAACATATATGTACTCAAACAAATTATAACATATATGTTATTTTTCTTCGTATGGAGAACATTATCGTCAAAGATAAGGAGTTGCGGTGATATTGTTTTGAATGTTGCTTTGAGTGGAATAGCATCTTTGCTTTTGCTGGGAGGTAGGACGGCGCATTCCAAATTTGCTATACCACTATTTGAAAAGAAAGATTCTACGTGTAATATATTGTAAGGTAGTAACCTTGCTAAGCTTATAATAAGGAGCAAGTTGATTATATGAGACGAGGAACCGATGACACACAAACACTTTTTTAAAGCTTTGGACAAAACTATGAGGGACCTAATACGGTTTGTCATACCTGGTATTGCTGAAAAGACATTTGGTGGAAAGACAGTAGTTTTGGGCGGTGATTTTAGACAGATTCTTCCCGTTATTCCAAAAGCAATGAGACCAGTAGTTTTCGAAGCCACTATTAATTCTTCCTACCTCTGGATGATTTGCAAGGTACTGAGTCTCACAAAGAACTTGAGACTATGGAACTTAGCTTCAGAGGAAGATAGACAGACAGTTGATTGGTTTTCAAAATGGATTGCAAACATTGGAGATGGAATTGCAGGGATTGTATACAACGATTTTTTGAGATTGATATTCTGTCACAATTTTTGTTGAAGTGTGGACTTGATCCCATTGCAACTATAGTGGAAAGTACCTTCCCAAGCGCGAAAGATGACATGCTTGATGTGCCACACTTAGAAAGTTTAGCGATCATCTCTCCGACTTTAGATGTCGTTGATCAAATTGATCATCAGTACATGTGCGACATGAATACTACTGATGGACGAATATATTTAAGTTGTGACTCTTTGTGTAAGGCAAAATCAGACAGTGAAAATCTATCAAAATGACACACTGTTGAATTCCTAAATAGTTTGAGATTATCTGGACTCGCCCTAATCATTCATTAACATTAAAGGTTAGTGCAAATGTTATGTTATTGCAGAACATAGACCACTTTCTTGGTATTTGTAATGGTACGCATCTCATCGTTACAAAATTGACATATCACATTTGATGCGTACACGGATTGCTTCCCGCAATAAGTGCACACTCAAGGAATCACTCAAGAACCTTTCGTGTCCAAAAGAGGATCTTACCTTGTAGACTCTTGGATTTTGAGATCCCAACTCTACAAATGTTTCACCAAACTAACAAATAATACTCTCAACCCTCAGATTATTAAGCAAGGCTAAGTTAGAGTATTAGGAATCTAGCACTAGAATTAAGATATAAAAATAAAATTAGCTATATAATATGATTAATAGTATTCTTTTTGGGTTTTTGGATATGTGTGTGAATATAAATAACAAGATAAGGGGATAAACTAGCTTCTCACTAGCCTACCAAGATTGAATGCTTCTCACAAACAACCTAAACTTCAATGCACTTCTCATGCAAAGAAAAGAGAGAAATTTCACTCAAATTGAATTCTTACAAGGTGTGTCTCAAACCATTGGGTTTATGGGGTATTTATAGGGGAAAATAATGTATTAAATATTCTAGGTCACTAATCCCACCCAAAATAAAAAATTACAACTTTGTAAAAGTAATTCCCACCCAAAATTAAAAATACAAAATAATTCCCCACCCAAAATTAAAATACAAAATAATTTCCCACCCAAAATTAAAAATACAACATTTTGCAAAAGTAATTTCCACCCAAAAATAAAAAATACAATTCTTGCAAAGTAGTTTCCCACCTAAAAAAAATACACCTTGCAAATAATTTCACACCGGGAAATTTGATCTGATACTGAAGTTTGAATTGTCTTCAAAAGTTTCTATGTGAAGACAATTGAATAGAATTATTTTTCCAGATTGATCTTCTTCTTCACAAAAAGATGTTGGACTCCAATCTGTTTGCACAAAAGTGTTAAAAGCCTCTTGAATCTTCCTTGACTTAGATCTTGTTACCGGGCCACTCGAGACTTTTAATGGATCATTTATTTGTTGCATTCCGGTCTCATCAACATTGTCGAAATAAGAATAGTTAATGCGACACATGAAGGAACCAAAGTTCTTATCCCCCGAATGCCTCTCACTCCTTCTAAAACGATATTACCTTTCAAGTTCCAACATAAACAATTCTCATTGATGCTCGCATATGCCATGGCTATCAACAAAAGCCAGTGTCAAACACTAACTCATGTTGGTTATTGTTGAAAAAATTGGTGTTTAATCATGGTCAATTGTACGTGGCTTTTTCTGAGTTACCCATCCTGATGGCCTGAAGGTGTTAGCTCTAGACGAGGATGGACAAGATTATGTTACTACTATCAATGTCGTCTACAAAGGGATTTTCAATAATGTGTAATTCGAACTAGTAATATTATGTTTTCTTTCTTTCTTTCTTTCTTTTTTCAAAGAGCACATTAGTCCAAGTTATATAAATCCTAAACATTGATATATAAAATCCCAAAGTTTAAGCACCGAATGCTTACATCTACATATTAGCCATAAGTTCAATAATTATTTTGTCGAATTCAAGTAAGAATAACATCACAAAATATAATTGATTCAAACCATCTTTTCAATTGCACTATATAATATTTGATGTTATAATTTATATAATTACATATCGATCCAAATATTATTAAAATATTATATCAAATTCATTCCGTGCATCACATGGGTGAAAATACTAGTATTTAGTAAAATAAGAAAAATAATAAATTGTTTTTGCATTAACAAGCGTAAGCCATAGTGTTTTTTCATTCTTAGTACACCCAACAATTATAATCTTTTATTTTTCATTTTATTTGTTTCAATTAATTAGTAATAATCTGCTTACATAAAAGTAAAAGTTATAAAACGTATTTTTTTATTTTATTGGAAGCAAAAAGAAAAAAGAAGATATATATTGGTAATTGAGCCCACCAAGATCAGTGTGGTAAATTATACCATAAACTAGGGTCAACATTGCATTATGAATCTTACAAAATAACTTTCGAATTATGTGTTAAGTTGACATATTATGTACTTGTCGTTAATAATTTAATATGTCAATTACAAACGCATAATATGTTAAATGTAGAACATAATATTTTAACAACAGATTATGTGTTTACCGTACACGTAATCACAATATCATAGAATTAAAGCTAGTAGTAATGGGGTCAAGCTAGATTATATAGGTTGATTATTCAAAGTTAAACAACATCATATCATCATCTTTATCTTAGCATTCTCACATCATGTCAACACAATAACATCAACAAAAATCCTAACTAAATCTTCAAAAACATGATATTTTGTTAACCTTCTAACATCATGTCATCATTTCTAACATTTTGATTTCGCTAAGTTTATTAAAGTCGTTGTCATATGTGGAGCAAAAGAGGTAATTTTATGAGGAAATTGCATTTTACTCCCAAAACATCGGTATGATGGAAGCGAAATCTTATTTAAAACGCATCTTCCATGATAAGGTAAAAATTCTTGCCACAAATATTGAGAGATTGAGTTAGGGGCAAATTATTATGTGGACCTGGGTTCACCTTGTAAGGTGAAGCCGGATCCAAAATGCACAATTTACTTATGGAATGTTCACAATTTATATATTGAATGGGCATTCAGTATGTAAATTGCGATAGGTCAACCTTGTAAGGTGGACTCAGGTCCATGGTATAACTATTGGAGTTTAGGTTGATTTCTTAGTGTGCAAAGCGTATATTTCGGTATCAGGTCTCTGGTTTGGTGCTATATCTAAAAGTTAGATTAACTCAATTTATCTCTTTAATTCGTGGGCTTAGAGACGAGTTTATAGGGCTCAAGATTTAGTCTGTCCAAGCAAAGAATATGAATTTTTTTTTTTAAAAAAGAAATTGTAATTTTGAAAAAGAAAAGATAAAGAAGAAAGGTTAAAAACAAAAAAGAGAAGGAATTAAGATCTTGACTAATCACTTTTCTCCCTGCATGCAAATATGAACATTTGACTGCAATCAAACGCGTCAATGTAAAGAGGGCGGTAATTTCCTAAAAGAGCGACAGAAAGAGTGTTGGTTTCCCTTTGACACTTCGGAAACAAGGGGGGCATTTTGGGGAACCCAAACTTTTGTCTCTTTGGGCGAGAGCAGAGCAGTGGCCGCTGCCACGGCGGCTCCGTTCCGATTTGTCGCCACGCGGAAGCGTTGGGAGGACGCGCGGCAGGTGAGAGAGTTTTTCCAGTTTTGGTCCCAGTACTTCAGATCATTTTTATATTTACTTTTTAATTATTAATTTTCGTATTTAAAATTTTCTCTGATCTAATTTTAATTTGAATTCTACTATATGGACTCTCATTTTCTACATCTTCATCTCTATTCCTCGACGTGGTAAGATATGATAGGTTATCTTCATTCTGTGAATCTCAAGAAAAATGTCAACATCAAACTTTTGTGTGATAAAGTAAAAGTATAGAGTATAACTTGGGAGTCCAAGTAGTATTTTTTCTTTTAGTTTTTAGTGACCGAACGTTTTAATTAAAAAAATATTAATAAAAATATAATTTTGTCTTTTAAAATAAATCATTTAACTATTATGCATTGATGTTTAATAATAAAGAGATACAAAATTGGTCATTGATAACTAAAATTTAAATCAAATGATTAAATGTTACCAGATTTAAAACATTGTGAGGTCAAATATGAAAAATTAATAATCAGATACCAATTTAAAAATTTTCTAATAATCTTGGGATCCAAAAAAAAATGAAAGAAAACTACTCTAATTTAAGGTGCATTCCACCTGCCGCTGGTCCCGGACTTGAGCCCTCCAAGATATATCAGTACACGTGCCGGTAGAACATTGAACTGTGCACCACGTGGCGTGCTGTGATCCAGTGAAGTAGTGTGGGGCCATGTCAAGTGGGACCCCACTACAACGAGCTTGGATCTACATTGGAGCTCGTGCCAGCTAGCTCCTATTGCTCTCAGGCTTTTTTAATTTTTTAAAATTATTTTTTATTATTTGTATGCCACTATGCCATCCACCGTTACTCTCTTTCCATTCCTTTAAAACAAAAAAAAAAAACAAAAAAAAATTACAAATTATATATATATATATATATATATATATATATATATATATATAAATATAATTTTATTCAGCATAAATAAAAGTTGAATATATAAATATTTTATTCAAATTAATTTTTAATAATAAAGCAGTAATAATTATTGTTGCATTATAAAATTGTTTTTGTTAAATATGTTTTTTTTTAATAATAAATATGTTAATATACTACTTTGTTTACATTTTGCGTGTATATTTTAATTACCGATGTTTGGCTCAAAGTATTTACGATTCAAAATTTTGAAATATTTAACTTAATGTCAATATATACAATTTTTTATATTTGGAGCATACATCAAAGGTACAATTTATATATGTGGAGTTATCTCTATTGAGTCGCTTGTGAATTATTACACAAAAGTGTGATTACCCCTACATACTTCAGTTCTCGAGTTGTGATAACGAATTTTTCTCGTCACCTAAAAAAATTATAAGAAAATATTTTAAATAAAAAGATGTGAAGAGTTAATTTGATTAATAAATAGTAAATATGATGAGAAAAATATTGGAGGAATAGTTAATAAAAAAAAATTTAATAGACAAATAAATTTGTGTTATGTTAGGCAATTTTTTTTATCAAAATAATTAAGTTATTACGTAATATAATTATATTTATTAAAATTATATTTTATAGTTATTAAAATAGTAATTATAATTTAGATAAATTTTGGAGTATAATATGAAAATGAAATAACATTATAATAAATATTATATCATCAACTTTAAGTATATTTCTAATATATTAATATACTACAAGTAAATTTTCTTATCAACTTTAATTTTTTTTGATACATGTACATATATAATTAAATAGAATAGATTACATTATTCTATGACGAACCAATCTATTACATGGACCATGGCCCACACAGCTGTGTGGACCATATATAAAAAAAATACATTTTTATATACTAAAAGTACTTTATTTGTGTACATAAAGTATATTGTTTGAGTACTTAACGTACATTTAGTATACAAATAATGTATTTTTAATATATTAAAAATGTACCTTATATTCATGGTACACACAATAACTTGTCATGACAAACAATACCAACAACATCAACAAAAAGGGCGAATAAGTCCGGCAAATTATGCTATGGACCCGGGTCCACCAAGGTGGACCAGGGTCCATGTTTACAATTTTAGAACTCTATGTTCACAATTTTAGAATTCTATATTCATAATTTTAAAATTCTATATTCATAATTTAGAACTATATATTTACAATTTTAGATCTCAATATACAAAATTACATTGCTCAATATTCACAATTTTTGAACTCTATATTCATAATTTTTTTTATATAGATTCAAAAATTGTGTTACATTGTTGAATATAGAGTTATGAAATTGTGAACATAGTATTATGTAATTGTGAAAATAGTGTTCTAAAATTGTGAACATGGTCTCGAGTCCACCCTGCAAGGTGTATCCAAGTCCATGACATAGCAATCGAATGAGTCCCGACTCCCGAGATGAGATGGGCTATCATAGATTTTTGTTAGAATTATCCTAATAAATATTCCGTAAATTTTAAAGTTTGGCTAATGGTTCTAAATTTATTTAGAAAAAAAATCTAATTATCAGCTAATTTGGTTAAAATTTCAAAATTTACTGAATTAATAATAAGTAAAATTAAAAATAGACTATATATTATAAAATATATTTTATATAATAAAAGTATGATTAATTCGGTTAAGTTAATTTGTTAAATTATATTTTCGTTTGGTGAGTAATTTCATCAAAATAAAAAGTTGGTTTGAAATTAATTGGCTAAGCAACTAATAAGATTAAAAAAGAATAAAAGTTGATGCTCGGCCCCAAAAGAGGCGCCTGAGTGAACAGAGCATGATTCTCTAATTCCTATAAATAAGTATAGTGGTATTCAAAACAAACATAAATAAATTTATTTTTGATCATACTAAAGGATTGGGGGGTTGGGTTAGCCAAAGAAGATCTAGACACAAACATTGAACGATTTGTGGAAGCTAAGCAAATAATAACTCGAATGATGCATGATAAGCATAGGAATGAAAATAAATGGATAGAAATGATAATAAAAAGATAGGGATTGAAATGAGTATTTATTGGTATGATGCCATGAGCCAAAAGATTGAGGGCTAAGAAACTTCACCATTGGATTCAAGACTACAAATTAAACTCCAAATTGGTTGACTAACAAGTCACTATCGTGATTGAATGCTAGGCTAATTCAGTAAATGGGGGTTGTTCCACTATCGTGGCGCTACTAATCCCTCTCATTATGCACAAGTGGTCTTGATCTTCAACATTCCATACTCTCGTAAGTGAACATGAAGGTCGCGAAATTTAGTCGAAGAATAATGATGATTGAGGAACGAGTCTAGTGGTGTGATAACCCATCCTTTGCCTATTTAGTTGCCAAAATTTCATAGTAGATCAGACAAGTATTAACAAGGTTGTACGTGCACAAACCCATCAAAGCAAACACATGAACAAAACATCTCACTAAACAAGAACCCTAGATTGTGTTTCAAATCCTTGAATGGAATAAGTATCAAATAGGCACTAAACATAATAAACACCACTATACAATCCATAAACTAATCTACTCACTCATAAGCCATAATATAAGAACAAAGCACAAAAACATTCATCAATAACATAATCCAACAATGTAATAAGCAAATAAAGATGGAAAAATAAATTCAACAAACTAGAATCCAAAGGATAAACACAATAACAAGGTAATCTAAGCTAAAGCAATCCAAAAATACTCAAAGTTAACAATACAATAACAGTAAAATAGCTAAGGAAGACAGAAAATATCATAAACTGCAAATTCTATATTGCTACAGTACTCCTATGGCGACTCTCTCTATGCAAAAAGAGAAAAAGATCTATTTATAGCATTTCTTCATGGCACCGCACGGGTGTGCCACTACCTGTATGGTTGCATGGGCATGGCATGGGTATGATGTGCCCGTGCGGAGGACAAATCGCGCCTGTGAATTATGCATGGGCGTGCCGTCGCCCTATGTGACTTTGTCTTCACACCATGTCCTATCTAGATCCGGTCCTTCGTGTGTTTTCTTCTGGTTCTGCTTCCATGCTCCTTTTCCATGTGTTTTTGTTTCAAAATGATCAACTTTTGCTTCCTTATCCATTTTCCTTCCTCCAAAGTGCATTTGGTTAATTCTGAGCACAAAATATAATATTCTAGTTCTAAAACCCAAATAAACACCATGAAATCAACATAAAGAAGGAATGGGTAAGAATGGGGTAAAATATGATACAAAATAAGAGTAGTCATCATTATCATATCAAAAGGTCATGAGTTCGATTCTTGCCAATACCCTCTCGGTTGAGCCCGAGTGTCCGACAACTCGTCATACAATATATTCATAATGTACTTTACTTCATTTGTGTAATTTGTGAGCTATTACACATGAGATGCGTTTACTTTAGAAAAATTAAAAAAAAAAATTGATGTTCGCGTCCCGAATAGAGTGTCTGAATAGGTAAAACATGATTTTTTTACTAAAAGGTCATGAGTTTGATTCTTGCTAACATCCTCCCAATCAAGCTAAGCATGATGCATAAGGTCTTTCTAGTACAATTTACTTCACATGTGTGGTTTGTAAGTTATTACACATGAACAGAGTTTATTCTATAGACAATTACAAACAGTGACATAGAGTTTTATTGTCACAAAAAAAAAAAAAAATCAAAATTGATGCTCGGAATAAACCGAAATTTGGGTATTAGATTGCGTGGCTGGTAATGAGTTAGAACTGAATGGGGTATCACGCTTTGCTTGTGAAAACGATATGTTATTGAAACTGAGTGATTAAAGCTTGTTTTTAATTGACAACCATAAAAGTGGATATCTAAAGTAACTAAAAGATGTCATATTCCTATCCATATTGCAACAACACAATCATTTTATTACTTATTATAATTTGATTTTTTTCACCATATCGTGAGTGTGTGTGTGTATATATATATATATAATATAATATAATGAGGTTGCACATACCTCTTATAACGCATGAGTAAATTAAACAATTTTCACGGAGAGTGCTAGAATCTTGTGTAAAGACTCGAATTCGTCACAATGTATTACTCGAGGTACTTGAGATCGAACTCAACTTGACTCTAACGGGATGTTTGGTTCACGGAATAGGCAGGGAATGACATAGCATTCCCAATAATAGCCTATTCCGTTGTTTGGTAGACATTTGTATTCCCCGGAACAATGTTCCCGGGAATGAGCTATTACCATTGCAAGGGTTATAGCTATTACCAGCACCCCCCTGGTATTAGCCTATTACTGGCTTATCAGGAATAGGTATTTTATTTTATTTCCATTTTTACCCTTTTTGGTAACAAGATTTTCCTGACAAATTATTAAAAAGATTATTATCATTATTAAAATAAATAAATAAATCAGATATGCTCATCTAGCCTAATTATGTAGTAAAACTTGATAATTAATACAGTAAATTTTTTTCATCGTACTATACTACATTATTATTCAAAATATAATGATATGGATTGAAATTCAATGAATTTAAATAATTCTTGATTCTCAATCTATATTTCTATTGTAAATAAGATTGATTTATTTTGTCTTATTTTTTTGTTTATTCTTTTAAATTTTTTACCTTGTAAGTCTAATGGTTCATAGAATCTCCCTTCAATAATATGTGTGTAGAAATAATTATTCTTTTTTTATTCAAGAACACAAAATAGTACGATGAAAGACAATACAATATCTGAAATTCATGGTAAGCAGCTTACAACATAGAAACACGGCATCTTCCTTAGAAAGACAATACAAAATCTGAAATTCAGGGTGCTGCTGCTGGATTGTTATTATGCCAACTTCAACTTGTTACTTCAATTGACCTTCCTGATGAAGGTGTATTTTCTTTCTGATGAAGCATACTAATCTTTCTTTTCTTTTAATGCAGCAAGATCAAGTGCGTAATAGGAACACCTTTTCTTCTTTGAAAAGAGTTATGTGTTAAACAAAAAATAACCCAGGGAAGGGAAAACCGGCCTCAGGTACAATATATATATAATGTCAAATAGATAAGGAGTTTATCTGCTGAACATTGAATATCAAAGTTTTTGAAGAAGACATTCGCTCTAAAGAATGTGATTGCGTCATCAAATATATCCGTGCTATCTGCATGAACAATATAATATAAGCAGTTCTCACCATCTCAAGAACAAAAAAAAACATAGGAAGAGAGAAATCTTAGATTTTATAGTAATATTAGGACTCTTGAATATCTAATTATTTGTTGCAGGAAGACTCCTTGAAATAAGGAGAGACACACATCTCAAACCAACTTCTTGAATACTTAATAATTTTTTCTTCTGAATATTATTAAATGCTCTTTAAATTTGTTTGTTATTTATATGAATGTAGTAGTAGTAGTAGTAGTAGCAGCAGTAGTAGCAGTAGTAGTAGTAGTAGTAGTACTACTACTACTAATAATAATACTAATAATAATAATAATAATAATAATTTTGTACAAGGGCATTTATGTCTTTTAAATATATATTCCATTTCTATTCCTTCTGCGAACCAAACGCTGGAATACAATTCCCAAGTCTATTCCTTCCGCGAACCAAACGCTGGAATATAATTCATATTCTATTCATTACCTATTCCATTCCTTATGAAATAGTATTCCTATTCCCTTAAAATTCATTCCGTGAACCAAACGTGCTGTAACTGAATTGAAATTAAACATTTATCAAATCAAATCCGAATATTTTGAGTAGTTTGTCTCATTTATACCTAAATGTAACGTACATTGTTTTAATCAATTCTATTTTTTTTTTTTTTAATTAATGTCTGTGTATATGACGTGGATAAGAATAAAACAAGGGATTAGTAATGTGACAACATACTTTATTAATGGGGTAGGCACTCTTTCCTTTTCTTTTTCTTTATTAAAACGAAAGTAATTAAATAAAATTGAGGCACCAAAGACCTTGTGGTCAAGTGGCACCTGGTGTCCCAGTTAACACTCTCACATGGATGATGGGAGTGGGTTCGAACCTCAGTGGAGTCAATTGTTGACTCGTTGTACTTTAGTAGGTTGAGAAAGTAGCTATGTAATGGGTAAAAGTGATTATTGTATTAGAATGTCATGGTTTTGATTTTGTTAATATTTTGTCGGTCGAGACTATCACATACACGATTTTTAAGTGTGGTTTACCTCTTCTTCTTTTTTTCATGTGTGATTTTTTGTGTGATTTATGAATTATTACACAGGAGTAGATTTATTTAGTACACACTATTGGATAATTGTGGCGAGTTTTCCTTTGTTACAAAAAGAAAAAAACAGAAATTGAGAGAACAACCTGAGCCAAGTTGGTCAGATGATTAGCTTGATAACCAAAATGTTACAAGTTTGACTCTCAATGAGAGCAGTCTATTGACCTTAGTTTGAGCTTGTCAGCTATGAGACAACCTAACCTGATTTACATCTTTATGGTCATTTGTTAGCTAGGGTTACCCAATGACACCCACAGTGGATACATAATCGAACAATTAAGTAATTCCATTGATTATATTAGGAGTTTATTGGTTAAATTGCTTATTAACTTTTTCGTTTTGAGCCTATCAATTATGGACAGAGCAACCTACGGGGTCCATCACAAGGTGAATCAAAGAATTTATTGATTAAATTAGCTCTGACTAATTAGTTTAGATTTCTTAATTAATGTCTTCATTAGGCTAATTAATGGCCCACCATTATGCTACGATTCTGCCAAGTGAGAACGATTGCTACATGGCGTTGTTAGTCCAAATTTTGATTTCTTTTGCCGGAATATGTTGGTGTATGTACCGTGGAGAATAGGGTTCCTTTGGAGAATAATGAACATCACACATTCACACACAAAGTTTACATTGAAATTTTGTAAAAATATTTCCATAAGGTCGAGTGGTTTAAGTTTCAGATGCCTTTAATAGTGATGAAGAATAAAATATTTGAGTTCTGAAAGTCTTCTAGTGAGATTAAACCTTTTAATTTGTAGCCATTGAAGTGAAAAATCAGAAGATTATATCCCGAGATTGTACTCTTAGGTTTTCATATATTGATTGATTGTAAATGATATGATTATTTTGTTGCGTTTTAAATATAAAAATTCATCATTTACAATCAATCAATATATGAAATTGGGTGACTGATGTTTTGGAATTTGGATAGCCTTGGAATGTTCGAGTGACTCATGTCTTTAGAGAACAAAATTGGGTGGCTGATGTTTTGGATATGGCTTTGTGCTCGGGGTCTCCTTGCTATCCCCCCAGCCGCCTTCTGAGGTTGTCAAGATTCTCAAGGAGGATTTGCTTGGATTCTCTAGGAGCGGGATGTTTCTTACACATGTTAATTAGAGTGTCCCCTCGCTATGTTATACTCCCTTTGTCCCATTTTATCTGTCCTACTTACTATTCATTGGTCAAACCAACTCTTTCTTCTTTGTTTATTTTCTTGAGTATCATTTATTTATTTTTAAATTTGATTTTTTTTGTGTCTAATAGTAGTTTTAGTATAGTTTCTAAATATATAAATTTTGTATATTAATACTAAACCTAGTATTATGAAAAATTGAATTAAAATAGCTTCAGTCAAGCCTCGTTAACCGAACCAGACACATAAAATGGGACGAAGGGAGTAAAAAAAATATAAATTCAAAATTTCATTTTACAAATTTGATTAAAGTATATAATCTTAAAATATCATCAATATTTTTCTTTTGAGTCATGCTATACTTTTCTACAAAAATCATTATATAATAGTCACTACTTGATGTGCCATTATTTTATTAGACTTTTTTTTAATGTTTGATTATTACATATTTACATGAACTCTTTTGTTAACTAAAGGAGTAATGTATGGTGGGATCAACAAATTCATGGTAGTCAATTAAAATAAAGAGTTTTCTTTTTAACCAATGTTATGTACATTGTTATTTCGTGGACATGGATTTATCATGCCGTCCAGACGTATTGTATGTACACCTTAGGCCATGATATAATTTGTGTGTTATATATGTACACCAACAATTAAAATACTATATTACTATTACTATTATTAATCCAATGTTGGGATTAGATGTGAATAATTAATTTTTAGGTATTATCGAATTTGATCTAGTGGGATTTTTAATTAGTTATTTGTACAAATATATTCCATATAATAATTGCCAAAGACCTTGTGGTCTAGTGGCATCCGGTGTCCCGATTTACACTCCCACATGGATGAAAAAAATATTCCATATAATAATTAATTATA
Source organism: Ipomoea triloba (assembly GCF_003576645.1). Classification (NCBI taxonomy): domain Eukaryota; kingdom Viridiplantae; phylum Streptophyta; class Magnoliopsida; order Solanales; family Convolvulaceae; genus Ipomoea; species Ipomoea triloba. The sequence continues at coordinate 15,148,336 of NC_044922.1, read as the reverse complement.
TTGGTGAGTTAGTGAATGTTAACTACTTAAATATATTTCAATAGCATTTTACATTTTAAACATTTTATAAAAATAATTTAAATAGATAATTAAAAATATCCTTATTTTTAACAATTACTTTCAACTTTTTTGAGATACTAAAATAAATAAATAAATTCTTAAAAATAATTGTTTAAGTAGTATTTGCTAAACATACACGCTTAAAAAGCTAATTTATATGAAACACACATATTATTAACTTTTTGGATATGATCAAACAACAAAAGCTTTTCAAAAAGATATTCCTCAATCACCCTTATTGTGGAACATGGTGTGAAAAATCAATATATTCCATGCACACAATAATAGTATTTTAAGAAATATTTGATAAACTTTATAAATTATTGTTTTCTCTTACTTTTTGAATCCATTACTTTCATTAATCTCCAAAAACAATTTTAAATAAATGCATCTTTAAATTTTAGATAGAAGGGATCGGGCTAAGCACATTGTGCTCAGATGGCATGTGGTGACTCTCCCATATGGAAGGTCATGATATTGAGTAGACAATATCACTAAAATCGAATTGAACCAAGTAAAGGGAAGACCCATCGAACCATCTTGAGATAGAGCATACAATATCACTAAAATCGAATCGAACCAAGTAAAGGGAAGACTCTGAAATGGTACTCCAAAGGTAGATCAAGCCCCCCTTCTCCCTCCCACACCCCATCATCGCTCATATTGAAAACACTATAAGAAAATTTGATTTATATTAACAATGTACGGAAATAGATACTAATTAAGCTATAAGTACCATTTAAAATTGTGATAAGACTCCAGACAACATCACTAAGACAAAATCAACTCCTAACTAATATATTTCAAAACATGCATTATAACTCAAATCCTAATTATCGAAACCTTGACTAAACCCTTAGTTCCAATCAAAACAATATTGGATTTGGTTGGACAAGCATGACTACTGCGTAAAGGTGCAGTGGAATTATATATATATATATATATATATTAATTAGAGTTTGATAAAAAATCGTACCTAAAAGTCGTAACGAGTTTATTTATTGCTAGCACTCTTTTGATCAAGTTCGTCTCACAAGATCTTTTTAGTACGATTTACATTTCTTGTATAATTTATAAGGTATTACACAGGAATGAGATTTATATAATGTATGTTCTCAAGTAATGACTATGAGTATTTCTCGTCACATCAAAAAGAATTTGATAAAAGTATTGGTGCATGCATTTGGCTTGGGAGAGTAACATGCGATAATATAATGCTGGTGTATGCTTTTTTCAATAATGACAGTAATTAATTAAAGTTTGGTGCATTATTAGGAAACATTTTTGCTTTATCACAACATAACAGACAGACATAACAGCTGTAATGGACTAATGGTTTATGAATGCCAAGTTGATGTTAACTTGTTTATCCCTATAATGATAAGATCTTACCAGGAAACTACTTACGTGAAAATAGAGTTAATTCCATTTTTGGTCCTAGATTTATAAGTGATAGTCCACTATTAGTTATTTTTTATTAGAACATCCACTTTTGGTCTTAGTATTATTGTGACATGATTATTTTTGGTCATTTATCAACAAAACAGTTTAAATATCGTTAAATGTAAGAACATTTCGGTCTTCAATTATTGATGTTTTCAAACAAATAAATATAAAAATATAGCGGTTCAATATACTTTGTATAAAAAAGATTGATATGTCTTTGTATTTAACAATCTTTCAATGATTTTTATTTATGGAGGACTAAAAATGGTCATGTCACAATAATACTAGGACCAAATGAAGATGTTCTAATAAAAAATGGCTAAAAGTATATTATCACCTATAAATCTAGATAAAAAATGGAATTAACTCGGTGATATATATATATAATTAAGGTTAAAAAAAATTGAGACTTCGTCTCCGGCCAGTCATGGAGACCACTTCATCTCCGGTAGTTTTTTTTTTTTTTAAATAATTCCAAAATAATTTTTAAAAGAAATTATTAAAATAAAATTTTTAAAAAATAGTTTTAAATAAAGAAATCGACACGTCAGCGATAAACAAGTCATTTTAGGTGTAATTGCATAAATTTACGTTGTTCAAGGATCCAATTATAGTTTTTATTTATTTATTTCAGTGACCTAATTGTATTTTGGTGTGTAATTGGATGACCTATTTTACCAACAATTGTCCTAATTGTATTTTGGTGTGTAATTGCATAAATTTACGATGTTCAAGATCCAATTATAGTTTTTATTTATTTATTTATTACACTTAACTCCTCTTTTAAAAAAAAAAGTTGTGAATTCTTGAGTTAATAAATGCATCCAACAAAAGAAGCACAAATGTTTGGCTCCAATTGAAGCATTTTATCAACATTATTGATGCCAAGAAAGCTAAGAATTCGAGGATTATTGTACCTAGGATGGTAAACCAATAATATCCATCCATCTGGATGATGATCATCCTCTTCCACATACTATATCAGCCCTGCATCATATCATATGGATTGTAATTTCGTGGTCGAATGTCTGTCACAAAGTGACACAGCAGAAGAAGACCAATGAACATCAACACCAACAACTACTGGCACTACCAATATATGGGAACTGCAACCGAATTGGTTGGACAATTAATTAATTTCTATGAAAATTATTTAGTACTTTTTTTAAATTGAGCCTTCGTCCTTGTGATCGTTTATCATATATAATTATAAAAGAGATTTCATTTTTTTTTGAATATTACTAACTCTATTACAATGCAGTATCTGTTCATAACTACTTTTCTCAACCTGAATTTTCTGGTAAATCAAAAGCGTTAGCAATATATATATCTCGCAATTTGCTAACTTTTGTCGCTATTTATGATATGACGATTTGTCTATAGCGATAGTTACATATGACTACTCCCAACCAAATCCCTCACATGGTCATCCACCATTGTGTCTAATGTTTATTATTGCAAGGTGTGGTCATCTTTACCCGACATGTCATCTTTTGTTTGATGTAATCACACAACTCATGATTGGTTTCATTTGGATGGATGCATTCGAGTTCCAAAAGCTTAGGATTACTTTCTACCATTCCTTTTTTTTTTCTTCGTCGCAATAAGTAATGCAAAATTGATATTAAGATTCGTTGTGTTTTGAAAGGCCTGATTGTAAGAATTATGATCAAGAAACACAACCTATTTGATTTTAATTTTGATCTTGATAACTAGTGTTGTCAAAATGGGTTGGTAACACAGAATGACTAACACCCTATCTTTGAGGATCCTACCCAACCTAGGATTGCGAGTTGAGAGGGTTAATCCACTAATAATTTAAAGATAATAGTAATTTAAAAACAACTAAGTTGGTCGAACAATTGGCTTCAAGTTTGACTCTTTGTGGAAGTGGACTCCTTAGTTTGAGCCGATCAACTATGAGTTACCTAGATTGGTTTACATTCTTGTAGTCCTTTACTAGTTAAAGTCACATGATGAGTTGGTAAATTATACTGTGCACCACGGTGCACACATCAATGTGCACCACGTACGTAAACGACGTCGTTTTGAGCATTGTAAACTCACCGTCCCTTTTTTTTTTTGGAAATCACGTTTCCCGTTTCGGCCGGTCTGTGTATTTATGTTAATATTCTGTGTATCCTAGGTAATCGTTCTGTGTATTCCAGGCAATCATTCTGTGTATTCTAGGCAACCGTTCTATGTATTCATGTTAGTAACACATATTGTGATGTGTTTGTGCATTCGAATGTTTAGGAGGATGAGTTCTATGTATTTTGTGTCAATATTCCGTGTATTCTGGGCAAACAATATGTGTATTCTAGGCAAACGTTCTGTGTATTCTAGATATTGATTATGTGTATTATAGATAATGAATTCCCTGGAGTCATTCGCGTCCACGTCGACTAACATCGAAACAACGTCGTTTTGGACCAGGGTGCACATTGCTATGTGCACCGTGGTGCACGATATAACGATTGTGATGAGTTTTACATAGAGCACATATATGGATATCAACCGTGAGCATTTATGTAAATCAAAAGAAAAGAGTAACAAAAAAATATCAATTAGTACATAATCTCCATAGTGAAGTTAGGTTGTTGTAAGAAGAAAAATGTAATGGGCTTTTCTCCTCTCACATCTTTTGGGTAATAGTCGTCGGCCCGTAAAAATGGTGGAAGCTCAACATATATGGGCCTCGTATATCATAAATGGTTAACGAATAGGCTTGAGCCCATAAAGGGCAAGGCGGACATTTCATACTGAAGAACTCCAAAACCCTACTTTCTTAAGGCTTAACTACAAACCTCGTTTCTTCACTAGCTCGCTGCTCGCCCCGCAGACGAAAACCCTAGCTAGATTCTCCGCCTTCTTCTCCGTGCGAAAATGCCGCCGAAGTTCGATCCTACTCAGGTCGTCGAGGTCTTCGTCCGCGTCACCGGCGGCGAAGTCGGAGCGGCGAGTTCCCTCGCCCCTAAGATCGGTCCGCTAGGTCTCTCCCCCAAGAAGATCGGTGAAGACATTGCCAAGGAGACCGCCAAGGACTGGAAGGGCCTCCGCGTCACCGTCAAATTGACGGTCCAGAATCGTCAGGCGAAGGTCTCGGTGGTCCCCTCCGCCGCCGCGCTGGTCATCAAGGCGCTCAAGGAGCCGGAGCGCGACCGCAAGAAGACTAAGAACATTAAGCACAACGGCAACATATCTCTCGATGATGTAATCGAGATTGCTAAGGTTATGAGCCCTCGCTCCATGGCCAAGGACTTGACTGGCACCGTGAAGGAGATCTTAGGAACTTGTGTATCCGTCGGGTGCACTGTAGACGGGAAGGACCCCAAGGATTTGCAGCAAGAGATCGCTGATGGTGAAGTGGAGATTCCGGAAGCTTAAGAGAAGGTGGGAGTGAAAATGACGAGTTTCGATGTTAGGAGGTTAAAGCTTAAACTCTCTTGAAATACTAGTAATTATGTTGTGTTACGTTGTGACATTATGTTTTCGAGAATTTTAGTTTCTTCATCACGGATAAATTTGATTGATAATATTATCTGAATGATGAGCAGAAGACTATTTAAGGTTTTTTGGATGACATTGCCTGCATCTTGATTTTTGTCTTGTGTATGTTTCTCATGATTATATTTGTTTGTGGTATAAATATTGCCAATTTTAGTGCTTGCCTGAATCTTCGAATCAATGAAAGTTGTCTTTGCAAGGCAAAATGCCAATGCTCTTATACTTGAGTTGCAAAGACAAACTTGATCATTCTTAGTTATACAAATTTAGTTTAGGTTGACTTACTTTGAACTAATCACTGATGGGCTGTAGATACATCTCAAGAAGTGGTGAGTTGCAAAGACAACCTTGATCATTCTTAGTGAATAAAAATTGAGTCTGTAGTTATATTTCAAGAAGTGATGAGTTGTGAAGACAACCTTGATCATTCTTATTTAATACAAATTTAAGTTTAGTTTGAGTTACTTTGAATTAATCAATGATGGGCTGTAGTTATATTTCAAGAAGTGATGAGTTGCAGCCCTCCTGCATTTTTTCCATTTTTGTTGTGTTTGAGTGATAGATTTACTTAATAGATCAGAGGGTTGCATGGATTGGCATTCCAGTCTGTTGCCTGTGTCTTGGGGTACTGTCTCATTTGTCTTTGTCATGGGTACATGCATATTTACTTAACAGTGCAGGTTACCTTGTTAAAGGCATTTCATTTGTTGCTTGTGTATTCTTGTATGTCTTTTTTTCTTGTAAAGAGGCTACATGTGTTTTGAAGATGTTGATGTGTTATAGGTTGGAAAGGCAATTTTTGTGAATTTAATAAAATTGGGTATATTAATTAAAATGGGTATAATTACAATGTGGTTGTCTTTCATTCTTCATTTTGGGTTTTTCTAATTTTGAGGAATTTATCTCTGTTTTTCATTTCTCCAGAGAATCTCTGGTTAGGAAAGCCTTTTGTTTCCTTTTTACAAATTGTGCCTCTTCTAAGTATATATGCAAAAGTTAAGTACGGACTTTTAATTTTTTTTTTTTTACATATTAATATGACAATTTGTTATTTGAATTATGAATCAAATTTGACATGACATGAATATCTTTGGTATTATAGGATCATTTTTTAGTGTACCATCTTAAAAGAACATATGCTTTGTTTGGTAGAGCTTTTATAACTTGCTACAAATATGCAATAAATTTTGTTCTGTAAAACATGTGGAGATTTAAAATAACAACTTATTTTTAAATGCTATTCCAAGTGGCATCTATTGTTTTTATTTTTTGATGTCTTTTTACACTCATGAGTTTATTCAATAGCTAATTTTACCAAAATACTTTAATTTCAATTAGTTTGTTTTCGGTTCTTAATTTTCAATTGCTTTTTAGATAGGTGTGCAAAACAAAGCTTTAGAGTATACTAAAAATGAATTTATATTTAGTAGTCTACCTTGCAATGTGGATAGCACATAAAGGGGATTAGTGATATAAAGTTTATTTTTAGTATATTGAATGTTTATTTTTAATACATTAATATTCATTTTTGAAAGTTTATTTTGTGTATTAAAAGTTTATGTTTATGTATATTTAAAAATGAATTTTTACTAGTAGTAATTCAAATTCTATTGTTTGATAGACATAAATGAATGTACTGGAAATTGAAAGGGAGAGTGAATAAAGGTTAAAATGCCCTTAATACATTAAAAGTGATTATTCATGGTCCATAAGTATAATTTGCATAGAATTGGGAATGGTTATGGACTTCTTGTTATTGTATTCTCTGTGGGCTTCTTTCGCGACCACTCTTCTCTCCTTATTAAGCCATTTTAATCCCTAGTCAATTGATCGCCGGCCTTTTCTGTTTCTGCCCATAATCCAGTATAAAATGCAATAAACATTTTTTTTTAAAGTGCACAAGTTAGAGGAAATTCAATTCATTAACTTTGGCTTACTTTAAAAGAAAAATTCAGTGTCACAATCACATCATTAAAATTATAAAGTTCAATCACAAAAGTAAATAAATGCACAAATTCTTTTGTCAAAAGTACCCAATCATTTATGCACATTATATCTATATATAAAGCATGGATTTATATATAGTTATTGATGTAAGAGACAAGTAGATTAATTTATGCCTAAACTTGAAGTTGGCTTTGACTGCTTGAGGTTGCCTCTTCTTGATATGTGTATATATATATATATATATATTTCTGCACAAATGTGGTCGCGCCTTCCCGTGCGGTCGGTGTGGTTCGCACCACTCAATGTTAGAAAATGTACCACTTAATGTTAAAAATGCACCACAGTGAGAATACACAAAACACCAAAAAACACACCACACCCAAAATAATGCATCATAACTCCTCTGTCATTAATGGAATTAACTATTCACAGAATGTTGTCTCTTCATTTGATCTTATCTTACATGACATTAGAAAAATAGCTATGAGTTTTGTTAACATTAGCTTTCTGTTTGTTAAACGATCTGCGAAGGTTGCTCACATGCTTGCAAGGGAAGCATTGTCTTTGTCTGACTGTACGGATTGTTTTTCGGTCCCTTTTCCTTCCATTGCTCACGTTTTGAGCTTGGATTTTAATTAATGAAGTCTTTGTTTACCTTTCAAAAATAACTCCCCTGTCTCTAATGGTGCATTTGCTAACATTGTGTGTTGTATATTTACATACCTAGTGATGTGTTTTTTGGTGACGCCTACCTAATGATGCATATTTGTGTGGTTTATTTTCTAACATTGAGTGGTGTATATTTGTATACATAGTAGTGTGGCTGCACGGACTGCACGTTAAGGGGCGGCTGCACATTGAGGGACGGCCACACCTGATTATGATCATATATATATATAAAGTTTAACCCACAAAATATAGTAGAAATCTCTTAAAGCTCCACCAGCCACAAGTTTTAGAATGAATAATTCTTTATTATAACAATTATCAACTCAAACAAAATAATATGGAGTATATTGCATATAATATCAACTGAAATCAATTCACACATCAGTCGGTCAGGACCGGATTTTAAGGCGTGCAAGATGTGCAACCGCACAGGGCCCCAAAAGTTTGGGGGCCCCTAGTCCCACCCTGACCTAGTATATATATTTGTGATTATATTGGCCCAAAATTAAGTTTTGTGTATTTTTCTCTTTGCAACTTTTCTTCAATTCGCAATTTATTTATATTTTGATAGGGACTCACCTAATTACTAGCACAGGGTCCCACAAATAAAAAAAACTGACTCTCCAGTCAGTCATGAAGACTTTTATGTATTTTATACACTATAAACTGATGAACCAATCCCATATATTCACCCTTTGATTTTTACTTTTTTAATTTTTTTTTTTTTTTGCTTTTTGTTCTTTTTATTTTTATTTTATTTGCCTCTAATGTCAAAAGTATACATTTGAAAAATATAGATAAAAAAAATTCTCTAGTTTAGATCTATACAAATTATTTGGTCCGTCGTTTTGTTTCTTAAAAATCATACAATTAAATCTCAGTGTATGGGATCCTAGTGTAATGTAGTTATCTCAAAAATCAGCACAATTTAATCAACACAACTCCAAGGCCTCGGAACGTGTGTGTGTGGGGCCAAAATGTAAATAACTGGATGGGCGGTGCATTACTCTAATGGAGTAATGGATACTTTATGGACGGTGCCTTAACTTTTTTTTTTTTTTTTTTTTTTTTTTTTTTTTTTTTTTTTTTCAATG